>NC_137017.1:30453765-30493765 GCF_032717465.1 Coenobita brevimanus
GTTTTTTGGCGTATCAGACAGAGCCAGGATTTCGGGGGCTTGAATGATAAGTGAATGGAAGTGTGGCTCATTGGACTGCGCAAACATAGGCTGTCTGGACGTTGCTACTTGCTACTCCTCACCCTACCCTAGGGTGGGAAACGAGGTCCGAATGATGATGATGATCATGATGATGATATATATACCGGTATATATATTAAGAACTTGGTATTCCACTTTTCTTATTCCTAGCGAAATATTAGTTTTTGTGATTTATTATTCAAAATGCAAGAGTTAACCGTTACTTCCAGTCCTTCATGTATGCAACAGCTCAGCTCTGGAAATGTCTTCCTCTGTCTGTATTTCCTACTGCCTATGACGTCCAGTCATTTAAAAGCAGTGTGTCCAGGCATCTCGAAATGAACTGATCTTAAAATTAGCTGTTTTTTTTTTTTTTTTTTTTTTTTTTAGAGGAACACTGTTTGCAAGCCTCTAGCCTCTGGTTCCATCATTCTTGCACAAAATATAAAATCACCTATGGAAACAGAGTAAATAAACAACTGTTCAGGAGAATAATACAATGCCATTAGCACCAATAAAGCAGTAAGGAAGGCTCAATACAGTATTAAATATCTGCAACTGTCAAAGTTTGCTTTCCTCTTGTCCTTTTTCGCTCTGCAGTACAGTTGGGGACCTGGCTGTAACATCGACTATTGCGAGTCGTAACAATGGGGGGAGTGACAAGGTCTTAGCAAATTCAAAATATCTGCATTAACCCTCTAATGCCAGACAAATCTATAATTATATTCGAACTCATGCCAGGTGGCTGTATTCAGTTAGGCGATAACCACTTCAACCTGTGTGTGCTAAAACTAGTCCCTTTACCCACCTCACGGGCGGAAGCACGTAAGTGTTCTGTTACAGCTCACCGCAGACTCTTTCGCTATAATGGGTGTAATAACAGGAGCCTGAACTACGACCTTCGCGTGATCGACAAGTATTTGCCTAAACAGCAGCAGCAGCGGCGACGGCAGTGGATGCAGCAGCAGCAGCAGCAGCCGTCTTCTTCTCCTTCTTTCACTTCCAGATTCAGTAAATTTCTCTCCACGCCTTCCACCTGCATCGTATCCACTAAGATGATTCCATTCCCTTTAACATAAGCTTTCGACATTTCCATGAACTCAAGATTAAATATCGTTTTTTAAAAATACTATTCCACCAACTTGCTCGCATAAGCTTATAACTTTAACTCTCTCTCTCTCTCTCTCTCTCTCTCTCTCTCTCTCTCTCTCTCTCTCTCGTACTGCCTCGTTAAAATACACTGCCTTCCATTTATCAGCCTCACTCAGCCATTGCGTAAGCCACTGATGTGTAGTCACTCCTGTTTTAATTGTTCTCTGTTTGCGTCTTTGCCGAGAAACCATTGTGACGCCGGTACAAATTAGAGTGAGGTGCGCACAAACCTTCGCAGCACCTCTTTCTCAGCGACTGATTTTGCATATTACACCTTAGCATCGTGTTTTATGTTGCTTATATAGTTATGATATCGACAGACTGCATCGGCTAACTGAAAAGAGTAATGAAGAGGCGCAGTGTGCAAAATATATCATTAAGGAAAGATGTTTCGAACTCTCCAAGGCCACTCTGAATACCATCTTTATACCCACATATTAAAACAGCGAGGAGGGTGCAAGTTGAACAGAAATCGTTGTATCTCCGCCAAAGACACAGTTTCCATTTGCAGGAATAATTTCCATCATTTGAAGTATTAGCGGAATTGAGATATATACTATCTTAATAACATCACTTCAGTGACATAGCTATGGATTAAGGTTTCTTTCTGTCAGCTTAGCAAAAACTTTCCGGACTGGAGTTAGATCACGCCTTCATTAACCCTTCAGTAACGGAAGCCTTTCGTAAGCTGATAGAAAATGTAATAGAAAAATAAAATGGAAAAATGACGGCACTGAACAGAAGGGATTAAGCGTGAAAACGTAAAATTGTGGACAAGTCTATTTTTCTTTCTTCTTTTCCTTTTCCTTTTTGCGACAATAATATCTGATGATGGTAGTGCCTGCGTGACCTTCCTATAATGTTAATGACTTTCTCTGTATTGCGGGATGTCTGCTGACCTCATCGAATATTCAACTATTTCCCAAATGACTGAAGATTTGGGCCGTGCATACACCTTCATGCACTCAATAACACAGGCGCTAGACCCACTTCGTCACTGTTTTCACACATTCATATTTGTAGGCCCATCACACTTCGATATGACGCAACTATAAACCCCTTCATTACTCATATGGTGCTGGAGAGGTGCACCTTCACGTGATGGCACCGATATTTGAGCCGTGGAATTGCCCCGTTATACAAATGTCCTTTATCTCCCTCCTTATCCCCCGAAAGGAGGACAGTGAACTGAAGAATGAGATAATCATCAGCCTGGAATGCACCAAACTCACCTGCGGTTGTAATCACTTATTCTACTACTATTAATACTACTACTACTGCTGCTGCTACTACTACTACTACTACGCATATGTAATACTTTTTCATACTCCTGCTACTGCCATACCATTTTAATGAGCTAGATCAGAAATATACTGCATAAGATGTCCTCGGGATACAAAAGTTAAACACTACATAAGGGATTCTTGTAAACGTGGTTCTTTTACCTTAACTTGCGGAGATTTTCGTCCTTTACAGGCAGGCTTATTTCTTGCAAATCGATGACAGAATCAGACAGTACTACGGTCTATATCCGTTTTTTTAGCACTTCTTCGTGACTAGCGCTATAATCTTGTGTTGACCTTTTTATCAGACAGGCATTCAGCGTGGACAGATGTCGGTTATAGACAATGTTGAAGAGAAAAGAGCACAGTTATAAATTCTAATCTCAGTGATAGAATACCACATAAAATTTAGTATGTGGTGATTGCCTAGATATAATTCTTTAGAAGGAATATAATCTTTTCGCCGGAGGTACAATACAGAAAAAAAAATCGTAAAGGCTTAACACGAGACTTTTCAACCCTTTCCTAATGAGACGTTCTTTTTAAATTAAAATAATCTAAGGTAAAAAAAAAAGAAAAGAAAAAAAAAAAGAGACGTCATCCTACTGAAGGGGTTTATGAGGCCTAGATACTTCACTTATGTTTGTTCTTGCACGCATCCTTTATTGCAAAACAGCTAACCCTCTGATGGGCGAGACACTGCTACTGCTTTATTCCAGCTGACGTCAGACGGTTTTATTCGGCTGGGAGTGGGCCGTACTAGCCTGAGAAAGTTAACTGGCACCATTTAACTTTTTCATGACCGAAACAATTTTGGTATTTTATTCCAGTGAACGACAGACGATTTTGTTCACTTTAGAATGGGTCTCTCTCTCTCTCTCTCTCTCTCTCTCTCTCTCTCTCTCTCTTAGTGCTGCGGATAGAAAAATTTTCCATTAACACGGCGACTTCTTAATCCTATGCTTGCTACGGTCAGACGAGTTTATTCACCCTGGAGAGATCCATCGCAAATTTTGCCCTAAAATACACGAACTCGATCTCAGAGGGGGGCAGAAAACTGCATGATTATTTCAGGATTAAAAAAAAAAAAAAAAAAAAAAAAAAAAAAAAAAAGATTTTTCTACATGACCCTGTGACATAATAATAATAAAAAAAAATCATAACACCATAACAAACCTGAATGTGAAAATTTTTGCATGTATTCAGTAAGGACGGTGGGTATTGGCTCTTAAATCTTGATATGTGAAGGTGCGTGACGTAGGAGGTCTTTGGGATCTTAGGAAACGCTGAACCAAATTTAGAATAACAACAATACTAACATCTGTAATAAAGGAAACACACGTCACTTGCGCTGATAAACCCGCGTCTTGTGACCTATTGAAAAATGGAGGCTGTCACAATATCCCCTGCTTCTCCCATTTTATTTCATTCTATCTCTGGCATATTACAAGATCCATTCCTCGAGAGAGAGAGAGAGAGAGAGAGAGAGACCTAACTTGTCCTTGCAAACTGAGTGGTGTCATTGGGAAGCAGACAGACAAACACAGGCATACAGACAAACAGACTGAGATACATGGATGGACACTGACAGACAGACAGCACAAGAGATATACATATAATCGGATGCACAAAGACAGACAACGCAGGAGGCAGAGAAAAACAGACTGACAGGGAGAAAGACATATTGAGAGTGAGAGTGGGAGAGAGGGAGAGTGGATTGGCTTGTCCCTGTATACTGGGTGATGTCACTGGAATGGTGCTGGTAGTGGGGCAAGGAAGAGGCTGATTGGACGGTGGGTTCGAGCGACACATACCCAATACAAAAGGGATAAAAGGGGATGGGAATCGAGAAGGTAAAGTAACAATAAAGAATCTTAACCAATATCCTGGATGCAGTAGAGGAACGCCTTCGTATGGTGGTACATATATAACCTGACAGCTCCAGGGGAGGCGGTGGCTCGATCGGTAGAGAGGTGGCCTGCAGTCCTATCGGACCCAGGTTCAAATCACCGCTGGGGCAGGGAACAGTTAAAGGATTTGAATTTCATAAAAAGCAAACTTTACCGATCTACCAGAAGACCCGCCGACATGTCGTAAAAATACCCCCGCAAATACCAATACATCAGTCCTGAATGAGACAGCCCTAGCATGTATTCAATAAGGATGGCGGGTGTTAGCGCCGAAGTGGTGACATGTGGAGGTGTGTGGTACGTAGGAGGACTACTGGGCCTTAGGAGCAGGCTGTGAAGCCTATGCCCAGGGTCGGACGCATTAAAAAAAAAAAAAAAAAAAAGGTATCTAGTTATACAAACGTCCCCTCACCACTTCCCTTTACCCCAAGAGGAGAATGGTGGACTGCAGAATGAGGGCAGATTAATCCTGCAGTCTACCGGGTTTACATTTTAGATGAGCTTGGAGCCACAAAAACAATAACCAATATACTATACAGGATAAGCAAATCTTCCTAGCAGTTGACTCTTACGACACGTCATTCTGTTTTTGGTGCTGTCTTTTAAAATTCATCTAATTATACTGTGAAGTGTTCGGTGGCTGTATTTGTGAAGACATACGTACCGGTATACACAAGAAACCTTATACAGGTATAGAATATAAACTTAGGAAAATGAATAAACAGGGCCCAGGACTTTTGGACTATGGAACGGATTAGTGATCGCTCTATAATGGCCATGTAAAAGTAGATCAAAACAAGGTACCTGACTGAATATTCTCAGGTGAGAAGAGGTAGACAGAAACTTAAACAGATGGGCTCAAAGTATGTATAGTGAATAGTTCAACAGAAGTGAACTGAGACAAACAGGAGAGCTCTAAGTATGTCCAGGTAAGTTAAGGCAGAGAAATAATACGTGTCTCCAAGATTATACAGGTAAAGAAAAGTAGACTGAAACTTAAACGGACTTGCTTGAAATCTGTCCAGGTAAATCAGGTGAGATGAAGAGGAAACACTTATGCTTAAATTATGTGCAGATAAATAAAGGTAGACTGAAAATGAAACGGTTTGGCTACAGGGAATCCAATTACAGGTAGATATTGCACAGAAACTCGCAGGCCTGAGAATGTCCAGGTAGGTACTTATATACTGAAGCTGGAACAGGCTGGTTCGAAGAATATCCAGGTAAATAATGGTAAACTGAAACTGAAATTATTAACCCAAAGATATCCAGGCCAATAAAGGAAGATTACAGTTGAAATGGGTTGGCTCGTAGGTACAGACAGGTAGACAGAGGTACAGGTGGGCTCAAACTATATCCTGGGAAATAAAAGCAGACTGAATCTGAAACAGGTTGGCTCGAATATATCCAAGTTAAGAAAGGCTGACCGAAAGTAGAAATCCAGGGTTACAGGAAGATATACAGTAGGCTGAAAAGAAAGCTGTCTAGCTCGAAAATGTCTAAGGATATGATACTTATTAGTATTAAGTTCGGTTGACAGTTAAGAAAAAAAAAGAAGAACGCTTAATATTTATGCCTATCAACTGCACGTGAGCTATTAATGCAGACAACCGATGCCCATTAAGTCCCTGTCTTCCAATACCATAAGGTCTGCAAAAGTTGGTGTTATATCCAGACCCCCGGTTGCGTTGCCGAATGAACAGGGACCATTGGGAAACAAGCTTTGCCCTACAGTCTGACCGACCCTGGAACTGAACTTGGGATCTTCTGGCTGCGAGGTGGAAGTACTAACCTATGCATCACTGCCAGGTACAATATCTCCAGTCAATCAATCACTCAATCAACTAGAGGCCCTCCTCCCCCCAAGGAAGGAATCACACCAGTTGCGGGCCGATACATGCCTAGCGCGGCTCGGAATATGGCCTTGATCTTCACCTACTTTCATCAATTTCGAACTCGTAAGAGATCTTCATCCCTAATACACAACTGTAAAATTTTGTGATGTTATCTTGAGCGGTAGCGAAGTTATCGTGCTAACAGACACACAGATACTCCCACAGACAAACTGAAAACAATAACAGCTTCGCCATCGCGGCTGGTAATCAACCAATCAATCGTCCAATCAATCAATCAATCAGTCAATTACTCAGTCAGTTAGCCAATTAGTTTGGGAGGAGAGTTAACAAAACAAACGCATTAAAATACTGAGTAGGTTGCGCGAGTGAGTTAAGGCGTGAAATGGATTTGCTCAAATATTTTTAAAGCATCAGTGAACAAAGGGAAGATAAACGTTAACAAATGGTTGGTTAAGAGATGTCTCAGTAAACACAGGTGGAATGAAAACGAAACAGGAGGGGAAGTTTTAAAAGATGCCTAGAGAAGCTGGGCTGCTGATTATAGTGTGGATGTTCCTATACTCCACGCCCGCCAACCTGTCCATAAAGCTGTATCCTCTCAGCCACTATCCGACCCTCATGGAAGGTCAGCGTGAAATGTAAGTATAAATATGGACATACTAAGTGGTAAATACCGCCATTATTAATCAGTAAGAAGAATATTACCCTAGCCAATCAGAGACGACTACTAGGAGACGGTGTTAATTTAGTATAGCTCTAGTATAGTTGTGGGTGCTGATACTATAGCTGTGAATGTTCCTTGTATATTTGCACGTATTACTAGTATAGCTGAGGGTGCTCCTAGAATAGCCTAGCCGTGGATGGACCTGAATTATTTGCATATATTCTCCCTGGGATTATTATGCGTAACCGTGGGTGTTCCTGCTATCTAATATACTATAGCACTAGCCGTGTGTGTGTGTGTGTGTGTGTGTGTTTTGGGCAGCCGAAATAACACATTCAAATCGCACCAAAATTGGCACAAAAATCGCAAAATATTCGCTGATGTGAAAAACTTGGTCCCATCACGATTGAAAAACTTTTACTATATTTAATGAGCAATTACATTTTGACCAAAAAACACCGCTCCCGGCGCCCGGCATAGGATCTCCTTAGGATTTTTTGCCCACAGCTATAACTAAAATATATTATAGCAGCGTAAGAGCCCTCAGCAGGAGCAAGTGCGAGGGGCCCGAAGGGCCCACGAGCTCTTGTTTCGACTATAGTTGTAAGTAGTCCTAATATATCAGAGGGTGCTAGTACTTAATAAATAGTCCTAGATCCTCCTGATATAGTAGTGATCAAACATAAAGTACATATAGCCAGGGATGTTTTTTTATATAAATTTGGATTTATTCTTGTATGAGTATTCATTAGTGTTCTTTAAGAGGCTGAAATTGTTCCTATGGTTAGTTGTTTTCACCTGATCAAAGTAGGCTACTCTCCCGACTTGAACAGTGAGTCACAGTTTCATGGTTTCATGTTACTTCGATGAGCCTTAGTCATGAGGCTGAAATGAGTCTCCTTGTTACAAGTCGACATGACCCACCATCCTGACTACAACTGATCAACAACTGAAATAAGTGAGTTTCAGAATCTTCGTCATGTAGTAAAAACATGCGATTATGGAGTTAGTGGTCCAGTATATACGAGATCTTCTTCTATCCCATTTACTCTAATCTGCCCTGATAGCGTCATCTCTACTGTGTCTTGAATGCCGAGAAATAACAACTGATTAACGACGAGATGTGAAGCTAGTCAATGAAGAAATCTTATAGAAAGGATTTACAGCCAAAGAACTGTCTTGTCCTCCTACTGAGCTGCTTGAAATAAACTGCAAAAGGACGAAAATCCAGGCCAGGTTGTGGTGAAATCACTAGCCTATTGTAAAACTGTGAAATCCCCTACTCTACCAGTGCTGGGAGTGGATGGAGGGATTGCGTAGTGGGTCTAGGAGACAGATGGCCTCGTCCCCGTGCTGACACCACGCCATCCAGCCACCAGCTCTCCCCCTTTCCCTGTGGTTACCCCTGACACACACACACACACACACACACACATACACACACAAACACACCTCTGCGGTCGCTGTGTCATTCTTCCTGCTGGGGCACCTGTCTGTCAGCCTACGATTCTCCTTGCCATTGCCAGCATTTGGGTTTATGTGTTCCATATAACTAAACGCAAAAATACAGTATACTTGTATCCATGTGTGTGTGTGTGTGTGTGTGTGTGTGTGTGTGTGTGTGTGTGTGTGTGTGTGTGTGTGTGTGTGTGTGTGTGTGTGTGTGTGTGTGTGTGTGTGTGTGTGTGTGTGTGTGCGTGCGTGCGTGCGTGCGTGCGTGTGTGCGCGCGCGCGGGGGCCAAGATTAGAAGACAATGCTTTGGAATTATGTCGTCCTGGTACTTTTCTTTCGTGAAGTCCTGTCTAGAGATACAGAGTCACAGGGGTCGCTAAACTGATTATATGATATGGTGTTTTATTGTTATTTAGTACTAAAGCTTCTGGCTAATCGTTAAAAATAAAGTTAAAAGTGTTAATGATAGCCAATACACTGTTGCTAAATGAAAATAAACACCTTAGACCCTGCATTAATTTTGCCTAACTGGAAAACGAACGCAAATGCCTGAAGAACTGGACGAACGAATGTTTCCCACGTATTCCCTGCAAGTGTCATAGGGCGAATGAATGCGATAGGCTGTGGAACCTGGAAATCCCATCGCCCCAATAGAGCTTTCGAAAACTGTTAAACGATGATAACATACAAGCTTCCAGACGATGCCTCGCTATTGACAAAGCGGGTATAGAAAGCTTGCGTTTATATATACGCTGAAGTGTATATGTGCATGTGTCTGTGTGCTTCTACGGTAATCTCCATCAGTGCATTTCTGCCTCTCCCCGCATAGAGTTTAATCCTTTTTCATCCAAATGTTCATTCACTCTTTCCATCCAACTCACATGCAGTTCTCTCTCTCTCTCTCTCTCTCTCATCCCACGACTTGTTTTTGCGACTTCAATTTCCAGCCAATTTATGTGATTTAGGTATGGCTTTTCCAGGGAGGCGGTTCATTAGCATACATTAGGGCTATTATGCATGTCAACTGCCGCGCTAATGACTCATTTTTTAAAGCTCCTTCAACCCAAGCACCTCATTTTTATATATTTTTTTATCTAGTTATCTCTGAATGGTTTACTTAATGCCCCTTTGGATAGCCCCATAATAGTGATAATAGTGGAGGGCTAATGAATGCTGTATTGAGCCCATCTACTACGGGGAGGGGAAAAAATAATCTCAGTATGTGTTCATTTTTCAGCGAGTAAAGGTAAGAGGTCGTGCGTTCACCTTTAACGTGTAAAATTAAGACAACACGCATTTATCTTTCACCGTGTTAAATAAGTTCTTCAACCCGGGGACGTCTTAATATTTTTCCTACTATCTTCATACGATTTTATTCAGCTCTGTGGAGGTCATTCGTATTTAAGTACTTTAGTGGAAACTGTCTTTAATCCCTTCTTTGCCAGACGCTTCCCCCAAAGAATAATCAAATCGTCTGGAGCAAGCAGGCATAAAAACATGGCATGTCGTCATAGTGAAAGGATAAAATATAATACTTTCTTCTTTCATCGCGGAAGATAAAGATAATCATACTTTCATCTTTCAACAAGTATAATATCAATAATATACATTCATTATTTCAATATGTAACACCTACGTTGTGGTGGTGATGTGTATGTGATAGATGGCGTTAGGAGAAATACACTGCGATGGTTTGGCCATGTGGAGAGGATGGAGAGCGAGAAACTAACAAGGAGAGTGTATGTGAGTTAGGTGGAAGGAGTGGAAGAGGGAAAGGGAGGCCAAGGAAGAGATGGAGGGATGGAGTGGAAAGGTACGAGTACATGAGAGAGGAGGTGTGAACTGGGAGTAGGCCAATGAAATGGCGGGGAACCGGATGACATGAAGGCGATTTATTTATGCCCACCCCTTACGGGATTAGGAGAGTAGACTGACAGACAGATGTTAAACTCCAAATATTGTTAACATGAGATCGATATGGCCCGAAAAATAGGTGAAAGTTCTAACGTGTTTATAAAGCGACGTAAAATACACAAATGTGTGTGGGGGTAGGGGGGTTTCAAGAATACTCCCCCAGTATCCCTGCTTGTCGTAAAAGGCGACTAAAAGGGTTGGCGGAGGGTTAGTGCCCCTCCCCGGAAAACAACTAACTAAAGAAACAAACAAGAAGCCTCGGACAAGGACTGACCAAACGTTGACGACCCAGGACCGGACAAAGGACTTGGTAATGTGTACATGGAATGTAAGAGGAGCGAATGATGAGGTGAAAGAGAGAGAGATTGTCCAGGTGCTTGAGGATGCGAAAGTGGATGTATGTGGAATAACTGAAACAAAATGGCGAGGAGAAAGTGTGAGAGAATGGGAGTATGGATGGGGTATATGTGCAGGAGTAGATGAGAATGAGAGGGCAAAGGAAGGAGTGTGTATAGTTGTGAGTAAAAGATGGAAGAAGAGCATAAGACAGTATGGATCAGTTGGGTCAAGGATTGTGTGGGTAAAGTTGAAAGTTGGAATACAAATGTGGGGGATTGTGTGTGTGTGTATGCGCCAACGCAAGATCGTGCTAGAAGAGTGAGAGAAGAGTTCTGGACAAATGTGGAAGTGTGCATGGAAAAGTTTGGAAGGAATGAGAGAGTGTTTTTGATTGGTGATATGAATGGTAAAGTTGGTAATGTGAAGGTGGATGGAATAGTTGGTGAGTGGGGTGTGCCTGCTGAGATAGATGAGAATGGGAGTGCGTTAGTGGACATTTGTGCTGGGAGGGGGTTGGTGATAGCCAATACCCTCTTCAGGCATAAAATGATCCACAGGTATACATGGCGAGTGATGAGAAGGGTGGGTGGTGAACTGAGTGAAAGGAAGGCAATGATTGATTATGTGTGTGTGGATGAAAGGATGCGAAGATGTGTAAAGGATGCAAGAGTGTATAGAGGTTGGGGAGTGGACTTTCTGACCACTACTTGGTGGTGGCCAGAATCAATGTCCAATTAGAATGGAGGAATAGAAGAAGGGAAAGACGAGAGGAAGGAGTAGTTGCAAGGAGAGTGGAAAGGTTACAAGAGGATGAGAAAAAGGCAGAGTATAAGAGAAGTGGAGGAACGATTGGGCAAATATGAACTGGAGCAGATGGGAGACGTGGAAGGTGTGTGTAAGATATTTACAGAAGAAATATGTGCCGCATGTGATGTGGTGTGTGGAAGGAAGAGAAGACGGAGGGGGTGCAAGGAACAGCGTGGTGGACAGAAGAGGTGAAACAGGCTGTGGCACAAAAGAAGAAAGCATACAATGAATGGTTGAGAAATAGGGGCGTGGAAGAAGTTGAGAGGCGGAAGAGAGAGTTATATGTGGAAAGGAAGAGGTGAAGATATTAGTAAGAGAGAGTAAGAAGAGAGTGGATGAGGAATTTGGAAGGAATTTGAGTGTAAAGTGGAGGGACTGTAAGAAAATGTTCTGGAGAGAAGTGAAAAGAGTAAGACAGGGTGGAAATGAAGTTAGCAGGGGAGTGAAAGATAAAAATGGTAGATTACTAGTGGAGAAGGGAGAAAAAGTGAGCAGATGGAGAGAACACTTTAAGGAATTGTTGAACGTAGAGGATGGAAGTAATGCGAGTATAAGTGGCTGGGGAATGGCTGGGAGAAGGAGGGAGGTGAGAAGACAGGAAGAAATTAGTAGGATAGAAGTTGTGGAAGCAATGAAGAAAGTTAAATCGGGGAAAGCCCCAGGAATTGATGGAGTGTGTGGTGAAATGCTGAAGCATGGGGGAGAGATAGTAGTAGAATGGATGTGGAAGATGTGCAGATTGGCCTGGGAGGAAGGTAGAGTCCCGGAGGATTGGAAGTCAGGTATAATTATTCCCTTGTACAAAGGAAAAGGGGAAAAAGAAGTGTGTGGTAACCATAGGGGCATTTGTCTTCTTAGTATAATAGGAAAAGTGTATGGTAGGATACTTATAGACAGAGTAAGAGAAAGAACAGAGAAATTAGTTGGAGAAGAACAGGGAGGCTTTAGGAAGGGAAGAGGTTGTGTAGATCAGATATTCATTCTTAGATCTTTAGTGGAAAAGTTTCTAGAGAAGGGAAAGAAGTTGTATGCGGCTTTCATGGATTTGGAGAAAGCATATGACAGGGTGAATAGACAAGGATTGTGGAACGTGTTAAGAATATATGGAGTAGATGGGAAGTTGTTGAATGCTGTGAAGAGTATGTACGATGGTGCGAAGGCTGCAGTGCGTGTGGATGGTGAACTAAGTGAATTTTTTCTCTTTGAAAGTTGGTTTGAAACAGGGATGTGTCATGTCTCCATGGTTGTTCAATCTGTACATGGATGGGGTAATAAAAGAGGTACAAGGTAGGGTAGTGGATGTTGGAGTGGCCCTGGTGAGAGAGGATAGTGTTTGGAAACTCCCTGTACTGTTGTTTGCAGATGATACTGTGTTGTTGAGTGAAGACGAAGGGGAGCTGCAAGGCTTGGTGGATGAGTTTGAGAGAGTGTGTAAGAAACGGAACCTAAAGGTGAATGTAGGGAAGAGTAAAGTGATGGTCTTTGAGAGAGAGGTGAAGTTAGTGAATGTACAGCGAGGTTGGATGGTGAGGAATTGGAAAATGTGAGTACGTTTAAGTATTTGGGTAGTGTGATGAGTAAGGATGGAGGTTTGGAGGGTGAAGTGCTTGAAAGGGTACAGCAGGGAAGAAAGGTTGCTGGTTCCTTGAAAGCAGTGATAGGAAACAGGGAAGTGAGCATGGAAGTAAAAAAGTTACTACATGACAGTATTGTGATACCAACTCTAACGTACGGAAGTGAAGCTTGGACATTGTTGGAAGGACACAAGTCAAGAGTGAGAGCAGTGGAAATGAGTTATTTAAGAGGAGCCTGTGGAGTCACGTGGAGAGACAGGCTGACGAATGAGGATATAAAGGAACGTTGTGGTGTGGATGTGGATGTGATAGGAAGCGTTGTGAGGAACACACTGAGGTGGTTTGGCCATGTGGAGAGGATGGAGGGTGAAAGACTGACAAAGAGAGTGTATGTGAGTGAGGTGGAGGGTGGAAGAGGGAGGGGGAGACCGAGGATGAGATGGAGGGATGGGGTGGAGAGGTATATGAGAGAGGGGGGTGTGAGTTGGGAGCAGGGCAGTGAAATGGCGGGGGACAGGGCGACTTGGAGGCGATTTGTTTGTGGCCACCCCAAACGGGATTGAGGCGTCAGGCAATAGATAGATAGATAGATAGAGAAGGTATTTACGATGATAAAGATGACGTATAGTAAGTATCTGCTCTGAGCCTCCTTCCACTGTTTCAATCGCCTACTAGGGGGAGCCACCGAGAATATCACGCTGTTCAAAATATTCAATATTATAAACAATCATTAGTCCAACAATTCATTTATATCCTTACCAGCTCTTCCAAACTGCCATACCTTTGTTCAATTTACCCTCTCTTTCTTGACCTACCTCGCGCTTGCTTAACCAGCTTATCCTAAGCTACCTTACCTTAACACTGTCTGGCAACCCTCTCATCCCTTACTTTGATGACGATGTAACTGAACTGACCTAACTTACATTAACACTCTTGCAACGCTCTATCTCTTTACTTCCATAATTTAATATCCCTTAATTAAATAACCTGACCTAACCTACCCCACCCTAACACACTGCTGTAACCCTCTCTTCCCTGTCTTTTCTAACTCGTACAACTTTCTCTACCTACACTTTGATCTAAAGGAGAAACAATTAAATTCGCAATGCGCTTGTCAACAGCTTTCCTCCCCAGCACTGCCAACCTTTCCCCTTGCACACTAATACCTCCTTCCCCATTCCCACACAATCCCCATCCCTTCTCCTGCATAACCCTCCGCCCCTCACTTTCTTTTAGTTCCCCCTCGATTCTGTTGTCATAATAAAACTCCCTTTCTTTTACAATACCCCACCCTTCCCCCTGCACACTAACCTCCACCCAGTTCTCTCACAATCCCCTATCCCTTCTCATGCATACTAACTCTTCTCTTTCTCTTACAACTTCATCCCCCCCCCCCTTCTACTCGCAAATACTAACTTCCTCTTCCATTTTCTCACTCTGCAACGCCAAACCCGCGCCGTCTCTTTCAAGCATCCCTTAATTCACTCCAGAGACGCAAGATCAACAGAATCAAATGCCACACTTCGCCTGCCATTCACTGTCTCCCCCCATTTGGCGATTCTCCTCATCCCTCTGCATGGCCAACCCCTTCCTGCCGCCCTTACCAACTCCTCTTCTCTCCCTCTCCCATTGCTTGCCCCCACCCCTCCCTCTCCCTCTCTCATCGCTTGCCCACCCCTCCCTCTCCCTCTCTCATCGCTTGCCTACCCCTCCCTCTCCCTCTCCCATCGCTTGCCCACTCCTCCCTCTCCTTCTCCCATCGCTTGTCCATCCCTCCCTCTCCCCATCCTACCAACCTCTTTCTACCCTCGCAAAGAAACTTCTCTCTCCTTTCAATATCCAGATTTCTCTTTACCTCTTCTCGCAAGCCCTACGTATCTCACTTTGTCAACTTTCCCTTTTTTTTTTTTTTTTTTCCGAGCTGCCTGTCCCATCCCCCACCCACTTCCCAATCCCAGTCCACATTAATAATCCCCTCCACTTATGCCCACAATGGCAGTCTCACCTATTTCCTTTTACCAATTTACCCTTCCCGACTCCCTCTTAGAAATTCTCCCCACATCACACTCTATCTCCTCCATACCTCCCATTCCGTGTGTTTCCCTGCCCCCACTTCCCATCCCATCTCTCAGCTATCAATCCCCTCACTGTACCCTGGTGTACCAATCCTCTCTTTCTAACTAGCTAACCTTTCCCTACATTTTATCAGTTTCCCTCTGTGCCATTCTCTCCCTCTCTCTCTCTCTCTCTCTCTCTCTCTCTCTCTCCGCGCCCTCAAATACCCGCCCCCTCCCCCCGCCCCTCAACACACAGACCGAGAGCACCCTTCGTCACCACAGATAACGCAGGCTATCTTCAAACACGGGGGTAAATGGCACCGAAATCACTTGTTTGACGGATCACTTTGCAAAGCCCGCCAGCCGAGGAGAGGAGGTGGATGATGGACTGTCTGTGATGGAGTGGATGGGGTGGAGGAGGCGGGATTGTGTGTGTATACCGACTGAGAGGGCGGGGAGTGGGGATGATTGATTAAATGCTCTTGGGCATAAATACGAGAGGGAATGATGGTTTGGAAAATGATTAGCAAGTGAGTCTAGTGATGGAGCTGAGTCGTCTTAAAGCAGAGGATGGGAGACGCTGAAGGAGGGACGGAGGGAAGGCGGTGAGTAGAGATAACTGATTAAATGCATTAAATACGAGAGTGTTGGCCATGAGTGAGTCATAAGTGGGTCTGATGAATTATCTTGAAGTGCAGACAGGATTGTGTATTTACTGAGTGAAATGGTGAGTACAGATGGCTGCTGAAATGCCTTTGAGTATAAAAACGAAATGGTATGTTTAGTTAGGAAATTACCAGTGAGTCTAGTGACGATGATGAACTGTCTCCAAAAGCAGGGAGGGAGAGTGGTGAGTAGGGATGTCTGATTAAATGCTTTTGGACATGAACAAAACGTGATGATTTGTTGGCTGAGAAAGTGATTAGAGAGTCGGTCTGATAAACTGTCTTAAAATGAAGACGGGATTGTGTGCACTGGGTGACTGAAGGATGAAGGATTGTTAGTTAAAATGACTGATTGGATGCTTTGGGGTAGCAATACGAAAAGCTCTGTTGGGTAGGAAATTTATTGGTGCGTGAAGTTATGAAGATGAGCTGTCTAAAAACGAAGGTGGAAAGTACTGGGTGAGTGAGGGAGTTAGTCAGTGAGTGAGGGCAGTGAGCAGGGATGACTGACTGTAAGCTCAGGCATGAATGCGAAAGGGTATAAAAAGTATTTAGAAAGTGGATCTGGTTTTGATGAGCCGTCCCATCCCTTTCAAACCGGAAAAGTCGTTATTATTTCATTGTTGCTATCAACTGACGATGTTATTCTGTTTGGGAGAGGCATTTTGAATTGTAGGCGTTCGATATAGCCATCACTAATCCCCTAAACGCCAAACGTTTTGCCTAAACAAATATACACAAAAATTAATTAATAAAAATCAAATTATCAATCGCGTTTCCTTCACGTGATTGACGGATAGCCACGTCTTCCGGTAGCCACTATAAATATACTTTACAAGTGAAGATCCAGAAAACTGGAGAAATGCATATTAGATAAACTTTGATAAATAAAGGATTTCACGGGAAACCTTACTTTTAAAAAACCATCTTCAGTTGATAAATACTTTTTAAATAAAATACAAATTGTGCACACGTGTCTCCTTTTACGTATGCATGTTGTTAGTTCTCATGAAGAACACCTCAATCTGCATGCATGTTAGGCCTTCCCCACTAGAAAACTATTTTCATATATATATATATATATATATATATATATATATATATATATATATGCTGACTGATGTGAAATGAGTGTGTGGTACATTTCAGTGGATACGCTGCTGGTAGTCTTTCGTCTTGTGTGCTTTCTCTTTCCTTGTTTTCTAGACCTTGCTAATCCCTTCTTATGGTGGAAAAGAGAGTTAAGCATGGTGCTGATGACTGTGATGATGATATCTTCATTTCCTTGCAAACTACGTGAACTCGATTATAAATTATTTTCACATGTATTAAGGAAAATAATCTTCAAAAGGTCATGGTTGAATGTTCATAGATTTAGAGTAAAGATGTTTTCAATTTATAATACAGTATTACGTGATTAATGCCAGGTTTTGTTATATCTTCTCAGTTTGGTGTGTGATTCATTGTAGGAGCCATCGTCACATATTACATGGTAATATTAACAAGTTTCCCTCCATTAATCCTGATGTTTGAATATTTTCTGGAAGTTACTGAGTTTAATGTGTGAATATTATTACAGTAATTATATTCACTCGGATTAAAATGTGAATATTTCCAGCAGATAAAATAATATGGACATCCTTTTCTAATGCCTCGATAGTCCTACTGGATTCATTTTCACTCGGTTTAATGTATGAAGAATAATTTACAGAGTGAGTCCTCTTCCCATACTTCCTCCATTCCTGCATCAGTTCACAATAAGAAACAAAACCCCACCCGAGGCGAGCGTCGTAGTATTCGTCTCAACTGAATTTATGAATAATTCTAATAAATTCTCTTTCATCAGCATATATCGATAAAAATGAATGGATAATTTTCACTCTATTTAGTTCTTTTCCCCGGCACACTCTGAAATGTAGGTATTGCTAGTGAACAAATGCAGAAACTCGGTGGACTTTCTTCCCTCAGAATAATGCTAAAGACTAACTGGCTCATCTTCCCTCGACATACTTTGACAAGAAATTTGTGGTGATAGATCTTTTCCCATCCTCCATTCCTTCCAAGTCAGTTCATAATAAATATCCCAGCTTTACCCAGAATCAAGTCGGGTTATGCTCATCTCAGTTTAAAATATGAATAATTTAGCTTTCTTTATTCCTTCAACTGAAGCCTCTTCCATTCAGTTTAAAAGAGGAATATTGTAGTTCGCTTATTTTCTTCAGTTGGAGCATCTTCACTTCAGTTAAGAATATGAACAATTTCAGTTACCTTTAATCCTTCAGCTGGATCATCTTCACCTGGATTAATGTCTGACAAATACTGTGGTTTACCGGGCCTGCGCTCTACCCATCCTCCCTGCATTCCTGCCCTCACGTCAACTCATACCATAACAAGGACGCCAGCTTTTTCAACGAGGCGAGTGAGGCTACTTTTTCAGTAAGCTTTCTTCGTTTAGGAGATCTGGATATTATCAGCTGGGTCATTTTCACTCGATTTAATGCCTGACAAACATTTCACGGGTCTAGTTTTCCTCCATCTTCCCGACATTCGTGCCCTCTGCGTCCATTCATAACAAGGACTCCAACTTTAGCCTACGAAGAGTGGGGTTATATTCGCCTCAACAGGAAATATGAATAACTTTAGTAAGCTTTCCTCCTGCAATTGGGTCATTTTCATTTAGTTTAATGTCTGACATACATTCCTGCCATCCACGTCAGTTTATAACAAGCACGCCAACTTTAGCCCGAGCTGAGTCGAGTCCATGTTTGCCCTCCGCCTCTCCCCTGCACACCGACCGTCCAGTCAGTCACAACCTCGCAAAACGTCCAAAAAGGTAAGTCCCAATTTGCCCGCTCCCTCCGCCCGAGTGTTGACCGTCGCCGGGAGCGGTCGAGGGAAAATTTTCGCCTGCCATATTTTTGTTAATAATTCCATTTCCATTTAACTGGGGCCGAGACCCGTGGAAAAAAAAAGGGGGGGAGGGGGAGAACTCCATCCAAGACTTCATTATCAAGTTTTAATGGGCAAAGATTTCTGCATATGTGAGGGATTTCAGTTTTATTAGCGCTGATGATAGTCGTAATTGAATTATGGAAAATAATTTGCATACTCATTCGTTGGGGCCTTTGTCGATACGCCTGACGCTCCCCACCAACACACTTGTATGCATAGGATCATTTGCGTGTATATATCGACAGCCTAGTTAATTATAGACGTGATTATATTGGGCCTAGAATTTTTCGTGCATATTAACGTGCGTATTAGTAGGTGTAGGGAAAGTTATTTAAATGCATATTAGTGATAAAACGAGACCGGCTCTGTGAAGTATGTGCAATAATGTTGACTCCCAGGACAAAGCAAACACATGATGCCGAGCAGTGGTGAGGGAGATGATGGAATGTGATATACGAGAGAGAGAGAGAGAGAGAGAGAGAGAGAGAGAGAGAGAGAGAGAGAGAGAGAGAGAATACTGTATTGTCAAAGGAACACTCAAATGAATTATCCATTTCAATAAAGTAATAAAGGATGGCAAAGGAGTAATGTCAAGCCTTCAAACACTCGTCTATGGCTAGCTCCCCACCGATTCCAGAGCTTAGTTTTTCACAAGGCTCTTCTCTCGTCTCTCTGTGTTGGTTATGTCATAAGTCGAGAGGATGACAGCTTAAACCCCTCACACACCGGCCACTTTCTCCATATCTGATTGATGATTTGACTGATGCTATTATCCTGCGATTTTATTTACTCACAGGGAGACTTCGCGGGAAGCTCAATACTAGGCTACCGTCATCCACAACATTCAGAGATGGGAGGTCGACCTAAGCACCAAGGGACAAAAACAACCAAATATTAACTGCAAGATACCTAAGCAATATTATCTGGAATACCTGTTAGATATTAAATACAAAATAAACAACAGATCGATACAAATCAACGAATGGAAGATACAGAGGTAACTGCAAAGAATGACAAAATATGACGTAAGAGAGACCAACACGGCCGAAATTTAACACTAACCTTTGCAAAAATGTAACCTATCTCGTTAAGTACAAAAAAAAAAAAAAAGAGACACAGAAAGACATAGGAAACCTCAGAAGTAATGGCAGCAAAGGGGCGCGAAAGTAATAATAATAATAATAATAATAATAATAATAATAATAACAATAATAATACATAAGAGCCTCGGATAATTACGACGAAATCAGCAGCTAGGTAAATTAGCAACTATGTAACTTACCACGTTAAGTATTGTCAAAACAGAAACAGAGTGACACAGAACAAATGGAAACCAGGGAAGTAACGGCAGCAAAATGGACGGTAAAAACTGACATAAGAGCCTCGGACAAACAAGAGGAAATTTGGCTTGCTCGAGCGCTGAGTCGGGCGAAGTGGAGGAGGGGTGGCGACCGCCTTGCCAGACATGAGAGGCGCGACGTAATGATCAGACGTCACCCCACTTTGATGTCACACTGGGGTGCGTCTCGTCGGCTTTTGAGGCCTTTTACTCAGGGTTATGCAACAGCAACAACTTCATTTATGTTTTATATATTAATTATGCGTTTTCAAATTCATCTGAACTGCATGCATAGCGTTGATGAATTTTTTATAGTACCACAGACATTAATCAATCGATAAAGATGTATTAGAAAGCCTCCTATACTGACGAGGGTATGGGCACTGGGGCTGCTTTCTCGTCGGTACGGAAACTCTTGGGCATCTCTTCCATACCTGCAGATTATTGCATATACCACGTTTATGATATTTAAGCAGTTTAAATCGTGATAACAGAAACATAAACTATCCTAAACGACAACACTAATACATAATAAGATGAACAAATCGGTAAGGAAGAGGTGCTATAAGCCTTCTACGCTGACGGGAATACCCTCCTTGGTCAAGTCTGCTGGCATAAAATCCACTGACACTTTTATATGTCCCCAAGCGTTCAAGGGGCTCCATAGCACCTTTTTCTTACCTACCATTCTTCTGCATAAGACACGCTAATGTAATATTCTTCTGAATGCGATAAATAGAAACTATATACCGTACATATTACAAGAGAAATGAAATATGGAAAAGAATATAAAAGTTTCATGTGCAAAATAGATAGCTATGAAAGAAATGCTGAAGAACTTCTGAGCCGTCAAGAACGAAGCCTAATAACTCACTCGGTACAACGTCATCTTTTACATTATATTTACGTCAGCGAAGATGGACGGGATGATGTACAGTATTTACCTGTTTCTGTTCAGTGGCTTGTTTCTCTATGCACAGGGTATCCTTAAAATGTTATCAGACTTCAATGAAATTTAGTGGATACATGGTCACTGGAGCAAGGAAGAGTTTATTAGATTTTGAGGTGGATCCTGATCCGGATGCGGAAAGTAATAAAAAATTTATTGGTGTCGGCAGGGATATGCCTTCCTTGAGACTGTGCAACAGCAGACTAAGACTGTAATATAAATTACCTCCGCCAACCAAGTCAGACGTAGGCTGGTTCATAAATCAGAAATTACGTTGGCGTTGACAGAGGAATGCACTCTCTGGACGCTTTCTAGTTTGTTTTTGCTTCCAATGGGCTTTTTTTTTTTTTGCATTAAAGAACGATTATTTTTTAAGCTGGAGGGGTTAGACGCAACCTTAATTATTAACCCCTTCAGAGCAAAAAAAGCTATTCCTAAGTTGAACAGTATAGTTTAGACAGCAAGAATGAATAAGATGTCATATTTAAAGGCTTGAGTGAGTGAAAAGAATAATGGAAAGGTAAGTATTTATTTGCAGGTAACCCCTTCAGCCTGCGAAGAGGTGTTACATATTAACACCTAAATCTATAAATACTTCTTCTAGTCTGAAGTCTCCCTTAAGCTAGATTAAATCGCCTAGAAAACACGAACAAAATGAATAAGAAGTCCATATAATGAAGGGGTGAAACGGCAGAGAAGAAAGACACAAAAATTCGTTCTTGAAAATACGTTTACACTGTTTAAAAAGAATACTGATGTGTCTACCGACTGACAGCTGTACAGACGGTGAGATACCGTTGTAAAGTATAAGATTTGTTTTAGCTACAATCAATAACTAATTACCGACTTCCGATTACACACACACACACACACACACACACACACACACACACACACACACACACACACACGAATATTAATAACGTAAGCAGTTCCCCCCAAAACTCTGCGAACGCGGCTACTGCAGAGGCAACAAGAAGCGTACGGGAAGTGAGTGAGAGAGTGAGAAAGTGAGAGAATGTGTCGACGAGAGAACCTAAAACAGGGAAGGATACTCTGACAGACCAGATGGATTTCTTTACCTTTGTGTGTGTGTGTGTGTGTGTGTGTGTGTGTGTGTGTGTGTGTGTGTGTGTGTGTGTGTGTGTGTGTGTGTGTGTGTGTGTGTGTGTGTGTGTGTGTGTGTGTGTGAGAAAGAGAGAGAGAGAGAGAGAATTTTCCTAAAGTCGGGAGTCTGAGATGGCAGGAAGGGTTGGTGCAATGCTAGTGCTCTCTCTCACATGCTCACTTGCTAACTCTTACTTTCGTCTAAATCTTTATTCTCGTTTGCTTTTATTCCATGTTCAGTTTCAGCTTTAACATTTTTAATACCAGACTCTCTCTCTCTCTCTCTCTCTCTCTCTCTCTCTCGCTCTCGCTCGCGCGCGCGCGCGCGCGCCGCGTCAACCCGTCACACCTGATGTATTCCGAACTGTAAACCGAAATATCAATATGTAAACGAGGCTCAGAGCGCAACGGGTGACGGAGGCGGCGACGGTGGGATAAGGGAGAGGGTGAGGGGGGTGAGGGAAGGGTGTGGGGGTGAGATAGGGGTGAGGGGAGTGAGGGAGGGGTGAGAGGTTGAGGAGGTGAAAGGGGTGAAGGAAGAACTGAAGTGGGCTGAGAGAAAACTGAAGTGGTATGAGACGTGAACTGGAGTGTGGTAAGGGAATGCTGAAGTGAGGTGAGGGAATACTGAAATGGGGTGAAGGAATGCTGAAGTTGGGTGAAGGAATGCTGAAGTGGAGTGAGGGAATACTGAAGTGAGGTGAAGGAATGCTGAAGTGAAGTGAGGGAAGACTGAAGTGAGGTGAGGGAACAACGAAGTGCAGTGAGGGAATACTAAAGTTGAATGAGAGATTACTGAGTTGGGATAAGGGAAACACCTAACTGGGGTGAGATAAGATTACAAAAGGGTGAGGAAGGTGCAGAGGTGAAAAGAAAACTGATATGGGGTGATAAAGGACTACTGTGGGGTGAGATAGGATATAGTGGGGTGAGAGTAGACTAAAGTGGAGTGAGAGAAGATTGCAGTGGGGTGAAGAAAGACAAGTGGGGTGAAAGGGTGAAGGGAAAATGTAGTGAGGTGAGGGGGAAGGATTGCAGTGAGATAAAGGGATACTGCAGTGGAGTGAGAGGAGGGTGCAATGGGGCGACAATAGTAGAGAAATAGTGTGGAAACAGAACTCCACGGGGTGAGGGAACAGACCGAGTTAAAAAGAAGAGGAGGGCTGAGGTGATAGAGGGAGAAAGAACAACGAGAGTGAATAACTAGACTGAAAATATGATAGGCTGGAGCGAGTTAGTATATGAACAAAGAATATCGCTGGGGTAAAAGAAAAATTGCTGAACTATTGAAGAGAGACAGGGAGCGTAGGTAAGTAGTGGTACTTTTTTTTTTGTTTTTTATGTGTCCGACTCTGGGCATAGGCTTCCAGCCTGCTATCAAGGCCCAGCAGTCCTCCTACATACCATACACCTCTACATGTCACCACTTCGGCACTAACACGCACCGTCCATATTGAATACATGCTAGGGCTGTCTCATACAGGACTGGTGTATTGGTACTAGCAGGGGTATTTGTACGACATGTCGGCGGGTCTTCTGGTAGATCAGTAAAGCCCGATTTAATGAAATTCAAATCTTTAAACTGTCCCCTGCCCCAGCCGGGATTTGAACTGGGTCCGTTAGGACTACAGATCGCCTCTCTACCGATTGAGCCACCGGTATGTGAGAAAGGACTGCGTAAGTGATGTGGGGTTAGAAAAGAACAGTGAAAACAGACTGGGCGTGAACACAGAACAGCAATGGTGTGTGTGTGTGTGTGTGTGTGTGTGTGTGTGTGTGTGTGTGTGTGTGTGTGTGTGTGTGTGTGAGAGAGAGAGAGAGAGAGAGAGAGAGAGAGAGAGAGAGAGAGAGAAAAAAAATAATAAAAAAGAAATCTGAAGCTGGATAAGACCACAAGCGAGAATAGCTAACATGAAGATAGAGAACAAGGTTGCTGGGATTTTGAGAGATCTAGTGGGATTATTGCTTAGGTGAAAACAATTTGCATAACAGAGAACAAGGCTGGGCTGAGAGAGAGAGAGAGAGAGAGAGAGAGAGAGAGAGAGAGAGGGAGAGAGAGAGAGAGAGAGAGAGACGTGTAGCCTTTGTGTGTGTTTGTGTGTAGTGTAAGAGTTATAGTTTTTGATATCTGTGTGTTTCATACAGTTTCACTTGCCTGTCACAAAGTACAATAATTAAGTAACCCCTAAAGGCCTCCTCATTCCTTACCTTACCATAAAGCGGAGTGCAGACATCGCCTTCTGCCGACCTCGTTCGCAGACTTACCTGTTAGAAAAGAACAGATTATACTTACTTTTGTACAGTATATAAAGTTCAACACATTACTTTAAACAAGAGAATACTTGAGGCTGACTTAAAACACTTTCCAAATACTGGATCAGTTGACATGAGTGTACAGGACAGAGGGCAGGGATGAAGGGGTATTTTTTTTTTTTTTTTTTTTTTTTTTTTTTTTTTGCTAATAGGACACTGGTAATAAGAGAAAGGCTTACTCCCTTCACTACGACGATGCCTTGTTCCTACTACTGGACTACTATAATAAACTTTCGAGAGAGGGAAAGTTTACAATAACCTTCGTTAATCGTCTATTAGAAGTCTACCTTAAATTGAATAAACTCGTCTGTAGGTAGCAAGACTAACTTTAATGTCATCATAATGAAAAGGTTAATTCCTGGCGATTCTACTTAGCACAGAGAAACCCCCGTCACGATGGGATTAGAAGGGAACTCTCATTTATATCTTCAGTAATATGACACTTTCTAATACTGCTATCGTCGGACGGCTTAACTGGTAAGGAGAGACCCCTTTATGAAAAAAAAATCAATCCTTTCAGTCCGACTGCACATTTTTCATTTTGCTCACACCTCCTCCAGATGATTTGAGTAAGGCTTATACACACATTTCGCATCTGAGGAGTTACGTATAGCTTTCATCAGCCAGTTCACTACGAGATATCATTTTTATGCTGAGTAAAATCGCCTGAGGGTAGCAGGAATAAATCGGTAAAGCACGTCCCCGGCAACGAAATGGCAGAGGTCAGGGTGGCACGGAGGCGACTTGCTTGTGGTCACCCCTAACGAAATTAGGGCGTCTGGCTATAAATAGATAGACTGATAGGCAGAGACGTCCCCGGACTAAACGGGTGACGTCTTTTGTAATTTGTTCTTGCTACCTCATGACGATATTATTTAATTTTGGGGAGACCTCTCGCGGTGAAGAGGTTAATAACTATTTCCATTAATGTCTCTCCCAAGTTACGTCAAATTGTAAGGCAAAGGCAAGAATAAAGCAAAAACGATGTCCTGGAGCTGAAAGGGTTAACATAGATCCTTACACTGCTACGCTTATTGTTACTGATCTCTAATCTGGCTCACCACCCCACACTTGATTCACCCTCCCCACACCTGGCTCCCCCTCCCTACACCTGTCCCATTCGCCCAACGCTTTCCTCACCCTCCCTACAACAGACTCACCCTTCTTACATATGCCTCGCTCTCCCTATACTTGCCTCATCCTCGCCCCCCGTCCTACCCTCAACCTTGCCTTACCTATCTCGCTCTCTCCTTCACTCTATGCATAACTTATTCTCTTATTCAAAGTCAGCGCATTTATTTCTCTTTGCCTTCAATATTAGTAATTCGTGACTTCCTTGTCTGTATCGAGCGATTTTCTTAATGGAATAATTGGTGAGATATGAATTATTTGGCAGACTTATACTGCATTTGCATTTTTACGTTTCAGCCTTTTTCGTTACTATTTAAAGGAATATTATAAGTATTAAAAGTGAGGGGATACAAAAGGACAATATAGATAACTAGTAAGGGAACGATGGAAAGAGAAGAGGTCAACAACGAGAATGGGAACGGGTAAAAAAAAAAAAAAGCACCATACTGTTATTTCCATCTGAAGTCAAGAGAGATGGTTGTGTTTAACTGTGAAGAAAAACAGATAAGTTATTCAGTGTTATGGCTCTGTATGCATGGACACACACACACACACACACACACACACACACACACACACACACACACACACACACACACACACACACACACACACACAACGTTACTACAGTCTCTTTCCTCTCACACGGAAATTAATAACGTAAACAAATGAAACAAAAACAGAGGAGAGAAGGTGAATGACAAATAAGAAACACTGGACACAAGAAACAAAGAAAGAGTGCAAAAGGGACAGGACGATAAACAAGGAAGAGGGAGACAATGTGAGGAGAAAGAGGGAGGAAGGGAGAGTGAGCAAGGGGAATGAATCTCTCTCCTCTCTCTTTCTCTCTCTCCTAGATATAGTAAAAATTGTTCCCGGTACCTTACATTACCAGGTTCTGTCTCTTCGTTTTCTCCTGCGCATGGCTGTCTATAAAACTTTCAGCCTGCTACTCCATCGGTGTCTCTCTCTTTCTCTCTCTCATTATCTATCTATCTATCTGTCTATCTTTGTGTCTATTTTTCTCTCTCATTATCTATCTATCTATCTGTCTATCTATTTTTCCGTCTCAATACAGTTTCCATTTCCTCTACTCCCCAGGCTCCCAATCTGTTTCTATCTGCTCGTTTTCTGTTATTGTTCTCTCTCTCTCTCTCTCTCTCTCTCTCTCTCTCTCTCTCCGCCTCACTCAACATCCCCCTATCCAGCTTTTCTCCCTATTTCCACCTAGAACGTTTCACATGTTCCCTTTTTACCTTCCCACACAATATTTTTTTTTCCAACTCTAGCCACATATTTGCTGCCTTGTTCCCTGATACACATCCGTCCTCGTTAGTGTCACAGAACTTTACATGCCACCACTTTGACGCTAATATCCACTACCTGTATTTACTACATACTTGGCGTTCTTGTAAAATGGCAGCTGTTGTGAAAGGACAATAAATCTGTATCAAGGAAATTCATTATATTATAATCCCTGCTTCAGCGTGGTACTTAATTCTTTTCGGACCGCCATGCACCCACAGACCTGTTACTTACCTATGCCATTTCCGTCCCTTCCCATCGCCTCTCATCCCACCACAACTCACCTCAGTAAACATTACATCCATTGTTTTTCGCCATATTCTTTACTATCCTACTCCCCATCACCATGTTCGTCCCTTACACACTATTCCCTTCCATGCTCTCTCATTACTCTGATCCACACATGTTTGTTATTTTCCAGATGTCCCCTACTGCTTACGTACACTATTTTGGTCTCTAACCACCATCACCTCCCTAACAACCACGATCAACCCAATATAAACTCATCATTTTTTGCTCTGCCTTTGCTTGTTTTTCCGTGATCTTCCTCCCTGACCATCTCATCCCTACCCTCCAATACACTGTTATTTATATACTTTACCTACTACGTCTCATACGCCTTTTTTTGTGACCTTATCATAACCATCGAACCCGACATAATCCCACAATCTGTCCATTATACTTTCTCATGCTAAGCTCACCAATCTCCTTTCATTTCCATCTCTTACCACGCCATCTCCCTAACCCCACAGCCCAGCATCATACACCAATTATAGGTTGTGTCCTCCTCTGGTTTCATCTCTACCCGCCATTTTTCCCTACATAAACCCATCACTGTACATACAGATTCTAAACTATATTTTTTTTTTCATACCCCCCTTCTATTTCCAAAGATTACTGTACTTCTCTTCCTTACCACCTCCAGCTTCCTGCCCACCATAACCCATTCTTGTACTATCGCTCAAACAGGTATTCTTACTGAAGTGACGTCAGTGATTTTGAAACGATAACGATGAAATATAGAACAATACCGACACGTAGTTTAGTGGCTGAAATAGACAACAGAGCGACCCAAAATCCTTTCCATAGCACTTCTTCGTGACTAAAAGTATATTCTAATGTAAATTAATTGGCACAGCTCATCTTTCAGGGAGAGATGATGATTTTATGCCAAGTTTTAGTAAATGCATTGTACTTCCCTATTCCATTTGCCCCTTATCATAGTCACCATCTCACTCCCTGACCACCCATAATCGTAGTCACACAGTCCTCCCTTACCTTCCCTTACCATTCTCTCTCTCTCTCTCTCTCTCTCTTCCATTTAATCTTTCCCACTCTAACCCCACCACTTCCTAATGCCGATCTGGTACCTTGCCATCACCTCTCTTCCTACCATTCTCTAACTTCAGTATCTATCCAATATATATTCCCCATGCTAACCCTCACCATTTCCCTAGAGGTAACCTCTACCATTTCCCTACGCCATTTCTGTCCCTTAAAATCACTGCTCTACTACCGATCTATCTATCTATCAGCCTATCTACATGTCTATCTATATTTCCCACGCTAGCGCCCTCATTTACACAGCTTCTGTCTCTTACCATCATTTCTCGTTACCGATCTGTCTATCTTTTTAGCTATCTGTCTACCTATCTATCTATGAATATATATTTCTCACGTTGACACTACTATTTCCCTACGTCATTTCTCTCCCTTACCGTCACCACTCTACTGTCTATGTATATTTGTATGTATGTATGTACTCTGTCTATCCATTACATTATTCCCAAGATAACCCCAAAATGCCATTTCTGTCCCTTACCATCGCCCCTCTACTGTTTATGTACAGTATGTGTGTGTGTGTGTGTGTGTGTGTGTGTGTGTGTGTGTGTGTGTGTGTGTGTGTGTGTGTGTGTGTGTGTGTATATGCAAGTATGTATGTATATAATCTGTCTATCCAATACATCATTCCCATGCTAACCCCACCACTTCTCTATGCCATTTCTGTCCCTTCCCCTCCTACCCACCACCACGGCCACCACAAGGCACTCACCCCCCGTACAAAGCCGCGACGTCTCCACCACCCAGCACACAACAATGGCACTTGCAACATCAATTCTCACTAGCGCGGCATTTGGAACCAGGAGTATTTTTATCCCACCCAGTAATTCTCCTCTTATTCCGAACTTACGACCCCCCGCAGTATCCCCCTCCAGTATCCCGCTGACCGTATGCATAAACCCTCTTGAATTCAGGCTGTGTATACCAGATGATTATACTGCACGAATGTTTTCACGAATACCGGTTTATTATTACACCTGAGTGGATGTTGCAGTGAAAAGCGTACGCCAAAGATGATGGTTTAACATCTGAAAATTGGTATACTGCATATGGAGACTTGTTTATTGTAAGAAGTGGTTGAGATGCGTTGCGAATGCCACCCCGGTCCCTTACTATGGCACCCCTTACAATCATTGGTATATAGGTCGTTGTTATTCTGATTACTCTCAGGACTTGCGGTTTAACATTAGGCAGGAAGTAAACTCGATGAATAATGTGGAAGGAAGAGAGAGAGAGAGAGAGAGAGAGAGAGAGAGAGAGAGAGAGAGAGAGAGAGAGAGAGAGAGAGAGCGTGTTGTGTCTGTGTGTCCGTCTCTGTCTGTCGGTTCGGTATGATTGTGTGTGTGTGTGTGTGTGTGTGTGTGTGTGTGTGTGTGTGTGTAGAGAGAGAGAGAGAGAGAGAGAGGAACAGTGGCGTTTTTTGCCTAGACTCTGATGTTTCAATTCCACACTTTACAAACACTGTGACGCTCCAGCCCTGATAATTGGCGGGCCACGCTGGTTCGGGCGGAGGCTGTGTGTGTGTGTGTGTGTGTGTGTGTGTGTGTGTGTGTGTGTGTGTGTGTGTGTGTGTGTGTGTGTGTGTGTGTGTGTGTGTGTGTGTGTGTGTGTGTGTGTGTGTGTGTGTGTGTGTGTGTGTGTGTGTGTGTGTGTGTGTGTGTGTGTGTGTGTGTGTGTGTGTGTGTGTGTGTGTGTGTGTGTGTGTGTGTGTGTGTGTGTGTGTGTGTGTGTGTGTGTGTGTGTGTGTGTGTGTGTGTGTGTGTGTGTGTGTGTGTGTGTGTGTGTGTGTGTGTGTGTGTGTGTGTGTGTGTGTGTGTGTGTGTGTGTGTGTGTGTGTGTGTGTGTGTGTGTGTGTGTGTGTGTGTGTGTGTGTGTGTGTGTGTGTGTGTGTGTGTGTGTGTGTGTGTGTGTGTGTGTGTGTGTGTGTGTGTGTGTGTGTGTGTGTGTGTGTGTGTGTGTGTGTGTGTGTGTGTGTGTGTGTGTGTGTGTTTTTGTGTGTGTGTGTGTGTGTGTGTGTGTGTGTGTGTGTGTGTGTGTGTGTGTGTGTGTGTGTGTGTGTGTGTGTGTGTGTGTGTGTGTGTGTGTGTGTGTGTGTGTGTGTGTGTGTAAGAGAGAATGAGGTGGGGGGAGACGGACTAACAAATAGGAGAATAAACTGAGTTCAAAATTTAATGGACAGCAGCTGATAGGAAAAGTCTAACAAAAGAATACACACACACACACACACACACACACACACACAATATAAAACTCCAAAGTGAACGGTACATCAGAAATCTGGATGACCTTTCCTTACTACAAATCAGGTGATGATACTGAATGAGGAAAAAAGAATAATGTTTACGTCACACCGAAGAAAATTATTAAAACTATGATTCAGCCAAAGGGAACGCCAGAATGGAGCAAAAAAGTGTGAACAGGAGGAGAAAACTCAGCAGGGCAAAGGAAGCCTAAGAGGAGGCGAATAAATGAAGAAGGAAACAGCGCCATAAAAGGAAGGAAAAAATGTGGAAATGAGCCAGAGATGGACTGAGGAAGAAGGGATGAGAGCTGAAAAGGAGCTGCTGATGAGGGAATGAAGAGCTTTGTGAGCGAGGGACAGGGAATACATTAGACGAAAGGCAAGACGAGGAAAAAAATTGACACGAGGAAGGCTTGATTCACGTGGAAATAAAGAATTGGAAAACGGGAATGGCTTGCTGGGTAAGGAGGAGCAAAAATAAAGACGAATTCGTGCAGAGGGATATTGTAAATCAGAGAAAATACGAAAGGATTTGATGCGGGAGCTTCAGGGACCTGCAGATATTGTCCTTCGTGTGGTGTGGTGTAGTTTGACGTCGTGTGGTGTTGTGTGGTGTATTTGATGTCGTGTGATGTGTAAGGTGCAGTTTGATGTATGATGTGGTATGGTGTGGTGTGGCTTGATGTGGTGTGGTGTGGTGTAGCTTCGCCAAAGTCGCTGATGTCTAGACGAGTGAAACACCTTGTAAACGAAATCATTAGTGAAGGTCAGACTGGAGGGCCATTGATAGATATATTCCCAAACCTAAAACCTAAAAATAAAGTGACAAGAGAAGCTGATTCGCAGGGAAGTAATGATAAAATGCACAGTGGGAATGGCTGGCTGGAAGACAGGGAAGCAAAAATAATTAAAGACAGAACCGTGAATGTGGAAAAGGATATAGGAAAAGCAATGGCCATGTTAAAAAGGAAGGGAAAATGCAGACTACAGAGAGGGGAAATGCCTAGGGTGTGTTAGGACAGAGAGAGAAATGGGGAACTAGGTCAGTGGAGAGAGAGAGAGAGAGAGAGAGAGAGAGAGAGAGAAAGCAGTAGTAAGCAATGACAAAGACGTAGACAGAAGCTAAGAGAGAAGCAAAGAGTGAGAAAGAAAAAAAAAACAGGAAAAATGAGAGTGAGAGAGAAACAGAAGAAGACGAAGAAGGAGAGGCAGACAGAGAAAGAAAGAGAAGTAGGAAAGATCAGAGAGTGAGAGGGAAACAGAGGCAGATTGAGAAAGAAAGAAGAAACAGAAGGAACGACTGAGAAGATGGAAGACGGTATCAGACAAAGAAGGAGACAGAAAAAGAAAGAGAGGAAACAGGAAAGATGAGAGAGTGAGAGGGAAACAGAGGCAGGCAGAAAAAGAAAGAGAGGAAACAGGAAAGATGAGAGTGAGGGGGAAACAGACAGAAAAAGAAAGAGGAGAAGCGAAAAAGATGAGACAGTGAGAGAGAAACAGAGGCAGATAGAAAATGAAAAAGGGGAAGCAGGAAAGATGAAAGGGTGAGAGAAAAAGAAAAAGAGGCTGCAGGAAAGATGAAACGGGGAAAAGGGAAACAGAGGCAGACAGAAAAATAAAGAGGGGAAGTAAGAAAGGTGAAAGAGTGGGAGAGGGGAAAAAAAAAGGATAGGCAGAAAAAGAAAGAGAGGCTGTAGGAATGATGAGAGGGTGAGAGGGAAACAGAGGCAGACAGAAAAAGAAAGAGGAAGCAAGAAAGACGAGGGAGTGAGAGAGAGGGGGAGGGGGGGTCTTTTACTACGGTGTCTCCTTGCTCGGTGTATGTCTGAATGAGAATACTGGGGAGCTCCGGATTGAATGGGCCTTCGTGGAAATGTACATGTCGTGTGGAAGGCCATAATAAAGTGAGAGAAGAGGCAAAATCCGAAGAATGAGGGCGAGGGGAGGACTGAGAGGGGAGAGGGGACGAGGCGGAAATGGTGGCCGTGTAGGGGAAGAATGGGAAGGCAGTCGGGTGGAGAGGAAGAGGACTGGAGTGTGAGAGGGAAGGACAGCGAGGGGCCACAAGTGAGAGGGAAAGGGAGAGGGTGTGTGATAGGAAAAGAGAGGGGAAGAATGACTGACAGTGAAAGAGGGGGTACGTGAGAAGTACAGATGGATGCTGTATCAGCTGAAAGGGGACTTCGATAGGGAAGGGGGGAAAGAAGAATGAACTGTAGGGGGAGTGTGAGAAGAGGTAAGGAGGCAGGATATGTGGGAAGTGGGAAGGGCTGGGAGGGGGTTGTGTAGGAGAGGGAGTGCGAGAAGGAAGATGGAAGGCTGTATCAGAGGTTGGGAGGGATGGGAAGGATGGTTGTGAGGGTGAGTGTAAAAAGGTGTGTGTGTGTGAGTTAGGAAAGGAAAAGGACTATGTGAGAGCGAAGGACGGGAAGAGTGTGAGCGATAAAGGGGCAGGGACAACGAGTGAATGTGTATGGGTGGGAAGGAGGAAAGACATGGGGAGGGGTATGTGTGAGAGGAAGGAAGAGTGGTATGTGTGAGAAGAAAGTAAAATGACATGTGTAAGAGAAGGGTAGAAAAATTGGAAGATATGATAGAGCTAGAGTGAAATCGTAAGAAAGAAAGGGACAGAGGAGAGGGGGGGAAAGGTAGAGGAATGATTGAGAGGAGGAATATGTGTGTGTGTGTGTGTGTGTGTGTGTGTGTGTGTGTGTGTGTGTGTGTGTGTGTGTGTGTGTGTGTGTGTGTGTAATTCCTAAATCATATGCAGTTTGTCATTCCGTCTTTGCCTTCCAGAACATTATTCATGGCCCTATTGCTTCTCCCCCTCTCTCTCTCTCTCTCTCTCTCTCTCTCTCTCTCGCTAGCTAGCTATTTACCTTTATCTATCCATCCATCCATTAATCTAATTTGCTTGTCTATCTGCCCGTCATTTAAAATGCATTTTAGCTACTAGATTTTTAAGTACCTAATCCGTAATGTCTATCTTTCTATCTATCTACCCATCCATCTATCCACCCCAGCTGGCCAGCTCCTACTCACTGTCACTCCCTCGCGCATCCATTTTTTTGTCAGAACATTTGTTGCTTCATCAATGTTGCAGAAAGTTGATTGCAGCTTTTATTTGTTGCCTCTCTGTGCTCCTCCTTCCAATTATCTCTTAAATTCTGCAGCTTAGTTCTTTTTCCATGTTAGTTTTCACATTTCTCTCTCTCTCTTTCTCTGTCTCTGTCTGTCTCTCTCTCCCTCTCTCTCTCTCTCTCTCTCTCTCTCCCTCTCTCTTCATTTTTACTACCATTTCTTCCTTTTCCTACTTCCATTTCTTTTTCCCTCCTCTTTCGTGTGTATATTTTCTCACCTCTTTCCTCTCCTTTTCTTCAGTCCACTTCTGTTTCCTTTCTTCCTTTCTCCTTCTACTTCTCTTCCTCCTCGTAGAGCGCATTTCACAAGACCCGAAGCGCTACTTACAACTATGGCTTGGAATCAAATGACTGAAACCGATGACATAAACCAAACATGGGAAATATTCAACCAAAAATTTAATGAAGCGTAAAGTCAGGTGTGCCACTACGAAACAGGTGTCCAGCTGGTAATAGTAAACCAAAGTTGTGGTCCACTGAAATTAAAAGTAGCTTAACAGACAAAAAACATGCATACCATATATATAAAACTACATATAATAAGGATGAAAAATTAAGAGCATGATATTCTACGCCGGATATCGAAAAAACTTATCAAACGAAGCGAGAGAGCACTGGAGATCCGCACTGCTGACAGATGCAAATCAAATCCTAAAGAATTTTACAGCTACAAAAGAAAGAAAGGGGTTATGACTACATCAATAGGCCCTCTACAAACGAACAATGGCAAACACATAAACTGAGGTTGAAATGGAGAACTTTCTAAACGATTTTTTTTTTTATTTTTTGCGAGGAAGAAGGAACCAAAGGCCAGGAGCCCGCAATTATTGTTCCCTCCAAGAGAAAAACAAAATACAAGAGAGAGCCAAATTCAAGATCCGATCATTTCGAGATGCCTGGATACACTGCGTTTGAAAGACTGGAGATCATAGGAAGCAGGAAATAGACAGAGGGAGACAGTTCCAGAGCTGAGCCGCTGCATAAATGAGGGACTGGGAGTAATGGTTAACTCTTGCATTAGAGAGCTGGACAGAAAAGGGATGAGAGTTTGCTGCTAGACGGGTGCTACGCACCCGTCGTAGAGGTGGATGAATGCATGCAGACAGTTCAGAGGAGCAGTGACCATTGAAGTAGCAATAGAAAAGAGATAAAGATGCAACAGTGCGACGAAGAGACAGAGGTTGAAGGACGTCAGTAAGAGGAGAAGAGTTAATGAGACGAAAAGCCTTTGACTCCACCCTATTAAGAAGAGCTGTATGTGGGGAGCCTCCCCACACATAAGAGTTGTACTCTAAACAGGGGCGGATAAAACCCCCGTATAGAGTCAACAATTGTGCAGGGGTAAAGAAGGAACGGAGTCGGCTTAGCACACTTAATCTTTTGGAAGCAAATTTGACAAGAGATGTAATATGATCCTTCCAAGATAAGTCCCGAGTAAATGAAACCCCAGGCATGTTCAAGGATGATGCAGGTTTACGCTGAGTATTACTAAACATTAGTGGGTATACCTGCGGAATATTTTGTCAGGTTGATAGGTGTAAAAACTGAGTCTTTGATGCATTAAAAAAAACAAGATTATTTTTACCCCAGTCAGAGATACGAGCCAAGTCAGATATTAGCTGTGCCATAGCCTCATCCCTTGTTTGCTGAAGTAACTGCTGAGATGGAAGTTGCGGGAACCGAATGGAAAGGTGAAGGGTGGAGTCATCAGCGTATGAGTGGATAGGATTAGATGTACAGCTTAGGTCACTGATGAATAAAAGGAAGAGAGTTGGTGATAGGACAGCGCCCCGAGGAACACCACTGTTGATAGATCTAGGAGAAGAACGATGGCCGTCTACAACAGCCGCTATAGAACGACCAGAAAGGAAGCTAACGATGAAGGCACAGATGGGACAGAAAACGTAAGAGGGCAGTTTGGAAATTAAAGATTTATGCCAGACTCGATCGAAAACCTTTGAGATGTCAAGTGCAATGGCAAAGCTTTCGCCAAAGTCCCGAAAGGAGGATGACCAGGAGTCTGAAAGGTAGGTGAGAAGATGGCCAGTGGAGCGTCCCTGACGGAACCCATACTGACGATCAGAAAGAAGGTTGTGATAGGAAAGATGCTTTAACATTTTTATGTTAAGAACTGAAGCTCTCCTTTCACTTGTAAACTTTCTTCCCTGTCACTCTCTTTCCTCTAATTTCTTCCGCCTACTTTCTTTTGCTTCTTTATCTATTTCATTTTCCTTCATACTCCTCTTTTGCTTTTTCTTCCCTTCTCTTCCTTTTCTCCTCCCGCCATTCATGTCCCCTCTTCTTCCTCCTCCTCCTCTAACTCTTCTCCTCTCCAACAAACCCTCTTCTCTTCCAACCACATCAATCCTGTCTTCCTCTACCCATGTCTCTCCTCCCCTTCTCCACTCGCACCTCTCTACTCCACCCACATCTCTCTTCCTCCACCCATGTCTCTCTTCCTCCACCCATAGATCTCTAATTCCATCCACACCTCTCCTCCTCCACCCACACCTCTCCTCCTCCACCCATACCTCTCATCTTCCAACCAAAACCTCTCCTCCACCAACAGCTCCTCCCCTCCACCCACATCTCTCTTTTTCCACCCATACATCCCCTCTCCACTCCTCCTTTTCTGCCTTTGTTTTACAAGTATGTCCACATTCGTTATTTCCAACAATCACGATGTTGTTAATGTTTTTTCCTGCCTTATGTATGGAGATTGTGGTGGATGGTGAAGACCCTTTATCTTTTCTAACCTTTTATTTACACACGGCGTCTTTAGGATAATCAGTTGTTTCCCCAAAAGATAACTTCGTAGTAAACCAGTATGCCTCCTCTTTTATGTATTTCTTAAGTCCTCTTTTTTCTTTGATGTATTCCTCTCCATCTCCTTTTTTCCATTCATTCTCTCCTCGACAATTCTTTACCTCCCCACCTTGCATTGCTTCTCTCTCCTTCATTTACTCCTCTTAACCCTTCCTCCATTTCTTCTCTTCCTCCAACTCCTCTCCGCTCTTCTTCCCTCTTCTCCTCGACCCAAATTCCATCGTCTCATTCACGCATACCACTGTCCATCCCTCCCTTCCTTTCTCTCTCCCTCTCTCTCATTCACTTCATTCCAAGCACTCCACCCCTTCTCTCCCTCTCTCTCTCTCTCTCTCTCACGCACACACACACACACACACACACACACACACACACACACACACACACACACACTGTTAAGTACTATAAAACTAACAGTAAAAGTTTTGATTTTATGTGTTAAAAGGAAAATAACCAAATTTAGATGGCAAAATAAATTAACATGGATGAGGGTTGGCAATCTTGACAAAAAAAAAAAAAAAATCGAATCACCAGTGTAGAAGGGCAATTAAGAAAGAAAAGATATTGGATGAGACCTCATTAGTGTGCTAAAGAAAGACTACACTTATATAAAATTTGTAACACGATACTGAGACAGACTTCGGCCACATTCTACACTCTCAAGCCGGACTCTCCATATAATGCAAAGAATAATAGTATCAGCTCAGACTACCATCCACCCTGTGTTAGCATAAGGAGTCAAGTGTTGTTACAAGCTTGTTTCCTATCCATGCAAATAATAAAACTTAAGTAAAGAACATAGCGTCAAATTCAGTTTAAACTTCACACACACACACACACACACACACACACACACACACACACACACACACACACACAAGACACTGCTGGTGTGTAATTTATGATTAATATGCGCCTTGTGATCAACCATTAACCATTGCAGTGCTATAAAGCCAAACAATGTATGATTCGTCCATGTACTACCATGAATTACGACAATATTACTACTGTTGTGATCTTATAATGAAGCTGCGTATTTAGTGTGAAAGAGGTTTCCCACATATGAAGGTGAACCATGTTATTAATTAAAACAAACATAATAATTAATAGAAGCAACCATATTGTCTAATATACAATGGACATGATATAATAAGGATGATAGGTATATTGGACATTCGCTGTATCACTGAGCAATTCAACGCCATTGTATCAACCAGTGTATGATGCTTTCTAATATTATCATCAGACTGGCAATCGTGTTACAATGAGTTAATATTATATCAGCAAACACCGTGAACTCAGCATTACCAGTTACTGAAATATTACCGTGTATTACGGCGTTAATGCTTTATTGTACAGTTTAGTAGTATAGTATTATGATGGTACTAGAGCATTAGCACTATTAAAGTAATACTATTGTATCATTACAGTAACGCTGGTTAAATACTACACAACGAATATCCATGATACAGTGATTCTCTCTCTCTCTCTCTCTCTCTCTCTCACTAATTAAAGATCACCGGAGCTAAAAATATCTTTTGGAAGAAGCGAATAATATTGCAGTATTAGTTCTTCCTTCTTCCCTCTTCTCCTACCTCTTCCCTTCTATTCTCTCCTCTCTCTTCTTGCTTTCCTTCCATTTTTTTTTTTTTTTTTCCCGCCCCTCTTCTTATTGTCAGTTCAATTCTCGTCTGTTCGCTCTCCCGTTCCCATATCTCCATTTCATTCATTCCCATTCCCCCTTTTGATCTATCCTCCTCCTTTCTTTTCCTTAGTTCTTCCCCTTTCCTTACAATTCTTTAGTCTTTCTTTCTCTTCTCTTCTCTTCCCCTTCATCCTCATTTCTTTCCCTCCGAGCTTCCTCTTCCAGAAAAATAACTACCCACCCGAAAGGCCCTTATCTCCTACCTTCCCTTGTCCTTCATAATTTCTCTTCCGTTCTTTCGTTTCTCTTCCATTCACTTACCATCCCAGTGTTCACTTTAATCTTCTATCCCTTCCTCCCTTTGTTTCTCATCTCATTCAATCCCTTCCCTTCCCAGCTCTCCTCTCTTTCATTCCTTTTTTCTTCTCTCAGTTCACTTCTATCCCAGCCCCTTTTTTCCCTTCGTTTTCATCTTTTTTATTCAATTCTCTTCCCCACAATCAAAAATCTGTACCCTAAGAAGTGTGTGTTAATGTTGTAGTGTTTGGCGTGTGCCGTGGTGGTGGCGGCGGGGTGGAGGGAGGGGAGGGTAACTGCAGTTCTCATCCCGACTAATTGCCGTGTGCGCGTGTGTGTGTGTGTGTGCAGATCATTATGTAAAAGCTGGGTATACGTTTTATCGCACACACATGCATATGCACATACACAGAGGTTCATACCGATGGCCATGTGCACACACATATAAGGTGAATCATGTAAAACCTGTAAAAGTATTTTTCGCGCGCGCGCGCTCACACGGGAACACACAAGCATGTGCTAAACTCGAACACACACACACACACACACACACACACGTGTTCGCAGGTTCATACAAACGGTCACATGTACATGCACTTATAAACTATTTTGTTGCATACACGTACACATTATGCCAAAGGTCACATTTTAATGGAGAGGTCGCGGTATTCGAGGTTCCCCCTAGTGTGTGTGTGTGTGTGTGTGTGTGTGTGTGTGTGTGTGTGTGTGTGTGTGTGTGTGTGTGTGTGTGTGTGTGTGTGTGTGTGTGTGTGTGTGTGAGAGAGAGAGAGAGAGAGAGAGAGAGAAAGTTGCTGTATGTGAGGGTCATCACTTCCTGAGTTACGGTCTTGCTCCCGTTCCATCATCCACGGCACACTGAGGTTCCGGACCCGAAGTGACACCCTTCCGCATTTTCCGACAGGCAGAGTCCTGCCCCGATCAGCAGTGATGTGGTATGCTTTTTTATTGATGTGGTAGGGTTGTCAGCGATGATGGGTGATGAATAACTATGAGCGATGATGAGTGATGGGTAATGAGTGATGATGATGGTGGGTGATGAGTGTAGCTTTGTGTAGATGAACGTTACCTAGCCTACCCTAAAGTAATCTAACACACACACACACACACACACACACACACACACACACACCATCCATCCATCCACCTATAAATCTATCAATACATACATACATAAATACATATATACATTACTCGTATACGTGACATCTGAATTACGCAATTGTCTTCACATAGGGTGAAGTAACATCGACTCAAAATCGTATGTTTCTAAGCTGAAGAGGGTCTCATACACCTCTTCCTTTGCGAATTAAACTACATTCTCATCTTACGATTCTCCTCCATGCAACTTATGGCTTTTTAATATCAGTACAATCTGCGTAAGTATAATAGATGACATCCTACACTTCTTTACATAAAAGCAGATATTGTCAAGCAGTTCGTTTTACATGTCGCACACCATATTCTCACGTACGGGTATATTTCTGTTTACCACAGACATGGTGACATCGATATAAGTAGATGCTGCTCGATTTCACAAACGTCCCACAACTCCCTCTTCCTCCCCGAAAATGGAGGGAGGTGAACTGCAGGGAAAGTACAGCTTTAACTTACTGTAAAACAAACGTACCTCCAGATGAGATTGCGGCCACGACAACAAC
>NC_137017.1:30496265-30511265 GCF_032717465.1 Coenobita brevimanus
ACACCACAACGCTCCCTTACATAATAATAATATTATTATTATTATTATTATTACCTGTATTACTATTACTGTTGTCACTGTTGTCGTCGTTGCTATTATTATTATTATTATTATTATTATTCACCCTGCCCTAGGGGGGGAAAGGAGATCCGGATGATGATGATGATGATGATAATGATGATGACGATGACGATGACGATGATGATGATGATGACGATGATGATTAATACTGTCGGTTTTCTTGGCAATCATTAGTATGAATCGGTGATTTTCAATGCAATAAATGACAGTAGAGACAAAGATGATCATATACGCGATTCACAAAGCATATGCATTTTTCCCCCTCCATTTTCGCTTAACTTTGCCGTTATCTCTACGACAGGTGTCCCAAAACATGAATAAAATCAAACAGAAAACGTCATGGCAATAAATGAGTTAAATGATTATGTTACTAAGAACTCAGAGAATGTTCAGCGCTATGACAAGCTAGGGAAGGAGGTAATCTTACTATAGGTTAATGAAAACTGCATACAACTCCTCCACTACAGTATGATGATGATGATGATGATGATGATGATGATGATGATGCAGTTTTACATCATGCACACCCATTTTTGTGTGATTGCGGCGTTATTCCTATTTAGTGAATTTATGCTGCCGTACACCAAGAAACCGTTTACTACGCTTGATGGCAACCATATAACCAAATTATGGCGCCTGGTGGTTTAGTGGGTAATTAAGGCAATCCAACAGGATTGCGCCTGGGAAGGTTTATATCGAAGGGATGGTTGGGGTTTATTGCTCACGTAATGCCACTCAGGGATGAGTGAGGTTGGTCAATCTCATCTTTAATGTCAGGACCAACTTGCCTAATCCCGAACTCCTACGCTCCTCATGGGACAACACAAGATTAGATAATGAATGAATGAATGATGTTGCAACGTGTAGCACTTTGCAGTCTTATGCTCTTTCTGACCCCAACCAATGACCTTCAGGTAGAGTCAAACGCGCGACCCTTTGTTAAAAGATTACGCTCTTAAGCTCATAATAAATCCACCGACATATCCAACAAAGGAACCAATTGCCTGTGAAGTAAAAAGAGCTTTAATGCATTAGAAAAAAAAAAACGATTATCTACTTGAAATTGTTTAAACATTTTGACCGCGAAAATAGAACTTCAATAACATTCCCGTCACGTCAGCCAAATTTATTGAGATCGGAGAAACCCACTTAGGGAAAAAAATAAATAAATAAATAAATAAAAAATTTAAAAAATCCTGACTTACGGCTTGGCCCAATTTTGCGTTTCATCAAAGCAGTTTTTACACAATTTCATTTGGCCCAATTTTGTGTTTCACTAAAGCCATTTTTAGTCAATTTCATCTGACCCAATTTTGTTTCATTAAAGGAATTTTTATACAGTTTCACAAAGCTATGAGAAACTCAACGCGGCCAAAGTGATGAGTATTTCTAGGACCAAATTTCTAACCAGATGAAAGCACTTCCTCCTTAATGACTGCTCTCTCTCTCTCTCTCTCTCTCTCTCTCTCTCTCAAGCATCCTTCCCTACCCATCTTTCCATTCTTCCTCCTCCCTATTTCTCTTCTTCCCCTTCTTCTTCCACCCAGTTCGGCCAGATTCGGAGGAGAAACTATTTGATCAGGGGAGAAATTAGAATAGTTTGATAACCCTGAACCTTAATTATCCCGGGAGTAATTATGTTAGGCTTGAATCCAATTAGTGTTGAGGATTTCTCTGGCTTACTTCACCTGGCCTTTACCTGTGATGGTGTGTGTGTGTGTGTGTGTGTGTGTGTGTGTGTGTGTGTGTGTGTGTGTGTGTGTGTGTGTGTGTGTGTGTGTGTGTGTGTGTGTGTGTGTGTGTGTGTGTGAGAGAGAGAGAGAGAATCTGCGTCTGTCTCCGTGTTATAAAGGGGTGTGGAAGGGTAGGCGGCTGGAATGGGAAGTGAGGAACGGAATTTGAGCAAGGGAATGGGAGAACAGGGGCTTGGTGAGATGACAGGAGGGGAGAGAAGTGGGGAGGGGAGTCAGAGGAAGAGGCTGGGGAGGTTGTGTTAGTGTGAGGGGAAAAAGTTGGGATGGAAGGGAAGACGAAGAATGAGAGAGATGAGAATTAAAGTGGAGGAGGGCAAGTTACAGAAGGACAGGGAAACAGGGAAATAAGTTGAAGAGGGGAATGAGAGGGAGACGAACATGGAGTGGGCTGGCAGGGGAAGAGGACTGAAGTGAGGAAGTGAGGAGTGCATAGGACGAGGGAATGAAGATGGAAGAGAGTAGTAGATAAGAGGAATAAACGTGGACGGAACATGGGAGTAGACGGGAAGAGTAAAGGTCGATAAAATTTAGAGTGTAGCGAATAAGACGTATAAGGGAGGAGTAAACAGGAAGAGAATTCGTGCCAACACTCCCCCGAGAGAGAGAGAGAGAGAGAGAGAGAGAGAGAGAGAGAGAGAGAGAGAGAGAGAGAGAGAGAGAGAGAGCAATTTGGGTACCCGGCGAGATCAAGTATTATAAACCCACTAAGGACATTTGGGCTTATCTGAGCATTAGAGTACAAAGGGGCGCCTCGTCCTTAGTTTGGGTGTGCAGTTAGCAAGGATTAGAACATGGAGATACGACCCGCGTTACTGATGATGGATTCGAGGGATAACAGGTACCTCAGCTCTCTCTCTCTCTCTCCTTATACTTCTTCTTCGCCTTACTCCTACTCAACTCAACGTTAACTCTTCCTGTCTATTCCCATCTTCCGACCAAGTTTCCTCTTCTTATCTACTGCTCTCTTCCTTCTTTCTTCCTGTTTACTCCACCCGTCCTTTGTTCTACGATTCAACATATTTCTATTTCTCTCCCTTAATTTCTTCGTCTTTCTATTTACTCATCCTTTTCTTCTACTTTACTGTCAAGACGATCGTGTTAAAATTTGGCTTCCTTGTCTTTTGCTTTGGTTGTATTCTCTCTCTTTTATATTCTGAGTCATCTGTTACTTCATCATCATCATCATCATCACCATCACCTCCCAGGTCCATTTTCCACCAATTAATGATGTAGACTGTAGACAGACTTAAGATACAAAAACTGGGCAGCATAAATGTAACCCACTACTGTAGGGAAACTACAGTATCACTGGGCCGTCGATTGACAGCCCTCTCTTTATGCTATGCTGTTCCTATTCCTGGATCCAATTAATCCCATTTATTAGTGATGATGATGATGATGATGATGATGATGATGTAAAAAAGAGGGGATCACGTAAAATGAAGAAAAACACTGTCAAGAGAGAATGGCTTTTGAAGGAAAAGAATGTGAGTGATGAACTGTATGAAATGCAGGGGGATTATTTCAGTAATCCTTTTTCCATTACTCTTCTTTTCTTAACACTGTTCATTTCTTAGCCATTTTTTGCCGTTTTATTTTCTTTTCTCCCTTTCTTTCCCAATAATGTCGCTTCTCTCTCTCTCTCTCTCTCTCTCTCCGATATGTCATACTTAGGAACAGACATCATCCCATTACACAAGAGCCTCGTGGGACCACATCTGTAATATGTAGTTCAGTTTTTGATTCTATATACACGCAAAGACATAGCGAAATTATTTCCTACACAAATATCTATATAACGAAAAACTACTTAAGCTGGCTAGGTTGGTGGGCGGATCGGTGGGGTGGGTTGGTAGGTGGGTGGGTGGACGAATGTGGTGGATGTATTAGGTGGGTGGGGTTGGTGGGCAGGGTGGGGAGGAGTAGTGGACGGGTGGGACGAGGTGAAGTGGTCGGGTGGGTTGGGCACGTGGGTATTGTGGGTGAGTGGATGGGCTTTTTAGGTGGATGGGTGGATGGCAGTGTGGCTTCCTTAAAGACAATCCAGGACACGGGGTTGGGTTACTAGGCTGGATTAGTGGACAGGTGAGTGAGTAAGTTGGTGGGTGGGTGGAGAGGGGAGAACAGGTCCACTGGGGAATAGGTCTATGGGGTAAGTTTAGAGCTGGAATACATCCACGTGAGATAACACATCCATGGACGAAATGGACCCATGGGGAAGCACAGACTCAATTGGTAAAAAAAAAAGATCCATGGAAGAAATAGGATCCATGTGAGAAAATAGGTCCATGGCATAATAGGAGTCCTTGGGAAAAATAGGTCAATGGAAGGAAAGTTCGTCCATGGAAAATATAAATCGTTTAATAGAAAAATAGATTCACAGAGGACAAATAGCTAGTTTTGTGGAGAATGGGTCCATGGTGTAAAATAGACATCAGGAGGAAAATAGGTCTATGGTCAACATAATTTCATGGAAAAATATTATGAGTCATAGAAGTATCAGTGCACAATAAGTGTGAAACAGCTGGGACCACAGAACAAAGGTCACTGAAATATTAGTGTCTGACCTACCACATGTTGGTAACCCTAAGTCGAGAGGTGTCATATATCGCCAACTAGCAATAACCTCTTGCAGACATATAGCAAATGTTATGTTTATATAAACATTGTTCATACACAGTGAGACATTGGTAATGTCAGCAGTTACTAGAAAGTTTTTGGTGGGCATCAGATCCCCTGTGCACAGATACTTTTGTGAGCCATAGTACATTAACGCCTTCGTGCACGATGACTCAAAATGAGTCAAAACAGTGTTAGGCTGAAGAGGAGCCAATGATGCACTATGATGCACTTGTCAGTGTTCATCTAAAGGGATGCCAATTAGGCAATTCTAGACAAAAATATTCACCAAAAATTATGTTTTGGTACGAAGTGCTTCAATCTTTGGTGAGTCATAGGGGAGGGTGTCTATTTGAAGGTCAACACTCTAAAATAGTCGCTGTTCTCTCGGTTTTCGGTTCAGGAGGAGGGGGGAGTGGGCAATTTTTGGCAATTTACTCAAAAACTATTGGTCCTCTCAGAATTCTGACAACACCACATGAAAGCTCGTGAAATTCTGCATCTGGACATATGATTAGCTCTTGCATTGTGTGGGCAAAATTTTGTGCTAGGGTGTAGGGCAGTTATTTTCACTATTGAACAACTGTATTCTAACTGCATTTTAATACTTTCACAGTACTTTTACTCTAGGTTCTTGTATAGTATAAACATCAGGGAAGATGATGGTATACAATTAATACCATTATAACCAATTTCTGGGGCAAATAAAATACATGGGAACGTTTTCCATTGTGCGTGAGACCAGCCTGCTCTCGTAGCATTTTCTGCGATCATGTCACACACATTTACAGAAAACTTTCTATGCGCGATGGGGGTTGGGAAAATACGTTCATGAGGGGAAAAAAAATCATGGGAGAAACAGCTCGATGGAAGAAAGCAGGTTCATGGGGAATATGGATCTTTGGGGGAAAATAGTGGGTCCAAAATAAGAATAAGTCCAAGGAGGAAAATGGGTCAGTGGATTGAAAATAGGTCCATGGGAGAAGACAGGTGGGTGGGGAGATGATCCCTAGGAGGTGTAGCCGGAGATGAGCTTATGCATTTGCATGTATTATATACAGCAGTGTATACACTTTTGTCCCTGACCTGTGCACCCATGAGAACAGCATGCAAATTTTAGCTCAGAGGATTAATCTTGATATCACAAAATATTCCTTCATCAGTGGCATGACTGACGAATAGAACAGGCTTCCTGGAAAATATAAGAGACCTCCACAAAATATGTTTTCAACACAAGATCAGATGATCACCCGTTAGCAAGTGGGACTGTACCACCACCACCACAACATCTGTAATCATCTTTCCAATGTACCCTTTGCTCCTCTGACCTAATCAAGAACTATGATAACCCAGTTAACATCTCTTACTTTCTCAGTTCTTCTACGAAAACAGTCAAGCTTTGTTCACTATCTTGAATCAAAACGTTGTATGTCCCAAGAATTAGCTTCCAAATAGCAGCCATATCGTTCCCACAAACTACTAGCACCTTTTGCTTTAGAACACGTCTAGTCAAAGCCATGCCCAGTTGTTCCATCACTGCAGGAGACTACGTGCCATGGATTAGTGTTACTCATCACTGTAGCCTAGAGGGAGTATTCAGCCGGTATCCTGTAGGACTAGCTCAGGTGATGACTGGATGGGGACCACTTTTTGTCTAGTCCTTATCAGTGATTCTTCCTATTGTTGTTTCACCTAATGAGGATAACTAGTTTTACTGATCACTGAAATATTCAAGTATCTTCACCACGGCAAGGCAGTTTTATTCAGAGATATTAATTTTACAATCATCCTACTTAGTGTATTACTACTTAAGCGCAGTGTATGGTGTAAACTTTCCACTGGGGTATGCTTATCAATATATAATTCCAAGGCCCCTTCTCCTGGGAGCAAAGTCATAGGCTGGCTGCTTGAGATGACTTTTGCTTTTGCCAGTACAGTACCCTGTTTCGAAGTCAGCATCATGCTTCCGTTCTTCTACTTTGTGAACATGGTGAATATCATGCACTATGTTCCTAACTCATCCCTAATTGGCATACAGCACCAAACATTTTCTATAAAGTGTTGTTGCTAAACTTTTATGAACATAATAATAATAATATGCCTGGTGGTGTGGCTGATAAAGTGCTGTTTTCATAATTAAAATGGCCCGAGTTCGAGCCTACTCTGAGCTGGGCTGCTAGTGAGGAGTAGGTCAGCTGCCCCCCGTTAACTGCAGCTCAAGTCGTGCAGTGCTGAGAAACCCGCAAGGATTCAAAGCTCGGGAAGGTAAAGATTAGACGGTCTGACCCTTTGCGCCTACGCCACACTCTTGACTCAGTGAGGCTTAGTGGTGTGCCTACTCTTCTCGAAAGCAGCCATGGTCAGCATGTTCACTCCTTTAGGTTGGGATAGCAGATTAAGGGCCATTATATTTTAACCATTAACTACACTGAATGCATACACCAACAAACGAACTGAAATGATCAGTATTATTTCTTTCAGAGGAGAAAATAATCCAGTATATATATAAAATTAAACTTCTGTTTCTAACTTTCTAAGCTACGAGAGGCTTGCCATGATTCTCTGCTCGTAGGGGATGCTCTTTGCTATGATGCGTCAGAGAGAAAACTGACGGACATCGGCCAGGTGTGAAATACACGCAGTAGATCAGTAAGGGAAACAGTGTCCATGACTCTACAAAGTATGTTTGAGACGGCCATGGTTCAGCTGCGTACGATGACCGTAACATAACTGGGTATGCAGTTTTCATCTGATTTCAAGTCTGACAAAACTACTAATTGATTTGACTATTTTTCTTTTTTTCCAATATCAAAACAAAAGTTACAGGTAAAAAATACACCGGATCTGTTCTTCAAAATCATGGAAGCTTCCAACCACAGTGAAATAACTGCACAAACTTTACATTCGAAGCATGGATGAAAAGTTTGCAGTCAGTGAACACATAAAAAAAAAAGGGGGGGGGGGAGAGACAGGGGGATGGGGAGAGGTAGGAGAATGGGGAGAGGCAGGGGGAGGGAGAGAGAAAGAGTGCATCTGCTGATTAACCAAATAGAGGGGGGGTTAGCGAGCGGCCTGGCTTGGTATGGAGGATCAGCCGGCCAATTAGCTAGCGAGCGGGTGGGATGAAAGGGGGTTTAGTCTGCAGCTAAAAACCGCGACAAGTGTAAAAGTGCGGAGGTCTGTGTGTGTCGGGGGAAGGGGGTGGTGTGTGTGTGTGTGTGTGTGTGTGTGTGTGTGTGTGTGTGTGTGTGTGTGTGTGTGTGTGTGTGTGTGTGTGTGTGTGTGTGTGTGTGTGTGTGTGTGTGTGTGTGTGTGTGTGTGCGTGTGTGCGTGCGTGCGTGCGCGCGTGCGTGCGCGCGCCCTCAGGTTTGTGGAAAGGGGCCAAGAATATCAAATGCCTGAATGATAAGTGAACGGATGAACGGCACTTTTCAGATGGCGTTCCTATTAGTGTGCCTGGGGACGTTCTTTATCCCTCCCTCCCCTCTCCCATCCCCTTTTCGTCCTTCATTCTCCCTTTCTCCCTTCCATGTTTTCCTCCTCTTCCCTTACTCCCCAACTCTGATTTTGTTCCTCCACTAACATCACTTGTCTTCCCATTTTCTACTTTATACTCCTCCCTTGTCCTCCCTTTCCTCTCCCTCCATTACTTTTATTCCCCTCCCCTTCTCCTGTCCTCATTTCTCATCCAAAATTGTACCTACCCCTTTCTCTTCATATTCACCTATTTTCCCCTCTTTTCTGCTCCTATATCCTGTCTACCCTTCCCTTGGTAACCCCCCTTCCTCCTATTTCCTTCTCCCTTTTACCTCTCCTCTTTTTTCCCTGACACTGCTTTCTCTTCCTATCTCAATCTTTCTTCACGATTTTTCCTTTATGGCTCCAATATCATCCTCTTTTAAGCTATCTTCCTCCCCCCGCTCATTCTCTTTGTGGTATATCTTTCTTCTACCCCTTTCCGTGCTCTCTCTCTCATCCTCTACTTCCTAAGCCTTGCCTTTTCCTACCTTCTATCCAGCTTGCATTTACTTTCCTCTTCATCCTTTGTTTCCCTCTCCTCCTCTTCTTCCTCCGTTTTATCTCCCTCCGTCTGCCCATCAGCTTCCTGCTCATCCATTTTTTCTTCCTTTACCTCTCCGATCATTCCCACGCCTTTTACCTTGATCCTTCCCTCGCCCTTAACGGTCCAGATCCTCTTCTCAGCTCCTCTCAGTTTCTCTCTCCCTCTCACCATCCCCCAAATTCCCTCTTATTGTTCGATCTACTTACCATTTCCATTTCCCCTTCCCCCTTACAGCTCCTCCTCATCCAATTTCCCTGTCGTTTCAATCTCGTTCTTCTTCTGTAAAATAAATATCCTCTCCCTTTTTCCTAACTCTCAAATCTGCCCTTCCATCATTTCTTCACCTTCTTCATTCTCCCCTTCTCCATTCCATCATCATACCACCTCTCTTCAACCCCTTTTCCCCTCCTCACACACCATTTTTCCAATCTTCTTTGCTTCATTTTTCTCTCTCCACCCTTTTCTTCATCCCTTCTCTCCCCCATTCACTTCCTTATTTCCACGCTTATTCGCTTCATCTGTTCCCTCCCTCTCATTTTCACCATTTCTCTCTTCCCCATTTTTCTCTCCTTTTCCCTTCTTCTCCATCCCTCTTCCCTCTCTTTCATCCCACTACACCCTCCCCATCCCCCTAGCGGTTTACATGGCAATTAAAATTCACTGTCCGGCGTTGTAAGGTTTAGTGTTGTTCCCCATGCACCTATTTATGGCAACGTTCGGTAGTTCCCTAGTTAGGCAGGCAGTTAGGTTGTTAGGCAGTTAGGATGAAGTGGGTGTTGGCTCTGTACGCTGGGGAAAACGTGCATGCCAGTGATTTTTTAATGAACCAAAATTTTTTAGATCGCTTTTTTTTTTCATTATTAGGAAGCGGTTCTTCTTTACACACACACACACACACACACACACACACACACACACACACACACACATATATATATATATATATATATATATATATATATATATATATATATATATATATATATATATATATATATATATTTCTATGATTATTATTTTCTGTTAGCAGTTTTGGTAAGTCGGCATCATTGTATGCAACAGTTAGACCAGTGGAAACATTTGCTGAATTTATTTATCGATGTAAACGATTACAGAGATTTATAGACACAATTATACTTTTTATTTACGTGTGTGAAGCTTTACGAAACAGTATATAATTAATCAGAAAAATATGAAATAGCATGAATGAACAACATATCCCTGTCTCATTAACTCTCCTCCTCTTACTGGCTCCCTTCAACCTGTCTCTTCGCCGCACTGCTGCATCTTGATCTCTTTTCTATCGCTACTTCAATGGTCACTGCTCCTCTGAACTGTCTGCTTGCATTCCTCCACCTCTACGACGGGCGCGTAGCAGCCGTGTAGCAGCAAACTCTCATCCCTTTTCTGTCCAACTCTCTAATGCAAGAGTTAACCGTTACTCCCAGTCCTTCATTTATGCAACTGGTCAACTCTGGAACAGTTTCCCTCTGTCTGTATTTCCTGCTAGCATGATCTCCAGTCTTTCAAACGCAGTGTGTCCAGGCATCTCGAAATTACCGGATCTTGAAATTGGCTCTCTCTTGTATTTTGTTTTTTCTCTCGGGGTTATTGCGGACTCGTGGCCTTTGGTTCCTTCTTCCTAGCATTAAAAAAAAAAAAAAAAAAAAAAAAAAAAAAGGGGGGGAGAGAATCCAACGTTGCTGATGTATACGTCTAAGCATAGCCGAGTACAGAAAAATATATATTTATGATGCTGTACCGATATAATTATGACTTCCAGGCGGGAGAATGAACAGCATTATCTGACAAGATTATGACAACAGACCAAAAAAAGTATAATGGCTACATGCGCAGAACCAAATCTATGAAATCTGCTACAAGAAACCATGAGAAGAAAAATTATCAGACTGATTACATGCCGCAAAAAAATACAGAGGTAAGCACATGCATTAGACTCTAAGAAAATAATAGGTTATCCGATTTTAGTGTTCGATAGATAAATTATCTATGATATGCTAAACTGCTGAAGTATTAAGTATTAGTATCAACAGTTTTATTTGCTTTTCATTTTGCATGGGCTCGGGCTATTATTTGGCGTTGGCTGGAAAAACACACTGGAGAAGACGCAACCATGAGAAAGCTAATGGTAACAGTATTAGCAGTCTGCAATCGCCATACTTCCCTCCGAGTTGTATAACACTGCTTAGCTTTAGCTGGATTATTGCTAAAGTTGCCCCAACCATGAAAGGTTTAATAACTGCGTCCTATTTTTGTCATGAAGTTTGGTGGATTTATAATGAGTTCTCGTTCGTGAGAATAGAGACGCAGCTTTCGAACTCCGAGCTGATGCATCTTGCCCCATCACAATTACCCGCAAAAACAAGAGATAATACTTTAATTACTTAGGTCAGACACTATTCTCGTCCTGTAGGAGGTGATAAGGTGGGGAGAAGGAAAAAGGCTAGAAGACAAGGAATGGGTCGGTGGGGGAAAGGAAAGACTGGAGGGAGTGTGGAGAGGGAGGGAAAAAAGAAGGAGAAAAGAGTATACATAGGGTAGGTGGAATGATATTATAAGGAGAGACAACTGAGAATGAAGGGAGAAAGAAGGGATGAGAGAGAGAGAGAGGAGAGAGGGATAGGAGAGGAACAGTATGGGTAGGGAAAGGGAGAGACTGGGAAGCTATGTGGTGAGGAAAGGAGAAGGAAGGCGGAGAGAGGAAAGAAAGATAAGGGCAGGGTAGGTGGAGGAAAAAAGAGAATGGGAAAGGAAGGGAGAGTGAAGCGGAGGTAAGTTATAAGGAAGGTGGCGAGTAGCAATGGGGAAAAAGGATAGGGACTAGGTAGGTAGGAAAGAGAGACTGGGATGGAAGGGGCAAGAGAGCAGAGAGTGAGTAGTGGGGTACGTAGGGTAAGGAAGTGACTGGTATGAAAGAGTAAGGAAAGGAAAGGGAGGGGAAACGAAAACGAGGGTAAAAGAGAGGGAAAGAGAGGGTAGCTAGAGAAAGGGGCAGACTGGAAAGGCAAAGGGACTGGAGTTGGGAAGAGGACACGGAATGGTCATATTCGCTTAGGTTAATACTCCCTTCAATGCGGTGATGTCTTTTTACCTTCATTCTTGTTAGCCAAAAAGGAATTTATAATAGTTAATAATGAGAGATTATTAAAAGCGGGCGGGGGCTGATTTACCCCTAGTTAACCCCTTCGCCATTAGGGTGGTAGTCAGAGTTGAAAAAATCGCCGGGTAGCAACAAGAATACAAAAAAAGCACTTACATAATGCAATTCCTGCGCCCAACAACTGGTCTAAGGTACTAAAAGGTGTATGGTATGTAGGAGGACTACTGGGCCTTGAGAGCAGGCTGTGAAGCTTATGCCCAGAGTCGGACACATAAAAAAGAAAAAAAAATAATAATAATAATAATAAAAAATTGACTTTACCCAGCGTCCTCGACCTTCGAACGATTGTTCTCAAAGCTGAATTATATCATCCCTGTCTGATCCAAAACCTTCCCACCAAGTTAGGTTCAAAGTGGATCAAAACAATTTCAGATCTCTTCATCCATGGACAACCCTCAACCCTTCCACCAAGTTTGTCTTAATCGAATGAAAATTGAACTACCGTAAAACTTTTGACTTAATCTTGTGAGCTTAACCTCAGACTGATTGTTTTAAAATTAAAATTCTCCATGTCTGCTTTACCCTTAACCCTTCCAAGTCAAAATTTGATCTTAATCTGTGACCTTGACTTTTGAGTACTTGAACTCAAAAGCGAATTTCTTCATCCAAGCGTTATCCTCAACCCTGCCACGAAGTTTGGTCTTAATCGGATAATCACTATTAATGCTGACTGTGACCATGACCTTTGACCGACCGTTCTAAAAAAACAACTGACCATCCCCGTGGCCGACCCAAACATCCACTGCATCATTTTACTGTGTTGCTCTTCTTGTGCTGTGAAACTGCACAAATGGGAGAATTACACAAAATACATGGAAATTATATTAACTGAGAAGATACTACAGTTTTGCCTTGACTTGGACTCACTTCAGTTATATCGGTGAGTATAACTATCCTGCCATCATTTCACTGCTTCTGTCCAATGCTTTTCAACTAATCGGGCTCATTTGGTCCATTTGTTTATTGCCTGACCCTGTGTCCAATGACGGACTGCCTCGATTAAACGACTTTCATGCATTCCTGTCCCAATCATTAGCAACCCCTCCACCCAAGCCATGCAACCCCCCCTTCCATAAACCCCAGCACCCTTTTGTCGCCTATCCGTTCTAAGTCTACCTCTTCTACCTTCTATTAGCAGTGAGAACAAATAGGTTATAACAACATATATATATATATATATATATATATATATATATATATATATATATATATATATATATATATATATATATATATATATATATATATATATAATGTTAATTTATTTACTTGTTTATATATTTATTTTTTACAAGGAATTTCTGTACCCAGCGATTTCATGAAATCACCACGGAATTCGTGAAAAGATTTTAAATTAAGATGGGTTAATTAAAGTCAGGTTAATTTAGGCTGAGGTTAGGTTAGGCTAGGATTATCCAAGTTAGGTTAGATTAAACCAGGTTAGGTTAATTTAGGTGAATGCAAAGTTATGTTAAGCGTTCATCTAAATTAACCTAACCTGACCTAGCCTAACCTAAGCTAAACTTAGATTATCCCAGCTTAACCGCAGTTTAAATTTACCTAACTTAAATCATCCTAATTTAAACTCATTTCACGAATTCCTTGGTGATTTCTTGAAAACACTGGTTACATTAATTCCCTGTAATATATATATATATATATATATATATATATATATATATATATTCTACAACTGCCAGTAGAGTACTCAACGAAATGTGCCACACACCCAGTTCACCCAGTGTTTAAGCCTTCGTAACTCCTTCCCATCTCTTAAAACTATCTCTCTGTCTACCTTTCTATCTGTGTCTAACCATCTATCTGCCTATCTATCTATTTGCCTGTTTATCTATTTATCTATCTTTGTATCTATCTGTCTGTCTATGAGTTTGTCTGTCTGTCTACATCCTGTGAAAGGTGTTCTTTTTAGTCAACTCCAAATTATCCTTCGCCATCGAACGGTAATGTACGTGCGTAACTCCGTCCCATTAACACGCCACCGCCTGTTGGTCGGAATCCAGCGGGGATGTAAAGGCAAGATGCAATTAACCGGTCCGTCGGAAGAACCCATAAAGCTAAGATTACGAGTATCACGCTTGCTTCCCGGTACGAGCCAACGAGTCAGCACCACCGCATTTTTCTCGTGCACTGGGCGAGGCTGAACACTGGGAATTAAACTGAGGGCTGAGTGGGGTAGGTAGGATTGGCCAGGGGAAAGGGATGAAGGAATGGAGAGTGGAGAGATAAGGAGGAGAAGTACGAATGGAGAGGTGAGAAGGGGAGCAAAAGTGGGTAGAGGGATGGGTAGACAAGAATGAAGAAGTGAGACGAGAAGCTGTGGGGAGAGGGAAGAGGACGCAAAAATGTGGACGGAAGGAGAGAAGGAAAACTGGGGAGAGTGAGTGAGAATGCTGACGAGGACGAGGAGCTACTGAGAAGAAGAGGTAGATGGAACAAAGATTGGGAGGGAAGGAGATAATACATAAATGCTGTGAGAGAATGGAAAGGAGGACAAGAACTGGATGGAGGGGAATACTGGAGTTGGAAGAAGGGAGGGGGGAGAGCCAGAGTTGGAAGGAGGGGGCAGGAGGTGGATGAAGGAAGGGTGTGAGCTGGAAGAAGAGAGGGCATGAGCTGGGAGGAATGAAGGCAAGAGTTGGAAAATGGGAATCAGGAGTTCGAAGGATGAGGAAGACTGTTCGATGAAGGGGGCAAGAGCTGGAAGGTGGAGGGCAAGAATTGGAAGGAGGGGGACAAGAGTTGGAAGGAGGAGGACAAGAGCTGGAGTAGGGTTTGTCTCAGCTGAATAACATCGTATGGAATCGCTTTTATTAGATATATATTTACTTTTGATCCTGTTTGCTACGTAGGGTTTCTATCAGCTGAATAAAATAGCCTGAATTTAGTTAGAAGTAAACGCCCACATTCTACCATCGCAGTGAAGAGGAGTAGTTGTGAACCTGTTTATTGTGTAAGAGTTCTCTCTCACGTGCAAAAAATCGTCCGAGGTTAGCTAGAATAAAATATCTTGTACAGTTTCGACCATCGCTGTAAATGATTTATGATGAGAGAAAGACAAGGAGATGAAAGGGATATAGGTGTAGATGGAAGGGGATGAAGTGCAGATGGAAGGGTGAGGTATGACTGAAAGGAAAAGATAAGTTGATGGAAAGGAAAAAGGCACTGATGGAAGAGGGAGAAGTGTAGATGGTAGGAAAATAAACGTAAACAGAACGGGAAGGACTGTAGATGGAAAGGAAAAAAAAGTATAGACAGAAGTAATGCTGATGGAAGATGTGTAG
>NC_137017.1:30518765-30841265 GCF_032717465.1 Coenobita brevimanus
CTTCCTCTTTGTAACTCTTTAATCCCCTTCTTCCAGTCACAATAACACCCCCTCCCTCCCTTCCTCCCTCCTGCCACCTCCCCTCCCTCCTCTTCTTCTTCGTGCTCCTCTCTTAGTCTCCATTTTCCTCTCCCTCACTTCCTCCTTTCTCTACCCCCCCCCTCTCCTCTTCCTCCCATGCACCTAATTCTTTTATAGCCTTTTCCCTTTTCTTCTCCCCATCCTCCTATCTCCTCCTTCACCTGTCTACTTTTCCTGTGCTGCTTCTCTCTTGTTTTCTTCTTCTCACCCTCCCTCCTTCCATTCTCTTCCCTTCTGTCCTATTTCCCTCCTCACATCAATAATCCCTCCTTCAATTCCTTATCACTTTTTCTTTCCCTACTCATTCCCTCTTAGCTTCCCTCCTTTCCTTCCTCCTTCCATTTTTTTCTCTCCCTTTCCAAGTCCCATTCTCCTCCTCACATCAATAACCCCTACCTCCCTTCCCTGCCTGTTCTCCCTCCCTTGCTCGTTCTCTCTCAATTTCCATCTTCATTACCTCCCTCCTTCCTTCCTTCCTTCCTTTCTCTTCCCTTCTTACTCCCCTTCTCGTCCTCACATCAGTAACACTTCATGCCCTTTTTTCTCCTCACGTTCTTTCTCTCTTAGTCTCCTCCTTCCCTTCCTCCCTCCTTCCATCCTTTCTCTCCCTTTCTTGGCTCCCTTCTCCTCCTCACATCAATAACCTCTCCACCATGCATCTCTTCCTTCCCTCCCACCTTCCCTTCCTCCTTCTTTCCAGTCTTTCTCTCCCCTTCTTGGCTCCCTTCTCCTCCTCACATCAATAACCTCTCCACTTTGCATCTCTTCCTTCCCTCCCACTCTCCCTTCCTCCTTCCTTCCAGTCTTTCTCTTCCCTTCTTGGTTCCCTTCTCCTCCTCACATCAATAACTTCTCCACTTTGCATCTCTTCCTTCCCTCCCACCCTCCCTTCCTCCTTCCTTCTAGTCTTTCTCTTCCCTTCTTGGCTCCCTTCTCCTCCTCACATCAATAACCCCTCCCTCCCCTGCTCCTCTCCCAGTCCCCGGAATAGACCCCCTCGAGGGATGAAAAGGCGACGGGCGAGGAATTAAAGACGTAATGGAACGTATTGTGGCGGCCCGGTAATCACGTTGGAGAGTTCGCATGAAAGGACGGATTATGACACCAGTTGGCTTAGTGTGTGTGTGTGTGTGTGTGTGTGTGTGTGTGTGTGTGTGTGTGTGTGTGTGTGTGTGTGTGTGTGTGTGTGTGTGTGTGTGTGTGTGTGTGTGTGTGTGTGTGTGTGTGTGTGTGTGCGCGCGCGCGCTACTTCAGACTGCTCAAGATGGTACATAATGAATATAAATAAAGATAAAAATATATAGATAGATAGACTGACAGATAGATAGATAGACAGACAGATGCTGATAAGACACAGATAGATGGATAGACAGACAGAGAGACATAATAACTGACAGACAGATAGACAGACAGATATGGATATATATAAAAAAAAGAAAATGCGTCCTCGGAGTAAGAGACTTTTCTTACTGTTAAGGCCTCAGGCTCATGTCAACGTGAACTGCTGGCCGAAGCTGACCTCCTGAAGTCCACCATACAGTGCTTCTTTGGGAGGACAGGGAGTGAGATGAGGAACGTTTGTATAACCGGTGAGTGGACACCTGGTTATATCGATGCCACCACGTGAAGGCGTCTCTCTCCAACACAAGAGTCAAGGGATAAAAAAAAAAGGTCATGCAGCTGAAATGGGGGTCAACGCTTTTTCCCCATTGCCGACCACCACCACGCGACAGCCCTACTCATTATTTAGTCTGATGTCGATAAATTGGAAATAGTTGTGAGGTTAACTGTCCGCATACAGAGATTTATGGCCGAATATTTATGAACGGCATGTCACGGGATATATGTGCTGGCGCTGGGGGTTTTGTGTCGTGGAAAAATGGCACTGAAAGAGGGAGTTGGTAGGGATGTGTTGTTGAAGAATAAAGTGACGTATTTTCTCTGACACAAAAAAGAATGATAGAACATAGACAGACAGACAGACTGATAGAGAGAGAGAGAGAGAGAGAGAGAGAGAGAGAGAGAGAGAGAGAGAGAGAGAGAGAGAGAGAGAGAGAGAGAGAGAGAGAGAGAGAGAGAGAGAGAGATTTTGTTGAACTATATAATGACGTGATTTCTTTGGGATAAAGACAGAGGGAGCGAGGATGAGGTGGTAGGGAATGATGTTAAGTTGAAAAAAGTAAGAATAAAGTAAGAATCTTCTTGACACAGAGTGAACACGGTGGAGGAGATTATGTTTTATTGTGATACTCGTAGATAGTGCAGTTTCTCTGGCACAGAGAGAGGGAGCAAGGGGGATGTATTGCTGGCATGTGAAGGGATAAGGAGACACCGACAAACAGATGCGGTACGGGAAGGAGTGGGCACGAGGCCAAGGGGACGATATTATATTGTAATATTTTTAATGATGAAGCTTCGTTTGCAGAGAGACAGACAGAGTGAGGGAGATGATGTGCCGACATAACGTGACAGAGAGAGAACGAAAACAAAAAGTTTGGGACGATTTCTCAAATAATATTTTAAAGGGACGCAATTTTCTATTTTCATTAGATATTTTATTTTTTTATTTTTTACAGAGACCAGGAGGGAGTGGGGAATGTTTTGTTGAAATGATGTGCGATACAGTGACGGAAGGAGCAGCAGCATGATGTTTGTTCATATATAAAAGGACAAAATTTGTCTGCCAGGAGCGATACGGACAACATTATTGAAATACAAAGCGACGCAGTTTCCATTTGTTTTTCCTACCATGCACCAACACGAGGATAAAAAATAAGGAGAGGAAGACCGAGTAGGAGATGGAGTGTTAGGGTGATGTCTTGCGGGAGGAGGGGTCGTTACCGAGCAAGGACATATTCTTTGAGGTCCTGTCGAAGGTCTTCTCCCTTTCACAACGGAGATTTTTCAAGCGTTTTCATTGTGAGTAATCCATCATTAGGTGAAAGAATATTGTCTAAGGTTAGCAAAAATGAAACTGATTATTTATTCATTTTTTTAATGAAAGAGTTTTGGGCACCCTTTCTTTATAGTATGGAAGAATCACACACCGTTATCTGCTCTTCTCGCATCAATTTCCTTGTTCCGTATCCAAATTTTCTTCCTCATCATTGTTTCTTTCTTCCTTCCCATAATTTTTATCTTTCCTCCCTTTACTCTCAACATTCTTCAAATTCCTTACAACAATAATATCCTTTTCACTGTTTCCTTCAACTTTCCTTTGATTTCGTCTCTCATAAAGGCTTAGCTAACTTTACGAAGAAAAGCATTGCCAGGAGACATCAGCAAAAATCTGAATATACTGTAATTACACGGCGCTGTCACTGCATCTATTCACAATTGTCATTCTAAGTCAGCTTGCATTTGCCCCAGCACGTGTCACCTTTCAGGGCTAGAACTGCGCAGGCTGAAAGAGAAGAGTGGCTGTGTGTCCTGCGTTTCTGTCGGAAATGCCTAAACATTCTCGCTACTGAGAGCTTCAAAGATTTCTGTGACGTATTGCAAGAGGCTCGTGTTCACCTGCTTGATCGTCGTAGTGCTTTACCTTATACTCACACGAACCCACACACTCACACACACATACACAAACATGCAGCCCCACACACAAACACGCAGCCCCCCCCCTCCACACACACACACACACACACACACACACACACACACACACACGCACACACACACACACACACACACACACACACACACACACACACACACACACACACACACACACACAACGTTCGCTGCACCCTCAGTTTACAATCTCGTCAACAGGACAGGCTCAAGTTTGCTCACCACAACCGACTCTTTGTAGATCTGTCACACTATAATCACCTAGTAGACCACACCCACTTTGAAAATATACTACTTCCACCTCGTAGATGAAGGCAACCATTACCTTCACCACACCCACTCCTCATACTGACTCCACCCACCCCGTACACACGCCCTTCTCTCATACCACACCCTCCTCAGTGACTACTGACACCCATCGTCTAAATAATACCCACATTACATACAAAACACACCCACCTCCCACACCACATCAGCAAAATCAAAAACCATACCCTCATCAAACAAATCAAGTTCAAACCACACTTTCCCTCAACACTACACTAAACAGCATGTCACATCCCTCTCCCACTAGCACACCCACATCAAGCTTAAATCACATCCTTCCATATCACATCCGTATCAACCACTAACCACACTCACGTCCCAAACAGACCACAACCACTCCCCACACTACACCCACCTCTCACACCATACCATAAACCAACCACACCCAATTAATACACAATTCACACCCATTTCATACATCGACTACACCCACTTCAAACACAGGCCAAATCTATGTACAGTAATATGGATACAACATCAAACCCACATGACGTACAAGGCCAACCTTCCTCCCACACCACGCCCACATCAAACATAAACCACGCCCTCTTCCCACACCACACCCTCTTTAACACCTCCCGCCCACACTACAAACACTTCAAGCACTGGTCTCACACACTTCATGCTCAAGCCACACCCACCACCCAGACAGACCACACCTTCTCTCAAGCCACGCCCTTCCTCTGTCCGCACCTCTAGCCCTAGCACTCAGACGACCAAAGGGGCTCTGCTGGCGGAGGCGAGTAAGAAGCTTATGCACTAGTCATAAGGTTCTTAAACAGGGACGTCGGGTGGTCTAAATGGTGGCCAGGTCTCAGGGCGCCGTGTGTCTAAAGCCGCACGCAGGTAATCAGAGGCAGAGAGAGTGAAGGTGAGAGTGGCTGGATGGAGAGAAATGACAGGAGGAAGTGGTGTGGAGAATAGGCTGAGAGATGGAGAGGGAGAGGCAGGCTGTGGAAAGGAGATGGAGAGAAGACAGAGGAGTGTGTGCACGGATGGAAAGAGGAAAGTATACATGGATCATGAGAAATGGAGTGTGGAACGGGTAGCGAGAATCGACGCTGCAGCAAAGGAGAGAATGGGGAGGCCAAAGTAAAGTATGACCTACAGATGGGAAAACAGAGAAAAGAAGACAGGTAAATGTAAACGAAGTGAGGAAATATTACGAAGAAAGGATATTGCACTGCAGAGAGATAAGATGCGAGATGAAAGTAGAGGATACGTATGAACTGGCTCAGAGTAATGTTCACTGAATACATGAAAGCCATTACGGTAGATAATCAACTTTTGTTAAGTCACAGTCTTGCCCAAGAATACGACTCACAGTACAATAGTCACGTTTACATCAGTAGTCAGTTTATATCTAGGTTCCCAAATGAAATGCTAGGTGAACAGGGACAAACGGGAAAAAAAATTGCCCAAGAATATGAGGAACCCTAGAAGATATACAGTGAGAGAGAGAGGGGGGGGGGGAGATGAGATGGAGACCAAAAGATGAATGAAGAGAACTTGGTGAGGAACTGCCATGGAGAACGAACGCTGACGTGGACAATGTCGGTATTGGGTTTAGGAAAAAAAAATAAAACAGGAGGAGACGGTCTAAGAATAAGGGAAAGAGAGGGAGTGAGACGGAACAGGGAGAGAGAGAGAGTTGAAGGAGGAGAGAAAAAGAATGAGACGAAGAAAAGACTGGGGAAGAGCGGAAGGGTGTGGGAAATGGAGGAAGAGTGAAGGACTGAGGCAGAAGATATGAAACAGAGGGAACGTGTGAAGGAGAAAGTAGAAGAAAAAGGGAGTGACTGGTGGGGAGGAATGACTGTTATGGAAAGGGAAGGTGTGGGAAATGGAGGAAAGGTGACTGATAAATGTGAGAGTGCATAGATAGGGAGGATATGGAAGAGAAAGAATGGAGGACAGAGTGGGAGGAGGAGTGAAGTACAGTGACTGGCGAGAAGAAATGACTGCGGTGGAGAGGGAGAGTGTGGGAAATGATAAAAACACAGAAGGCCAAAGACGACGATGGAGAGGGAATATATGGTGTAAGGAAAATCAGTGGAGGAGAGAGTGCGAGGGGGAGGAAAAACGAGTGACTGGTGTGGAGGAATGAGTGTTATGAAGAGGTAAGCTGTGGGAAACGAGAAATAGCGAAATTGTAGGAATCAGAAAAATGACGAAGGTGTGGTGTATGGGATGAAGGAAGAATGAAGGCGCGGGAAATAGCAGAGATGAGGAAGGCGTGGGAAATGGAGAAATGGGGAAGGCGTGTGAAATGGAGGAATGGGGAAGGCGTGGGAAATGGAGAAATGGGGAAGGCCTGGTGTGAAGATGGACGGGGAAAATGCAGGAACAATGGCTCAGATGAGAAGCTTTCAAAATAGGCAAAAAAAAATTGAGAGTAAAGCACATTGATGAAGACTGATGTGGAGTATTTAGAGTAACAGTGTTGTTGGAATACTAAGATGAAGAAAGATGTGGGGGTGATGGATGCATGGAGAAAATATTAGGAATGAGGACATAAAAAAAAAGAGGGGGGGGGGGAAATGAGGAGGAAGAAGACATGCTGGGATGAATCAGGAGGAAGGAAGTAAGGATGATGGATGGATGGAGAGAATTTGGGTGAAATGGAGACGAAGGGGGAAAGAAAGGATGCTGTGAAGGGGAAGACTAAACAGTAGATGAAGATGCTCAATGTTAAGACAGCATGGTAAAGAACGAATGAGGAATGTGTGTGTGTGTGTGTGTGTGTGTGTGTGTGTGTGTGTGTGTGTGTGTGTGTGTGTGTGTGTGTGTGTGTGTGTGTGTGTGTGTGTGTGTGTGTGTGTGTGTGTGTGTGTGTGAGAGAGAGAGAGAGAGAGAGAGAGAGAGAGAGAGAGAGAGAGAGAGAGAGAGAGAGAGAGGTGAATACGAGGAGGAGCATGCGAATGAAGAAGGGTTAGATGACAGATAAAATAAAGTGATGGAAAAGAGGAGGAGAAGAAGAAGGGGGAGTAGGAAGGAGAAGGGAGAGAAAGACCGAGAAGTGCTGAAATTACCCAGAAGAACTGGAGTGGAAGAGTTGTTGACAGATGAAAGAGAAATGCAGATAAAGCAAAGGGAGGAGGAGGAGGGGAAGGAACATGGGAAAAACAATTTGTGATGGAGAAGAACTGGGAGAGGGGAGAAAGAGAACAATAATTGAGCGAGGATTTCAGGAATGAAAGGAAGGGGGACTGAGAAGAAGGAGACTGGAGAGGGATGGGGAAAGTAGAGCAGGAGGAGAGGAAACAGGAGAACAAGTATACATACATACATAGGATACAGGAGAACAAGTATATATATATATATATAAAGAGAGAGAGAGAGAGAGAGAGAGAGAGAGAGAGAGAGAGAGAGAATGTACATACAAAAATATAGATAGATGGATGTACAAACAGACATATAGAGACAGACAGACAAAGATAGGAGGAGGAGGATAGAACAGAAGAACCGGGAAAGAAGAAAAAAGGCTGAACTGATGCAATAGGATTCAAGAGATAGGTGAAATAACATGTACAGGCGCTGAAAACTGACTTGTTTATTTGTATTATATAAAAAAGACGGAAGAGAAGATGCAACACAATAAAGAGCAGTTCAGTATACAAAAGACCACGAGAACTACATGGTGAACAGAGTGGGTAGAGGAACAGAGAAAGGGCAAGAAGCGAGCTATCGGAGTATTGGTATAGGCACTGTGTAGGGATGGTTCCGACATGCCCATGAGCCCTAACAAATATGATCCTTCGTAACTCCACAATACAGAGGTACTTATTTAAAGCACCTGGCCTAAAGCCCCAAGCTCGTCTATTCCTAAAGCATCTCGTAGTGTAGCTAAAACATCTTGCTAACAGACTGAAACACAATCAACAAAAATCCCGATTCCTCCATAGTCTTGTTCCTCTTTTCTTCTTTCTTTTCTTGGGGCCCCTCTAGCTATGAAATGGCAAAACCGATCACCTTTTTTTTTTTTTTTCCAAAGAGGGATTTCATTCTTCACTGGGTCGGAAGCACGGCACATATTGCCCGAAAAAGTCGATGGAAATCGGTCTCAAATATATCAACCTTTACAGTTTTGATCCGATTTTGAAATCACCTGGTGGAAGAGTAAAGTGTTACCTTATTCAGAAACATCGGTCCAAATCAAAGATCATGGGACAGTTTCAAACTTTCGGCCCTTTAATTCAAAAAGTTATTTTCAGTTTGTTCGAACGAATTAATGTCCACGATAAATTAAATCATCCAGTTCTGAGAACAACTTAGCAAGGGCAAAGTCAGCTTGAACACTTTTGATCTAATTTGACCCAAGCTTAGGGAAGGGATTAATGGTCACGGAAAAATGACGTATTTGAAGTTTGAAAATAATCGGTCAGGGGTCAAGGTCAAAGAGATACTGTAAGTCAAAGGTCCGATCGTAGACCGATCGCAATGCGTGGATGTCGCGTTGTCTCAGTGCTCCTTACTGTTATTTTCTCCAGATAACTCTACTTGGCTCAAGAGAGTGTTTTAGAACTGAAGTGTGTTGGTCAGCGCCTTCGTTATTTCCTTCAGTACTACAATCTTCATAAGATGAATAACTAACAAAACCAGATCACTTTTCTCAGCTAGTGAGGCCCTTCGCAACGAAATGGTTAGCGTCTTTAGCCCGAGGACGTCATTTGCATGGTATTTTCGATATCACAAGACGACACGAGAATTTTGCTGCATATCAGGGAGCTTTCAAACTATAATTCATTCACCTTAACTTGGCGGAAATTTTCATCTTTTGCAGCTTAGTCCCCGTAGCTCAGTAATAGTATAATACAATGCTAGGCTCTACACCTTAGCACTTCCATAGCATTTCTTCGTGACAACGATCATTCACTCGTGTTAATATCGTGTTACAACTTAGCCTTCTAAATGGGTAGATGGGAATTTTGTGCCTGACTAAAGTGAAAAGATTATAGAAGGATTTATGTAATTTTCACTAGCTCCTTCATCACAATAAGTCCCCTTAAATGAAATATAATCTCCTGACAGTGGTAACAAAAAATTAAAAATACTTCATCAGACTGAAAAGGGATGAGCTCTTCTGTAAGGTGACTTTTTGGTATATTATTGCTACCACTGACTATATTACTAAGCATAGGAGTGCCCCTGCTAGTGAATGAGTTAGTGAAGTCTATATTTCTAACTCCCTCATTTCGAAAAGTCTCCTCTAATCCGAATACATTTTTCTAGCAGCAGCAAGAATAACTCAGAGACGAGGTCACTGTACCGAAGGGACAAATATAGGCAAGTCGAGCAAAAAACAGAACCTTAATTATCAAACGTGAGGTATTTAGAATTGTTTCAGTGAAGCGGCGTAGAAATGAAGAGCGAGTAAAGAATGCAAAAATATGACAGCAGTGCCAGAACGATAAGAAAATGAAAAAGCGAAAGAAAACGTTAGCGAAAGAGAAAGTGGGGGAAAAAAAAAAAAGTTCCGTATATATATATAAAAGGATAGAATGTTTGTCTGTCTGTCGACTACAGAAATCAAAGGAGATAATATGTAACTCTCTAAACATCTCTAACAGGTGTAACTTTTTTCGTTAAATTTACATGTGTACATTAAAGCTGTTCGAGTGGCGCCCCTGATGACCAAGACTGGAACTAATTAGAAACAATCAAGTCAACATAGTGGAAACATGGTGGACAATTACCGTATTTTTTTTTTCCTTCTACAACCATACCACTGGTAGATCGGATGGGTAAAGGTAACGGATTGGTGGGGTGAACAGGGCTAGTGGGGTGTGTGGGTAATGAGGAAATAGGTCCGTGGTAGAAATAGGTCTGTGGGGAAATGACCCCAAGGGGAAACATTGGGCCATTCGATAAAATGGGACCTCATGCGTCGTTCTCACAGGAGGAGTAGCTATCCAGAGTCCCAGACGATGTTGGTATATGTGACAATAGGGTTTTATCCGGGCAACGCCGGGTACCCCTGCCATAACAGAGATGAAGCAGAATGAGAGAGGAGAGAACAAGAATGTGGGAGGGGGAGATAAAACAACCATAATAAGAAAATACATATGAGACACAATGAAAAACAGTACGTTGATAAGGAAGATAGAAAAAAAAGAAAAAGAAGAGAAAATATAAAACAAATACGAGAAGAGACTACAAAAAAAAGAGACATGCAGGAAGACAGAATAGGGACGACAGATCATCACCACCACCATCACTGCCACCATATCACACTTACCATTCAATCCACTTTCAGGAAATCCACTTTAGAGAGCCTAAATGAACAGAACATTGAAAAGTAATGAAGAATATTGAATCCTGGCAGAAGTAACGTAATCCAGAGAAAGAAAAAAAAGAAACATGAAAAACTAAGAAAAGGCGCAGAAACATAATCAACTAAGAAAACTAAGAAAAACTAAGAAAAAGCGCAGAAACATATCAACACTGACTGAAGAAATTAATGCGGGAATTTAGATAAGGGGGAAAATAAATAGAGGAAAATGGGAAGATAAGACAATAAATACGAAATTAATAGATAAGAGATGATTTTAGGATATTAATACAATGAGAAAATGAAAAACAATGCAAAGAGGAGAAAAGACATGAATACAAAATATGACAAATAGTTCAAGGAAGCAGAGGGCAGAATAAAAGATAAATACCGAACAGAATCATGGAGAAACAGACAGAGAAAGCAGAGAGAATACTGGAGAAAAATGCAATTATGACATATTAAGAGGAAAGAAAAGAAAACTAAAATACAGAAACACTATAGAATAAGAAAAAGGATGGAAAGTAAATGCAGAAGTGGAAATTGTAAGAGACAAAAAAAGAATATTGAAAAAAAATAAAGATATATTAAAAAGGAGTGAAAACAAACAAAAAACTGATAACCACAAAATCATCGAGGCATGAATACAGTTATGAAGAAAAGAAAAATAATTACCGAAACACAATCACAGTCACAAAGAATGCTAAGAGGAGAAAAGATACAATATACACAAGTAAAAATAAAAAAAATAGTGCGAAAAACATAATACATAAACACGAACAAATAAATCAAATTAAAACAATCATGAAAAAAGACGGGAGAACGCAAAAAGAAAAAAATAATAAAATATGAAGAGTTAAAGAGAGAGGGTAAAAAAGGAAAACTAATAAAAAACATTAGGGCAAAGAGTATGACGCAGAAGAGGCAAAGAGAGAAACATAAGACCAAACAGAAACGAAAACGGACAGATGACAGAAAAAGGGAACATTTAAAAGACCGAGAATATCAGAACCATAACACCTGAGAGAGAGAGAGAGAGAGAGAGAGAGAGAGAGAGAGAGAGAGAGAGAGAGAGAGAGAGAGAGAGAGAGAGTTGAGGTTCCCAGTCTTCCCCAAGAACACTACTCTGCAGCGTCCGTATTACTGTAAAGGAAACCACAGATTTTAACGATGGATATAGAGAGACAAGGGAGAACCAAGCTGCTCCTAAAACTTTTACCAAATATAGAGGAAAATTAATAAATGGACAACAGAAATAGGACACACGTAACCCAAACTCTCCATATAATTCATTTTCAAGAGGCAAAATTATAAAGCGTGGTTCTGCAGAGGCGTTTTGCAAAAGAGGCAGCAAGAAAGAGATCAAAGAATTCCTGACCATGACAGAAGTGGTAAAAAATGCAAAGAACATGAAAGGGAAGGAACGAAAACGATGAAAGGATAAGAACTGACAGAGCAAGAGAGAGAACGGCTGAGTGGCAGCATGAGAAGGAGAGGAGGATTACGCATATAAAAATGAGAGAGAGAGAGAGGGGGGTGGGCCTTGAACCTTCAACAAACAGGATCTTTACAATTGTTTATCTCAAGGTAGAAAGAGGATGTGATAGACTCTCCTTTAGTTAGTTATAATAAATCCATGTTTCGACAGCGCAGTGGTTCTTCAGGGAGGTAAACAATGGGGTTTATTTCAGGATTGTAGGTTCTTAGATTCCCTGATCCCTTGAATTTTTTTTTCTTTCTACATCAAGATATCCTTCCTAAGAATATTAAAAATGACTGAAAATTACAAGTATAAAAAGACTAATGAAAATGTAAGGGATTTTTCTTACTCCACCTATATAACGAACGGGATCCGGAGACAATGTTTAATTAATGTTTGCTACATACAGATGATTTTATTTAGCCCGAGACACTCTCTGAAATGGAGGGATTATTGAAGCCATAACCTGTATTAAACCAATCATTACCAGATGGCTCTCACAGGCTGAATGAAACTGTCTGGCAGCAGCATGAATAACGAATATAAATGTCCTAGAGGTGAAGGGGTGATGGGAGTCCTCATTTTGTGAAGGGGAACAGTATGGCTTCATCGGAACCTTCCAATTTCAAAAGTATGTTCTGTGCTAAATGAAGTTCTATAGAGGTAGAAGAATGCACAAAAAAAAACTTATGTTATCGGAGTGAATGGGTTAGAGAAAAGCTGTGCACAGAAAAGATGCATAAGAAAACAAAGACAGAGAGCAGACAGAAAAGATGATAGCAAAGAGTAGAGCAGACACAGCATTAAACACAAACATCGAGAGCAAAACAGATAAAGAAAGAAGGAAGAAAGGGCAGAGAGAACAGGAAAAGGATAGGAGAGGGTAATGAGAGAAAATGGAAGGGAGAAGGGGCAGAGAGCACAGGAAAGTGAAAGGAGAAAGTAAAGCGAGAAAATGAAATGGAAAGGAGAAGGGAAATCGAAAAAATGAAAGGGAAAGGAGAAGGGAAAGAGAAAATGAGAGGGAAAGGAGAGGGGAATGAAAGAAAATGAAAGGAAAATGAGAAGGGAAAGAGAGGAAAATGAGAGGAAAACGCCAATAGACCCACAAAATTATTCCACTTTCAAGAGCCTGAATTATTTAGTGAGGGTTTGCAGTGTCGTTCCGCCCACATTTATTCTGAAGTCCTCTTGTGGCATTAATATTTCTAAAAATACATTAATAAATGATATAATAAAAGAGATAGACTCCTGAATTTTGCTGCTGGTAAAACAGATCTGGTTTTACTGTCAATGTTTTCCTACTGTTTGAGGAATACTCGATTTTCTCTCTCTCTCTCTCTCTCTCACTTACCCACACTCACCCTCGCCCTCACGTCCTCATCCTTTTTCCTGCGTCTATTGCAAACAAGATAAAGATGGCTGTTGCAAGGTAAGAGTGGTGCCTGAAGCGAGACTGGGTTATGTATTGCGAGGTTCATTATATTTTGATTACTCGGCCCCTCGCAGATATTAATGAACACTTGGGATATCCTTCGTGATGAATAGACAGTGAATACAGTGTGCTCTTCTCCACTTGCTGTTTTTGCGGGGTGAACTGTAAATACTGCACGACATTCATATATGCACTTGAGTTCAGAAATGAAAGCACTGATAAATTCGTTTCACATAAATTTTTATATGGGTATTTCACTGACGGCTTATTTACCCAGTTTATTATGCTAGTCCATTTAATTTATTCGCTTATTTATTTGTCTCTCTCTCTCATATATATATATATATATATATATATATATATATATATATATATATATATATATATATATATATATATATATATATATATATATATAATAGCCGGTATATATAAAATATATAGTACATGCTATATAATATACTGTACATATATAATATATACACTACATATATATATATATATATATATATATATATATATATATATATATATATATATATATATATATATATATATATATATGATTATTTCAGCACCTACAACAATAATGACTGCGACAGACTTTTATCGGAATTTTTGGCTTCAGTTGGTTGGAAGAGAGGATAGCATGCGTGTGTTTGGCTTGCAGTGATTTGAACCAGACGAGGTAATACGATTTTCAGGGAGAACGAGAGCAAGAGAAAATGATGACTGGAACGGAAGAGATGGAAAAGGAAGCGATTCCGCTCATGTCAAGCATTAGCGCCGCTGTTAACCCCGTAATTGTTTAGACGGGCTGATGGCTGGAACTGAAGAGACTGAAAGAGAGTGAATCCATCCAGGTCAAGCATCACAGCCACTCTTAAACCAGGTAGTTATCTAGGCGGGTGTGATGGGATGCCCAGGGCGAGATGTACAAAACTCCTGGCCTGGAACGACATAGGGCCTCAGTCTCCGGGAAATTAATCAACATTACGAGCGACTATGTTCGGTGACGCGAGGCACGAACGTTTAATAGGCTACTTCGTGCTTGGGGGGGGGGGAATGTATTCTTGTAGGCTTAGGAGAATCTCTCTCTCTCTCTCTCTCTTTCTCGTTACGCGACTGGTCATCGTAGCCTTAACGGTCGGGGCTGAGTACGTAGCCGGAAGCCCCTAAGCGCCTGACTGGACAAAAAGGATTAGGTGACAGACAGACCGAAGCTATCCCGGTGGAAGGAAAAAGAACTTAGAATAAAAACTACGTGACCTAATCCTGAAGGCTGGAAATCTCATCTTTTATTTTAAACAAATGGAAAAACTCCTGACAGGATGGAAGGAAGGAAGCAAAAATTAGGGGAAACTATGAGGAGGAACAAATGAAGTTAAAATTTACCAGTTGGTATTTCACAGGTGTGCGATTTTGGCCACAGACTGCATACTCCGTTCCCTGAAGCCCAGAAGTCTCCCTCCGTGCCACACACCTCCTCATGCCACAGAACGTCCCCTCAGCGGCAGGAGAAGTGACAGAGAGCGCCTTCCAAAATCAGTGAAATACGACTTCCAGAAGACAGAATCGCTTCTCGTATACATGTTACTCGTTCACTCTGCCCACGTATTATTTTTCTTTTATTTCCGTTACTTACACATGATTTTATTCAGCTTAAAGGAGATCTCTTGAAGATTAAAGAATTCCTGAAGGCTGCATCCACATCTTCCTGTCCAAAAGCTCTCTCCAAAACTGAGTTACTTCGTGTAGTAAATGCAAGAACAAAATAAACTATAGATCGTTGGGATGAAAAGGTTTATTTGCATCTATAACAACCCCTCTCCCCCTCTTCCTCCTCCTGTTTCTCCTCTTCAATCTGCTCCTCCTCCTGTTTCTCTCCCCACCCGGCCTTGCTCTGCCCCCTCTTGCAATCACCCTCATTCACTCTGCAATCTGAGCTGGGCTGCAGCGGGTTGCAATGTGTGGCATCCTAGGTGAGGCGTCTGGGGGAGGGGAAAGGGGAGAGGGGAAAGGGGAGAAGGTGGAGGGGTAAGGGTGAGGGGAGAAGGTGGAGGGGTAAGGGTGAGGGGAGAAGCTGAGAAGGGAACGGGGCGAGGAAAGGGGAAATGGGAATGGAAAAAGGAGGAAGGGAATGGAAGGGGCGACGAAATGGGGAGGAGGAAGAGCTAAAGGAAATAGTTAGGGGACAAGAGCAGATGAAAGAGAGGGAGGGGGAAGGGGAGGTGGGAAGGGGTAAGGGCGACGTGGAGAAAGGGAGACAGGTAAGGGCACAGTGTAGAGGGGAGCGAGATGGGGGGGCGATGGATTACGGGGCGAAGGGGGAATGGAAGATATAAATGGGTGAAGACAAAGGGTAAAGGATAGGGACGAGGAGAGAAGGAAATGGGGCTACTGGGAGGGGATGAAGAAAGGGGTAAAGGGGAAAGAAGGACAGGGAAGTAGAAGGAGTGCGATGGGAAAGGAGTGTGGTGGGGGGTAAGGGTAGAGGCGAAGGAAGAGGTGAGAGGAAGGGGGGGGGGACAGGAGGGAGGAAACGCATGGGGAGAGAGAAGGATGAGGATGAAGAGGAGGAAGAGGAGGTGGAGAAGGAACAAGGGTGTAGAGGGTGTTGAGTAGGGGGGGTAAGCGAAGGGAGAGCAGGGAGGTAGCGATGAGAGAGGGTGACGGGATGGGAGTTACGGTAAAGGTGGGAGGGATGATGGGTTAGGAAATAAAAGGGGGCAAAATGAGGTGGAGGAAGGGAAGGGAAGGGGAGCATGAAAAGGGTTTGAAGGAAGAGGGAGGAATATGAGAGGAAGACCCGACCTGAGGGAGCGAGTCAAGGGAGTAAAGAAGACGAAGAAAATGCTGGTAGAGAGGAAGGTGCAGTCTCATATTCTCACGCTGACAATCCTCTTGGAAATCAGCAGCCAAAAATATGCTACCCCAAAAACAATTAACAAAATCTCGCCTCAGTAACCTTCTCCACCTTCCCTGCCGATAATGATTTGCGAACACTACGGGAACTACTACTTCTTGGTGGTTTCCTGCTGCTTCTTACTCCACAACCCCCGACACACTGGCAACCCCTCCCCTGCTGGCTATTCACGTGGCATCATTAGACCGAAACCCGACAGCCCGAGGTCTGGAATTTGTCGGGAATGATGGAAGTGGAAGAAGGAGGAGGAGAGGGAACATAAGTCCGAGGTAGTTGCTTGCGGTCTGAGCGGAGAGAAGGTAGGCAGGGTGTGTGTGTGTGTGTGTGTGTGTGTGTGTGTGTGTGTGTGTGTGTGTGTGTAGAGAGAGAGAGAGAGAGAGAGAGAGAGAGAGAGAGAAACAATGAATGGACAATGGGAGTGAATAGTGAATGGGGAGGGGGACGGGAGAGATAATAGTGAATGGAGGGAGAAAAGAGAGTGAACAGTGAATGGGTAAACGAAAAAGAGAGATTACCGAGAGGAAAGATGAAAGAAGTAAATAATGAATGCAGAGATGAAAGAGTGAAGAGTGGATAGACTGATGAAAAGAGAGAGATAGAGAGAGAGAGAGAGAGAGAGAGAGAGAGAGAGAGAGAAACACTGTGGTGGAAGGGAAATAAAATGGATGGTGAGAGAGAGAGAGAGAGAGAGAGAGAGAGAACAGTGAATGGAAAGATGGTAGGAGGAAAAGATACTGACCCCTTTAATAGGGAAACTTTTACTGAACTTATTTATTTCACTCTTGCAGCCTCCAAACGACAGACTTTACGAACAGTGGGCTAGATACAGCACCATTAACCTCTTCGCTACGTGGAAGGGGGTCTCTCTTCAGCTAAATAAAATTGGCTGATGTTAGCGAGAACGAAAGAGCAACAACGACAGCCGATTGAAGCAGCTGGGAAGAAAGAGAGAGAGAGAGAGAAACACTGTGGTGGTGGAAATAAAAGGGAAATAAAGCGAAGAGTGAGTGGAAAGATGATAGAAGGAACAGTGAGTGGTGAGGTGAAGGAAGGAAGAGTGAGTGGAGAGGTGAAGGAAGGAAAAGTGAGTGGAGAGGTGAAGGAAGGAAGAGTGAGTGGAGGCGTGATGGGAAGAAGAGTGAGTGAAAGATGATGTGAGACGCAAGTGGAGAGATAAAGCATGGAGTGAGTGGAAAGATGATAAGAGGAAAAGTGAGTGAAGAGATGAAGGTAGGAGGAAAAGAGTTAATGAAGAGATGAAGAGAAGAGAAGTGAGTGGAGAGATGAATGGAGAAAAAGTGAATGGAGAGGAGGTGGAAAGAGTAACTAGAAAGATGGAGGGAGAAAAAGGGTGAGTGGAGACAGGAAGTGCGGAAAAAAAAAAGAATGATTATAGATGAAGAGAGGAAAAGACTGAAGGAAGAAAAGAGTGTGTAGAATGAAGGAGAGAGGAAGAGCAGATTGAATGAAAAAAACGAAGGGAGTAACAGAAGAATAAGTGGAAAAAATGAAAGAAGAATGAGTAGAGAGATGAAAAAAGAAAGACAGTGATGAATAGAGTGATGGAGAAAGGAAGAAATGAGTGAGTAAAGTGAACAAGCTAGAAGAGAAAAGTGCATGGAGAGATGAAGGGAGAGAGGTAGACTGAAGGATAAGGGAGGGAGGGAGAACAATCTTATATTTTGGTCCCCTCCATGGTAGAATCTTTGTTGTGTTCACGTTTCTTTCTAGACGATGTTGTATTTGCTCAGCTGCATTTTTTTTTTTCCAAACACCTGTCAGCATTAGTGCCATTCCTTTATTTCTTAACAAATTCTTTTCAAACTTGGTACACTTGTTCTTTGGGAAAATACAAGACGGTGGCGCCCTCTCCCCCTTTTCGATGTCTTTGAAGGGTATTATGGGATCTAAGATGTACCCGGATATACGTGAAATGCTGAAGTGGAATGTCTAGGTGAAATGTTTAACTGGAATGTTTACGTGAAATTGGTCAACACGAATTTCAGAAGAAGCTTGCATATTCCATGAAGAGATCTGAATGCTGCTGACTATGTTTTGTGTTTGTAAGTGAAGACCATCCCTCACTCTGTTGGGAATGCTTGCAATCTTTAATGTTTTCCTTTTATTCTGTCGTTGTCGTATTGGTGGATTTTTTGGTTATTGTGTTTTGTTGAACTGTGTGGTGTGTGGTTGTTTTTGTTGTAGTAGTCGTTATTGCTGTTGCAGTTGTTGTGTTATTGTTGTTGCTGTTGTTGTTATTATTGCTGATGTTGATAACGATGTGGTCTTAATGAACTCTTCGCTGCGTTCGCATGCACCAGTTGACCTTGGTTATAATATGCAGATAGTGGTTTGGCGAGGGAGAGGGCGTTTTTGTATAGGATGGTATTCTAACCTTGTGAATTCTTTGTTTACTGTATTCATGCATGTCTGTTGTGTGTGTGTGTGTGTGTGTGTGTGTGTGTGTGTGTGTGTGTGTGTGTGTGTGTGTGTGTGTGTGTGTGTGTGTGTGTGTGTGTGTGTGCGCGTGCGCGAGCGAGCGCGTTCATGTGTGTGCTTGTGTGCGCTCAAGGTACAAAAAGTGGTTCCAATTAATGTGTGTGGGAGCAGAACTCTTGTGTAAAGAGTGTAGTAAAGTGAGTCATGGTTAGTGTGCCCCAGCTATTGAGAGAGAGAGAGAGAGAGAGAGAGAGAGAGAGAGAGAGAGAGAGAGAGAATGCAACTAAGATGCACTGTTCATTCTTCTTTGGGGATTTCTGATATAGGTTTATTTTTTTAAGTTTTAATGGTTTACCTTGTCGCTTCTGATTTTGGACAAAGAACGTATAGTCCTTTCTCTGAGGTCCAATAGTCCTCCTAGGTGTCATACAACTTTACATAACATCACTTTTGCGCTAATACCCTCCGTCTATACTGAATACAGGCAAAGGTTGTCTCAATCAGGACTGGAATGATGGCAATAGTGGGGGCGTTTTTTTGACACACACACACACACACACACACACACACACACACACACACAAACACACATTTTCTCTCTCAATTCAATTAATCCATTTATCAGTCTATCTTTCGTACAAAGCCAGCTGAATGTGTTTTAACGAATTCAAACCAGCAGACTGTTTCCTGCCCCAGCCTAGGACAGAAACAGTTCTTTCAAGCAGCAGAAACAGCAAAACCACAAGATCAGAATTTTATATTTCTTTATTCATGTATATGATCTAATTCTCCAGTATATTTCCCCTACGCAAGGTACGTGTAAAAAGGAAGAAATGCATAAAAAGGCGTTCTGTACAGAAAAACCCGCGTTGGATCTCTTCATATCCTGCACTGTGTTCGGGCATGGCGTATACTGCTCTAGATAAGAATTCACTTAGATTGGCAGGACATAATGAGATTCGGGGTTAGCATTTTGGATATGGAAATAAACAGAGAACATGAATGATTTATAACCATAGAGTAAAAAGAAAAATCGCCCAACCACCACAGGGAACATATTAACAAATAAATAGCAATACTTGAATATGAAATGAAAACTCCATGGAAAACTGTAATTCTGGATACCAATATCAGCACAACAAGAATATCACTGACTGATAATCATGAAAGGGAAATAGACGGCGAAACTCCACTGAGAACGATACAGAAAATAATAATTCTGATAAGAAATGCAATAGAAGAAATAAAGTTCTTGAGAAACGACAATTTTAGAAACTAACATAAAAAAAAAACACCACTGATAACTATAAAAGAGAAACAAGCAAGAAACTTCCACAACAGACAAAAATATATATAGTAAATTCCGAAATGGAAAATGAGGATCAGAGTTCCAGGAGAAACAACAATTTTGGACATCAACAAAAAAAACATCACTGACTGATAGCCACTGAGGGGAAAATCAATCATCCTCCAGAGGGGTCACTGTATAAAAAATATTAATGATTCCAAAATAAAATGCGAAAAGCAAAATTAGGGACAACAAAAATTTTGGATATATATCTCACACAAACAAATAACACTACTGACTGATAGTTATGAAGGGAGAATTATCGACGATCCGCAACAGGGATATATATATATATATATATATATATATATATATATATATATATATATATATATATATATATATATATATATATAATTCCAAAATTAAGCCAGTGCGAAGACCAACGTTCACAGGAAAACAACAATTTTGAACACAGTTATCAACTAAATAAAAGAACACCGCTGACTGACAACCATGAAGGGGAAATAATCGGCGATCCTCCACAGGGAACACACAAATAATAATAATAATAATAAATCCGGAATGAAATGTGAAGACGATAATTCTGAAGTCGGAAGGGCATCCCTGGAGGCCGCCCTGAACAACAACAAAATAATACGCCGAGAATTGGGGAGAGGGGACGGTAGAAAGAATATGAAGAGGGAAAGTTGTCAGCGGAGGGAGAGAGCGGAGGGAGAGAAGAGTGAATGGAGAGATGAAGGGAGGGAAGGAGACTGAAGGGAGAGAGACGGAGGGAAGACAGTGGATGAAGAGATGATGTGATAGGGAAGGAGATGAAGGGAAAGAGGGGGAGAGGAGAAAGTGGATGATAAGATGATGGGACAGGGAGAGAGACTGAAGGGAGACAGAGAGGGAGAGGAGAAGTGGATGAGGAGATGATGGGATAGGGAAGGAGATTGAAGAGAGAGAGAGAGAGAGAGAGAGAGAGAGAGAGAGAGAGAGAGAGAGAGAGAGAGAGAGAGAGAGGATGAAGAGATAATGGGACAGAGAAGAAAATTCGAGAGAGAGGAGCAAGAGGACAGTGCATGGAGAGAAGATAATCGGATAATGAAGCAGACTGATGGGAAAGAAAAGAATAGGTGGAGAGATGAAGTGAAGACAAGGAACAAGAGGGAGGGGGAGAGAAAGAAAAGTGGATGGAAGGAATCTGAATGGAGAGAGGGAGAGAGATGTAAGAGAGAAAACTGAATGGAGAGAATAAAGGGAGGAAAGGAGACTGGAGGGAGAAAGACAGAAAGCGGAAAGAACAGTGGGTGGAGAGATAAAGGTAATGAGAGAGAATGGAGACAGAAAAATGGGGGAAGGAGTAGTCAAAGGAATGGAGACTGAGATACTGAAGGAAGAGAGCACAGGGAGAGAAGAGTGCATAGAGAGATGATGTGACGGAGGGAGGAGAAAGAGGGAGAGAGGAGAGAATGGGGAGATAAAAGGAAATGGAAAGCATGGGGAGTAATCTGTGAACAGAGAGAAGGGATGGGAGAGGACAGAGGAAAAAAGTGTGTGTGAGAGAAAGATGGAGTGATGACTGGAAGCTTGAGAGAGAGAGAGAGAGAGAGAGAGAGAGAGAGAGAGAGAGAGAGAGTGCAGAAAACTGTAGAGAAATTTGAAGGGAGGGGAGAGACTGAAAGGAAGAAGAAGGATATTGGGAAATGAAGATGAGAGTAGGTAAGTAAATTCAAAGGATGGACTGTGGAAAGAGAAAGAAGGGAAAGAAAAATGAATGGGGAGCTGAAAGGAGGGCAGGATAATGAAAGAAGAAAATGAGAGACGCAAATGAAACGTGGAGAAGAAAGCACCTGAGTGGAACTGAGATGGAAGGACAGGAAAATGAAGACAGAGGAAGATATGAATAAATGGAGAAGAGAAAAAAAGGAAAGAACAAATGAGAAGACAGGAAGAGAAGACTGAATGGGGAAGTGAGGAAGAGAAGAGTACATGAAAAAGAGAGAAAGAGAAATGTGAAACGAGAAAACAGGACATGAAGAGTAAATAGAGAAGGGATGACAAGAAAAGTGAACTGACAGACGAGGGGTGGAAGGAGGCTGCAGGGATAAACGGAGAGAGGAGAGAGTAAAGTTGGGGAGAGGAGAGAGGGGAGAGAAAGGTGGAGGAGATATTGATTAATTGAATGGAGATAAAGAGTCTGAATGAAAACAGGAAAGGGGGAAAATGGCAGAGGATGAAAAAATGGTGGACAGAATAGTTTGGAAACAAAGGAACATAGAGAATAATTGAAAGGAAAGAATGAGGAGATGAAGGGAAGGATGTAGAGAGAAGGGAGAGGGAAGTGGAAGAATGGAGATGGAGGGGAACGAATGTGGATGGAAAAGGGAGATCGCCCTAGCACGCACACACACACACACACACACACACACACACACACACACACACACACACTCACACACACACACAGAAAGAGAGAGGACTGTGAGTGAAGGCAGAACGGAATCCGCTTTGCTCTACACTATTTACACAGGATTTCTCTGTTCTCCTCTGCGCAATATTCAGCCACAGGTGGTTAGGGAAAGAGGCAGACAGAAACAGACAAACAGACAGAATAGACAGACAGACTAGTACATAGAGAGACAGAGAAATAGATTGATAGATACATCAACAGAGAGAGAGAGAGAGAAAGTGTGTGTGTGTGTGTGTTAGCGCGCGCTTGTGTAAATGCTTTGCTTATCACAGAAACACTAGCGTTCTCTACAAGCGGCATAGCTTTAAAATGAATAAAAATATGTTTGCTATATATAATGAAAATTCTGAGCAGTTTCGCAATGTCAGTATTAGCATAGCATTGTATAAGACTCTCTTTAACTCTTCAGACCCTCTGGCACTGAATTGCACAAAAATATAAAAACATATGTGAGGAAACATTGGAGGAACGAATGTTTGGGGGTAAATTTTACAGAAAAGGCAGCAATAAAAAAAAAAAATAAAAAAAAAAGACATCGCATTCTCTGTTGTCTGTCTGTCTGTCTGTCTCTGTCTGTCTGTCTGTCTGTCTGTCTCTCCTCTCTCTCTCTCTCTCTCTCTCTCTCTCTCTCTCTCTCTCTCTCAAACTACGTTCTTTATACCAATGAACTTCAGTTATCGGATATTTCATACATCTGACATCTCTGCGAAGCTATCCTGAATGGGAAATGCCGACATAAAGTGTCAGTGATGAATATACATCAGTGATAGAAAGTTCCTCTTGTCGTTTATTATTATCGGTCCTAATTCGTACTAAAATGATTACTCGCGACAAAATATACGATATCTGCTCACAATATTAATAATTAACAATGGTTTTGTGATAGTCCTACAAAATATTATCTTCCATGTTGGGCGAGAACTACTTTGAAAAACCGTGTGAGCACAATATTATGTACCTATGAACAGCTGCTAACAACAAGCTGTTGTTATTCATTCCACCAGTGCTGCCAAGCTTTATGTAGGCCAGGACACGATTGTGGTATTTAGGACGAATGCTTCTCAATCATTAAGCGTTTCTTTAGTGTCTCAACCACCACAATCCAAGCCATAAAGGAGGGGCCATGCCGTGATTCAAACAACAATTTGGGTAAAAATGGAGGGGCCATGTCACAATTCAAACTGCTATCCGAGTCGTAAAGGAGGGGGGGTCATGCCATGATTTAAACCACAGTTCACTAGAAAGACCCATAAGCTCACGAAAATACACCAAGTACCTCAACCTCTGCATCAGTGAATAAGAACCATATCTTCGTGAGCATATGAGGTCTTACAGATAAATAAATTACTAAGACAGGGACGCTAGATAGAGTCCCAACTAAATCGCCTAGGATAATACGCTAGAAAGCCCCCTAAATAAATCACCATGCAAGATGCGCTAGAAAACCTCCTAAATAAATCGCTAAGTAAATGATGTTAAACAGGCTTCTAAATAAATCACTAAGAACGCGCTAGAATGTTTCCCAATTAAACAGTTAAGGAAGAAGCCCTAGAAAGCTTCCAAAACAAATCGTTAGAGAAGTGTACCTACAAAGGCTCCAAGATAAATCCTTTGGGGAGAGGTTCTAGCTGCCTCCAAATGAATCACCAGGGAAGAGGTACTAGAAATCCTCCAAAATAAATAGCTAGGGAAAGCATGTTAGATAACCACCTAAACTAATATCTAGAGGCAACGCCCTCGACAGCCTCCTAAATAAATGCTTAGGGAAAAGGTGCCAGAAAGCATCCTAATTAATCGATAAGGAAGAGGCGCTAGAGTTTCTCATTAATAAATCGCTCTTAAATAAATGCTAAAGAAAGAGCACCAGAGAGCCTCCTAGATAAATCGCCTAAGGAACAAATGCTAAGGAAATTCCAGTAATCTCTCGAGAATACGGCCGGTTGATCATGGGCACAGGTGGGGTGCTTGGGTGCAGGTGCCAGCGAAACCCATCCGGCCAGTCATTACGCACGTCGTTTCTCGCTGCCCTCCTACAGTCTGCCCGTCCATCCCCAGGCGTCAAGAGGTGATTAAGACCCCGCTCCTCTTCGGGATTAGCCTCTTCCATACGAACACCCTTTAGAGTTTATCATTTATCTCCTCATCATAACACCCTTTCTAGCTAATCATTAATCTCTTCCTCATGTTAAGGCTCTTTAGGATTTATCATATACCATTTCCTTACAGCAACGCACTTTACAATTTCTTAACCTCTTTTTTCCTGCCTTAACGCCATTTCTAGCTTACTCCTAATCTCTTTCCTCGGATATGGTCCTTTGACTTTCATCCTTAACTTCTTCCCTTGGATAATGTTTATTTTATTCCTAATCTTTTCTATATGATGTCCTTTACAATTTTTCCTAATCTCTTCCATGCGATAGTATCCTCTGTATTTCATTGCTGACCTCTTTCCAGCGATATCATCTTTTCTTCTATCTATCTATCTATTGCCAGACGCCTCAATCCCGTTTGGGGTGGCCACAAACAAATCGCCTCCAAGTCGCCCTGTCCCCCGCCATTTCACTGCCCTGCTCCCAACTCACACCCCCCTCTCTCATATACCTCTCCACCCCATCCCTCCATCTCATCCTCGGCCTCCCCCTCCCTCTTCCCCCCTCCACCTCACTCACATACACTCTCTTCGTCAGTCTTTTCTAAATTATGCTTAAATCTTTTCCCCATGGCAAGTCTATATTTTTTCCTACTCTTTTTCCTACGATAACGCCCTACATAGTTCTTTATTAACCTCTACCATACAATAACGACCTCCACATTTGAATCCTAACCTCTTTCCTACAATAAGGCTTTTTAAATCTAGTTCTTTATATCGCCTGGCAGTTTTCTCTATCAAACAGTTAAGGTTCGGGCCAACTCTAGCAGTCTTTCCAAGTAACGATAGAAGATTATGTATTCAGCCAAGAGTGAGTCGCAAGACCCTCAGAGCATTAAACCTCGCTCTTCTCTACAATGATTCCCCGTTTTAATATTCTATCCATAGCCCCTTCAGCCCGCGGGGGTAAGCTTTGTTCTCTTCTAGCTGCTTTCAGATGACTTCATTAAGCCAAAAGCCCTTCGATTCGACGGATTAATCTATTCGCTATGATGGCACCTTAAACTCCTTCCTACGAGGGTATGTGAGTCAGGTGAAGGGAGGGAGGGAAAGGGGAACCGAGGATGAGATGGAGGGCTGGGATGGAGGGGTATATGAGAGAGGGATGTGTGAAGCGAGGGAAGGGAAGGGGGAACCGAGAATCGAGGATGGGATAGACAGCTGGGATGGCTGGGTATGAGAGAGGGGTGTGTGTGCTAGAGAGAGGGCAGTCAGATGGCAGAGGACAGAGTGACATAAAAGCTTTTCGTTTGTAGCTATATACCCCTTCGTTTGTAGCTATATACCCCTTACGCGATTAAGGTGTCAAGTAATTGACAGACAGACACACTAACACACACACAGACAGATACATGGATGGATAGACAGAAAGACTGACTGATGGACAGACTGACAGACAACAAAGTTTAAACAAAGGATATGAAAAGGATATTAAAGGGATATGAAAAAAACAACAACAACAACAACAACACTCTCAGGCTCGTATAACCCTTAAGTGAATAAAATACTAGAGTTACCCTGACGAAAAGATGGTTGACAGTGATAGTAATCCCCCTCGGCTGAATAAAATCGTCTGGTGTTAGCGGTGCCAGAAAACCAGAGTTATCCTGACCATGACAGGGTTGAGGTGTAATACGCAAAATAAATCGCTAAGAAAGAAGGGGTACTGAGCTTTCTAAACATATCGGAACACAGCACTGACTGCGTGTTTTATGGGCACTGGAGGATTCGTTACACCTCATCCTTAGCAATTTATTTAGTATATGAAACCTTAACATTCTCGTGCAAGCAATTCATACCGATTTAATACCGCCCTAGGTCGCATTCATACCACACGATAGGATACTGATGGTAAAATGCAGAATAAATCGCCAAGGAAAAGATGTGAGGAAATCTGTAAAATCCACATGGAATACAAAGGTGAGGGGCGTGCTTGAGTGGCAACAGGAGGGAATGGTGGGCTCTTTCTTTCCCCGCCTGGTCTGCCACATGCTGCTTGCTATCACCACGCCAGACCGGAGAGAGATTTGACGTTCAGGGAAAAAAATTTGTCAAGCTAATATTCATAACATTTACTGGACAAGGATATGCTGATGATAAATACGGATCTTTCGTTCTTATGGCTGTATTATAAGTGGTTCTGGAGATTTTGTAACATTTGTCCGTTAGCGATTTGTTCCGCACATTAAACACACCATACTTTTCTTTGTATTTTCTGGAAGAAAGAAGACATTAAAATAATATAAACAAAATACAAGAAAACCTTACTGTGCAATGTGCAAGATAAATAACTTAGGATGGGAGGTTACAAAAGACTCTTACACCAATTAAACAGAGTACTTAGTGTTACACCAATTAAACAGAGTACTTAGTGTTACACCAATTAAACAGAGTACTTAGTGTTCATGAACAAAATTTTCATTTCATCAGCACCTAAACCTATTGTGTTCCCTGCTGAATTCAAGTACTCTGAGGGGTTGTCATTGTCTAACGTTGCTCCCAAGATTCGTACTGATGAAGCACCCCTAAAACTCTGGTGGCGTGTGTTGCCTATTAATTTTTTCCATTGCAAAGAAATATCTGATTATTTGTTCTTGCTATCCCTAGATGATTTTGTTTAGCACTGGGGAGATTTCGAACCGGAGAAGTTAGATACAGCCTTCGTTAACGCCCCTTCATCACTAGATGTGGTAGTAGGTGTTGGCGACCATCATGATCTCACTTAATGTAGTGTTGCCTTTTTTCCTTTATAACTCTCTTCCTGTTTTTGTTCTCCTTTCTTCTATTTCTCTCATCTTTTCTGTTACTTTTTACTGTTCTTCTTTCCATTTCAAGTGGCTGTGTATTGAGTGACAAGCCTTACGGTTTCCTGTCATCCAGGAAACCATTTACAACGCTCAGTGGTAACCACATTCCCAAAGAACAGGGTGATGTGGCGCCTGCTCTGGTGCACCTGTTAGCCAGATGGACACGCAAATACGGTGGCCATCCAGAAATCAAACCTCCACCCTCTTCCCCGCTCCTCGCTTTCATGGCACTGTCTGCCGTAGGGGATCATCAGTTCAATGCACGGGACGGTCATGTAGAGACGGTTACTATGTTGCGGCTAGTTGGTCTGCTAGTCCAGACAGATCTGGGTTTTTCAGTAACAACAGTAACTACTATAAGTTTGTTCAAAGTTGAACAAAATCGTCTGGCGGCAGTAATAATCTAATAAATTACGTCACATTACTGAAGGAGTTTATTTATGGAACTTTCATCCACAAACTGGTAGAAGCGCGGTGTCTCCTCCTTTATTAACTCTTTGAGGCTTCTATGGCTCACTGTCAGTTACATAAAACAACCTGATGTAAGTCGGTAAAATACTTGAGCTGTCCCTACCGTGAAAGGGCTACTGATGACAGCATTAACAGTTCCATGGCTCCTATTACTCACTTTTGCCGGAATAAAATCGTCGGTCGTTTGCTGGAATAAAATACTAAAACTATCCCAACCATGAGAGAGCCAAACCCTTCAACACAATGACGTCTTATATGTTATTTTTTCCTTTTCCCAGGTTATTTTATTCAGCTTAGAGGAACCTTCTGGTAATGAAAGGGTTAATGACGGCTGTATCTACTTCATCCTTTGCGAACCGTCAGTCGTAACCTGAATAAAATAGATAAGGTTTTCGTGTTCAAGAAGTTACGTCCTTCACTCCAGTGGCGTTTCTTTTTTTCTTTTTTCTTTTATTTTTTTACACTCAGGCTATTCAACGGAAGTTTCTATGGAACTTAATATCTCTGGTACTGAACGGGGTAATGAAGGCTACATCTAGTATATCCATTTCAAAATGTTACCCTAAGAAGAAAAAAATCATCGGAAGGTAGAAAGATTGGAATGAAAAATACGTAATCGTAGTGAAGAGGTTAATGGCACGACATATCTCTTGTTCAAACTCTTTTACCTCATTCTAGAGATATGATGAGTAACAATGAGAGAACATGCCATGGTTGAGTGGTCAAATTGTTAGAGACGTGGTTTACTCTCTAAAAGGACATGAGTTCGATCCTAGCGTGGGGCAGGGAACAGTTCGATGATGTGAATAAGACAGACTTTACTGCTCTGCCACACTACCCACTGACACGACATAAATACACCCCCGCCAAAACCTTCACACCATCTCTGAACGAGCAGGTCCAAGCATGTACTTAATATGGACGGTGAGTATTAGCGCCGATGTGTTGACAAGCAAAGTGAGGTATGGAGGAATACTGCTGGACCTCAAGGAATGGACCGTCAAGTATGTGCCCAGACTCGAAAACACACACACACACACACACACACACACACACACACACACACACACACACACACACACACACACACACACACACACACACACACACACTCCAATCTTACACCGTTTCCCTACTTTTAGCTTTTACCATGTTGCTATTTTCAAACCTCTAAAAAAAAAAAAAAAAATTAGGTCCAGAATTACCTACTAAGTCTAAATGGATCTGTGTGTGTATGATCAGATGGCGGATCAGTGACTGCTGAACCTCTGAGAGCCAGTAGTAGTAGGTGTGCTAAATTCAGTAAATGGATGGGTAGAGATTCGGGTACTGATAAAAACAGATTGCTAGATACTGTATATATGCAAACAGATATAGACCAGTATAAATTCACAGGTAGATATGGATACTGAGTGACTGACAGCGTCCCAGAGAGAGAGAGAGAGAGAGAGAGAGAGAGAGAGAGAGAGAGAGAGAGACAGACAGACAGACAGACAGACAGACAGACAGGAAGTTATAGGTAGATAGACAAACAGACAGAAAGCAAATACGCAAACGTATTACACATAAACGGACAGACAGGCAAAGCTACACCAAGCCTCCTATCATAATGGTATATATTGCCATCTGTGCTCACCGACAAAAATATTCAAAGCCTGGACGCTGCGAGGAGAGCAAGATAATTGGGCTCCGTCACTCACAGTCTGAAGCTTAACCGGGGTGTCGATGAATATTTCCCACCAGTCAGATTCCGGGATGGGGTGTTCTTGCACGTCACTAAAGCCATACTGTAATATTCTAGCGCCGGGAAACTCGAAACTGATTTGTGCTGTCTCTTTTTGGTGTCTCTCAGCCCGCTGTTTAGGATATTTTCTCGTTTCTGTACCTTTAGAGTTCCTGTTTCTCAGACTCGTCTCTTCTAAGATTCAGTCAGGAACGCAGCCGCCTGATATTAAGCTATGTCTACTCCACACTTATGGCCTGTTCATCAAAATCACCCCCATCAATAAGATTAGACGGAATCAGTGTTCGGGCGGCGACAGATACCAAACCTCTCTCAGCTTGGGAATATTAGCCAGCTGAGGAAACGGCAAAGCAGAAATGGTGAAGTATTAGGCTGCTCAGGTGAAGTACTGTCGCTGCCTATAAACTGATTAAGTATTTGTGGTACAGCGAGTGATATGTAAGATATGACAGCAGTTATGAAAATTATATCTGTAACTCGTAGATGCAATATATCTTTAGGGCATGACAATCTCTCAATACTTTTGGTTAAAGGTCACATTTGTTTTCTCTCTTTTATCCTATAATTTTAGTTAGTTCAAAAGAGGTAACTGAGAGTAGAGGGATTAATATAGGTTGTATCCCCGTGCTCCAGTTTCAGAAGTCTATATTAAGCTACTTACAATAGTCTAGAGGGACCAAGAGTCAAAGAGAAAAAGAAAGGTAGAAGAATAGGTCCTCTGGCTGAACGAGTGAACAGGGGTCATATTACCTCTCTTGCACAAACAAAGGATGATAGTACAAGTTTCTACGCCAGGGACATTTGACCTCAACTGCACAGCGCCTTATCAAATAGAACTTTATCTTAACCGTGGCTTCCAGAAGCTAATAAAGCCAAAGAATCACAATGAGAAATATTGCGGCAAGTTATTAATGATCGGAAATATGTCCACTGTACACCTGAGGGTAAACATATTTCTGGGAGGTTCCTTTAGAGAAATGAGTTACAATCTCTCTCTCTCTCTCTCTCTGTTTGAATTCATGTGACCACTCTGAGAATAGCTGTGATTATGCTACTGTTAAAATTATGAAAAGAAAGCTTATGTCTAGGCTTCTTTTTTTTTTTTTTTTAGTCCCTTCAGTAAATCTATAAGCACACCTCAACCATGCACACTAATGCACTCTCTCTTGATGCTCGTGGATCCTCGGAATACAATGAGTTCAACTGCGATCATTATATCATTTCCGAAGTGCAAGCAAACGGATCTATTTTTCCCTTTTCCTCGTATGTGCGTCTACGGACCGCGATCATGCTTTGGAGGCTTGCCGACACATTTTCCTTAGTGATATAGTGTATTGTCATAATGATATATTTTCCTTACTACGCATTAATATTCATGCTATATAATTTCAGTGTCAAACACAGTTCGCATAAATAGAATACAAGACAATAGCAATGAGCCATTTGTACCGTACAAATGAACTAGTACGGAAAAAGTGCTAGAAAAACATACTAAAATGACTGAGGATCTATAAACGCATATCAACCAAGTAGGTCGACACACTCTTGCTCACTCTTCTGAATCCTGGGAGTGCGCAATCGGAAACGGCAGGAAAGTTACTGGTGTTTTAACATCTCAAATCTACTACGTTTATTCACAAGCCAACTTGTGTTACCACACTCAAGTTCTTGTGATTAAGCTGATATTAGAACGGTGGAGTTATCCTAACCATGAATGGATTACTGGCGACAGCATTAACACTAAAGTTGTATGACACACTCAGGCTTATATTATTCTCTAGCGTTAGCTTGTTCAGAAGTTCTAGAGTTTCCATACTCATGAAAGGGATAAAGGCAAAAGATAATCAGTTTTCCAAGAGAGTCAGTATGAAATTCACATTATTTCCATCTAGCTTGAGTTGAACCTTTAAACACACGTCTGCCGAATGTTGACTGAAATGGTGAATGATCAAGCAGCGCCATACTGCACCCGGCCTGATGCCACTGCAATCGGAATATCGTCGGTCCGTGTGCAGAGAAATGACCCACAGGTGAAAATGAAGAAATTTTATCCCACTAGGTCAGAAGTACAGTGACAGGCACTAAAAAAATTGCTGATGTCTACTGAAGCATAATGTAAGAGAAATTCCCTGCAGTAAGCTGGTGTGTGCCAAGATTCACAGAATAAGCTTGTAACGTCTATCTATCTATCTATTGCCAGAAGTCTTCATCCCGTAAGAGATGGCCACAAAAAAATCGCCTCCATGTCGCCCTGTTCCCCGCCATTTCACTGCCCTGCTCCCAGCTTACATCCCACTCTCTCATATACCTCTCCACTCCATCCCTCCATTTCATCCTTTGCCTCCCCCATCTCTCCCCCCCCCCTCCACCTCACTCACATAAACTCTCCTCGTCAGTCTCTCGCTCTCCATCCTCTCCACATGGCCAAACCACCTTAATGTGTAATGTTAATAGTCATATTAATTTCCGAACGCAATGAATTTTTTTTTTTTTAATGCAAAAACTAGATTCATTTTCAAAATAGACGGCAACACGATATCTTCTTTCATGCCGCGCTAGAATAATTGTCGCTATTATTCCTGATACTACAGTGTCTGTTGTCACAATATCAAACGAAACTTTATTCAAAACTAAATTTGACTTGAACACAGAAACAATTCCTGTCAACAATCATCATTACAGTATCATATATTCATTATTATTACTGAAACATCCATAACAAACCAGACACACCTCCGAGGTGAAAGAGCAATATTTCTCCTCTCCTTCCTGCCTCCTAAATTCAACGCTACGGGTATTATACATTTTTATTCCTGAACTCAGAATGCTTTTTTATTGCATCTATCCTACCACTGTGTCTTTCGTAACCATGCCAAACTAGAATTAATTTCTAACTAAATTTGAACATAGCTATTTCTTAGTCTCCTTGGAAACCAGTCTGTCTGTTCTGTTAATATATATATTTTTTCCTCTCCGAGAAGGGGAGTATGTTTTCACCCCTGTTTGATTGTTAGTGTGTCTGTTACCAGGATACTCAAAAACTAACAGGGAGATTTGGACCAAATTTGGTGGCTAAATAGCCCATGTCCCAGGGAACAATCGATTAACTTTTGGTACCGATCTGGATCGTATTACTGACTCTGGATTTGGAATGCATTTTTTGTGAAACCCTAATAAATGATGACAAAACCTAACCCATTATGAAGATGCGCTCCACTGAGTGCCCCTCTAGTTGTTGTTGTTATTATTATTATTATTATTATTATCATTACTACTACTACTACTACGACTACTACTACTATCATTATTATCATTCTGCATTGCCTTTTTCTGCCACTAAGCTATGAGAAACAAGCTGCAGAGGTACGAATATCTGGGCCAAGTAAAGGTGAAAGGAGTATAGAATTAACTCTACACTGAAGAACGAGAAGGCTCCCTCCCTCTCTCCTATAACGAGTCTTACGTGTGTCATCCATTTTTGCTCCTACATCTACACTATCTTCTGTGACTATCAAAGTAGGCTTAATTTCGAAATAAACTGCCTGACGACTCATTTTTACCCCAGCACTGCAGTATTAGACATTATTTACCGCACTAAGCCTTTTGTAGCCACACGAAACTAGGCGTAATTCAGAGAGGTGAAGGTTGGCTCCCTCCCTCCCTCCCTCCTTCCTACATCCAGCACTAAGGGAATTACCCATTTTTGCTCTTCCACCTGGCTTTCTTACCGCATCACCTGTCACGTCCTACCACTGTGTCCTGTCGTTACCAAACCAAACTAAATTTAGCGCATACTGAACCAAAACATAATTTTTTTCTCAGATCGAAAACACCTGGCACTGCAGTATTATCCATTTATATTTTTATAAATGAAGCCATCGAGTCTTTCATAACTATAACAAACTATGCTCTTTTTACTCCGACTTGACCTAAAATTGCCATCTCGCATCTTGAATATTGAGCTGTACCAAGAGATTAACGTTAGAACATGATGCTGGTCAAGAAGGGGTGCTACGAAAAGCACTTAGAACCGTGGCATTGTCTTTTTCTGCCAATGAGCTACGTGAAATACGCTGCAAAAGTACGAAAATCGGGGTAAAGCTATGGTTAGGTGAAATATGTATGGATTTAACTTCAAATTGAAAGGCATGAAGGTTAGCTTCCGTCCTCCTCCATTCACCACTGTAAGTCATCCGTTTTTCCTCATGAAACCAGTGTCCTTTCTGCCAATCCTATCAAAGCAGACTTAATTTCAAAATAAACTGCAACACAACTCCTTTCTACATCCAGCACCACAGTATTTGGACATTATTTAACGGGCCGTACATTTCGTCAGCATACCAAACTAGACTTTAATTCTGAGAGGTGAAGGCTGGTTCCCCCTCTCCCTCCTACATTCAACATTAGGGTATTATCCATTTTTACACGTGGATCCAGCGAGCTTTCTTACGCATCACCTCTCACTCTGTCCCTCCCTTCCATTGTGTCTATCGTTACCCAACTATATTGTATCCCAGATTAAACTACAGCACGGCTTCTTCCTGCACTGAAACTATCCAACACTCATATCAGTGTTTATTACCCACAACATCGCGTTCTTCGTAACCGTAACAAGCTAGACATAACTCAGAGGTAAAGCAGCATGTGGGCCCCCTTCCTCCCGCCTACATTCAAAACTACGGCCTCATCCATTTTTCCTCCTGGTCCCACTGTCCTCTTTTGCCCCTAAACCCATCGTGCTTTTTACGGTGCTTCTTACAGCCGCATCAAAATCTGCTTAACTCCGAAATAAACAGCAAGACGACTCACTTCTACATCCAGCACCACAGTATTTAGACATTATTTAACGCACCGTACCATCCACACCAAACCAGACTTATTTCAGAGAGGTGCAGACCCCTTCCCTCCATCCCACATTCATCACTACGAATATTATCCATTTTTGCTCCCGGATCCAGTGTGCTTTCTTACCGCATTACTCCCTCACCCTACCTCGCCCTGCTCTCCCTCGGCGAGCTCGTAATGGCAAACAACAAAGGGGATTTAAAAAAGGAGGGATAAAGCAGATGGGAGCTCTGTACCGAGGAGTTACTTATCTCATCAAAGAGGAAGAATGATGATGCACGCGAAGTATTATTAATTCTAGTTCTTTTTTTATTTTTAAACGGAAGAGACAACTATGAATGATTTCTCTCTCTCTCTGTCTGTCTGTCTGTCTGTCTCTCTCTCTCTCTCTCTCTCTAACCACTGCAGCAAGATTAGGTTACTTGTTTTTTTTCTTTCTGCTAGCCTTCAATTTGTTTTCAGGTTATGACTTTCGTAATGAAGGTGTTAATGAAGGTTAAAGCTACACCTTCACTCCTCTCTCCTCAGCTGAATAAAATGATAGAGAGAGAGAGAGAGAGAGAGAGAGAGAGAGAGAGAGAGAGAGAGAGAGAGAGACTGTCTTGGGTATTAAAGAAAAATAAAAAGGGGTCTTTCCAAGAACCCTTCACTACAAGCCTGAAATATTGCAGGCCTGAATTATCCTTCTGCAGTTCACCATCCTCCTTTCGGGAGATAAGGGAGGAGTTGAAAAGCGTTTGTATAACCAAGTGGTACAAAAGGCCATTAACCTCATTAATGGAAACCAATTAGCTGAGCAAAAGCTGTCAGTCATATCCAGAAATAAGTAAAAAAAAGACGTCATCTCATTGAAGATGCTCATTACGAAGAGGATTATTAATATTATTTGTTATTCGTTCTCCAGACTACATTTACCTGAGGCAAAACAAGACAATGCTACGGCTCTACATCTACTCAACAGCACTTCTTAGTGATTAGCATCACATTCTTATTTTAACCTATTGCTACAGCTCAGCATTCAGGATGGAGAGATGGCATTTCCAGACAAAATTAGAGTGAAACGAGTACTGTATAAAGTGACAGAATTCTGAATATGAGAAAATAGTTTCACTCCCTCCTCACTTCTCATATCCCTACACGAACTTTTATTTACTCTCACCTGTCACTAAACCCTTGGCACGCGACAGTAACAAGAGCTAGCTTTATCATGCTTTTGCTAATGAAAGCCTCAAAATTTTCCGTCACTGCACTCAAGTTAATCCAACAGCAGCCACATGTCACAAGGTATACTTTCATGGCCTCTTCCCACCCACACCACAGTTCCAGCTTACGAGTATGCTGTCTGCTTTTTTTTTTTCCTATATTTTTTTTACCCCCCTCCCCCCGACGCTTTCATTCTTGGAGGGTGTTTTGAAATATACCTTTACTACAGTCAAACCAGTGATCCTATAACATTCATTTCACAGGACATTTTTTCTTGTCGCAGCCCCAACGCACGCCAGTATTCTAGCCCATCCTAACCATTCCTTTCCTGATCACTGCCATTTCTTTACCAACCCCTCTTAGACGGTTTCATGGTCACGCGGTCGACGAACACGCTCCTTTATGACAGCACTGGTCTAGCCTGTTTTCAACGCATCTGGCAAAATAATGATCAGTAACGACTTCAACATTCACATCAGCAAAAATTGAGTCGAGGAGGAAAATTCTCATATGTGGCCTGTTATTTTTGTTTCTCGTTTTTTCCCTTTCTCAAAACCGAAGCCCTGCACACTCAAGCATGGGAGCTGGTTTACCATTCACAAATGAAAATCGTATTATATGCATTTTACGGGAAGGAGGCAAGTGCGGGAGGAAGGTACCGAAGCAAATCTCATACCACGTTTCGGAACAGTATTAAATTAGCGAATAGCTTACGAAGTCATTGCCAATCGCAGAATCCAATAAAGAAGCAGTTGACTGTATAATTCCGGAGTCTGGGCGTGGGAGAGGCTCGTCTTCCAGGATGTAATTGCCGAACTCACTATTCCCGGGGGGGATTTGATAGTGTTTCCTCCAGGTAGCGTCTTAGTAATCCAATGAAGGTTACTTTATTTGTGTTTATGATTTTTTTAATGCAAGGAAGAAGGAAACAAAGGCTAGAAGTCCGCAAAGACTGTTCCCTCCAAGAAAAAAATAAAAACAAGATATCAGAGAGCCATATGCAGGAAGTATGGAGGTATGGCGTACAGGAAATTCTGCTTATATCATGTTCTACATGCATGTTAGCAAAGTGTATGTTGTATTAAAAAAAAAAAAAAAAAGAAAGATTATCTGAAGTCCATTAAGGGTAATTTTCTTTATTATGATTTGCTCTAAGTATGGAGGTACTGCGAAAATAGCATGATTGTAATTCTACTCTGCTCTATATGCGTGCTGGCTGGGTGTGTGTTGTGTTCTGGAAAAAAAAAAAAAAATGATAATCTGATTTTCATAAAGGATCGGTAAATTGCACGCAGGCAAAAATAGTCTGTGCAGGCAGAAAACCCTCTTACGTAAAAAAGAAGAAAAATAATACTGTGAGAGGATTTGCTCCCTCATGCCTGCCTCCCTTACAGTTCTCACAGGCAGTATATTGAAAGAATGGTTGCCGCATACGGATGAACACTAATTTTGACATGGCACTGACATATGTACTAAGAGGCATTACAAGATAGTTACGACTACATCCGTATTATTCCTGGACTGCCTGGAAGTTTACCTCTTTCATTACTAGGCGACTGTCCTAAGCCGCATGTAATTATTTAGGGTGATAAAAATGAAATATATCACCACAATCAAGGGATATGCAAGGTGGTCCATGCGTAACGTTTCTCTGTATTCCGCCGAGTAATTTTCTGTGTTGCAGGGGCGGTTCTGTTAGCATGTGTGTTGTAGGGGCGGCCCAGTTAGCGTTATTAATGTCTCGTCTGTTTTATTTATTCATTTTCTATTCCCACTGCCACACGCATGACCACATCAGCCATCTGAGCCGTTCTCGCAACACATACGATACCGTCAGGTGAGTTCCTAATACAGCACTGTTCACAGAGCATCCTGTATATGGCGCCTGGTGGTCTAACGGTCAGAACGTCCCAGACCAAGTGACTGCCTCGGTCCTCAGAAGGTGACTGGTGGCTTTTTTCGGTCATGCAGTGCCCTCATCGGAAGTATGCTGATCACCTGTTCACAAATATATTGGCCAACAGCAGCCTAGTCTCGGGTCCCTGTACCTCGACGACAGTATATCAGACTGGCTGTTGCTGTTCTCAAGGGGATGATGAAAACTGTTTCTAACCCTTTCACTATAACAGGTCACTCCAAGTTGAATGAAATCGTCTGATGGTTGTGAAAATATAATGAAAAAGAAGCCATCGTCCTCAAAGGGCCACTAACACATAACTACCAGAAAGAGGAACACAAACACGACAAACAACGAGAAGAGAGATAAACACAAACCTAAAGCGAAGCAGAGTTGAAACAGGAAGTGAAGCAGAGATCAAACAAGAAATCATGCAGACAAGCAACATAAGACAAGAAATGGTGATCAAACAAGAGAAGAAAAGATCAAATAGGAAGTGATGCAGAGATTTAGCACGAACGGCAGCAGAAATGAGGCACGAAGTACAGCAGAGATCATAATAACCAGGTAGTGAAGCCAGGAAGTAGAGGAGAGATCAACCCAAGAAGAATGTGAAGCAAGGAGACAAAGCAAGAAGTGAAGAAGAGATTAAGCAAGAGTAAGCAAAGATGAAAAAAAAAAAAATGAAGCAAGGATGGAGGAGGAAATGAGGCAAATATCAAGTAGGAAGTCAAAGAAAAATCAAACAAGAAATAAAGCAGAGATCAAACAAGGAGAGAGAGAGAGAGAGAGAGAGAGAGAGAGAGAGAGAGAGAGAGAGAGAGAGAGCAGAAACATCACGAAAACCTTTGCCAAGTTAAGTGGAGGAACTATAGGATATCCTGAAGAAAATGTGAGAAACTTCAAAGGGTTTTTCTAGGGCAAGGTCTCAGAAATAAATGGTATAACAACGCCAGTCCAATTCTCAGTAGTTAGGGAGGTACAATTGCTCGGGTTCTCGTCGATGAATTATGATGAAGGCATTTACTGTGGCTCCGTAACACTCCAAATTAGCCCAAGAATTATCTCCCGAAACTTCTCACACACTTCCCTGGACTCCATATATAGCTGCATATCGACTCGCTAACACGACCAGACAGACAGATGCAGATGACTATTTTACCCCCTTTACCCGATGATGTAGGCTACATCTGCATTCAATTTTGCAACTGCCAGACGACTTTGTTCAGCTCAGGGGGAACCTCTTGTAGTATGGAGGTCAATAATCTATCTATTCTAAACGCCTTAATCCAGGAAGAAGTCAGTAAAGGATATATATAAATACTCTTGCTCGAACACCCATTCCTAAGGTCAGTAAAATCGTCTGGAGGTAGCAAGAATATAAACACCACGTCACCGGAATTAAGGGGTTAAACTTTTCGTATACTGATAGTACTCTTGCCTGATCAAACCAAATTACGAGAAAACTGGTAAAAATCGCGGTTTAACCAGACGACGTACTTGTGCAGTAACGCTTCCCCCCCCCCCTCGTAATACGGAGGCGGTATCGCTAAACTTCCATACTTCCCTTAAAAGCAAAGGGGTGAGGAGGACAAGAACGGGGACAGGCAAAAATGAAAAAAAAGACGCATAGGGAGACGGGGGTAATGTGCATTTTCACCAGTCATATCGATTTTTACAACCCTTCTCTCCCGACCACCATACTCCCTCTGTCTCGCTTCCGTATCCCGTTTCTATTCTCTTTGCCTGTGTTTTTCCTTGCCCTTACTCCCTCTGCCAGTCCCTCTTCCCCTGCTTTCCCTTCTCCATTTCTCTTTTTTCCTTCCCTTTTTCTCCCTTCGATTATTTCTCCCCTCCTCTCCTTCCTTTCATGCTCCACTTCCCTTCCCTCCTCCCCTCCACACTTTTCTTGGCTTGTCTTCCTCCTCCCTGTTCCTTTATTTCCACCTCTCTCTCCTCTTCCTACTTCCCGTACTGCATTTCCCTCTTCCCTTCCATACTCGCTTTCCTGTATCATCCCTCTTTTCCTCATTCCTCCGTGAGATACCCCTTCAACCTTCTCTTCTCTCCCCGTCCTCCATTTCCTTCTCCTCCTCCTTTCCCTCTTCACTTCCTCTTTCCCAACATTTACCCTTATCCTCTCGTCCCTCTTCACGCTTTATTTCTCTCTTCCCTATCTTCCTACTCCTCTCCATCTTCCCTCCCCTCCTCCTTTCATAATTTCTTCCTTTCCCGCTTCCCTCCTCTTCCTTATCCTCCTTTCCCATATTCTTCTTTTCCTTCTTTCTCATCACTTTTTCCCTCTCCTAAACCCCTAACCTATCATACTCCACTTCCCTATCTCACCTTCCCCTTTCCCTCCCTTCCCTTTTCTTCACTTCCCTTCCATTTCCTTCTCTTCCCTTCCCTCCCCTCACCCACCAACACTCTCTCCATTCTTTACCTTGATTTTGGGAAGTATCTTATTCGATTACCCTCTCCTCGGGGGCCCTTTTAACTCGCTTAGCTCAAAAAAAGGCGGCGGGGATAAGTTATGGTCATTGGTTTTTACGTCTGTGCTCTGCCTGGGCCGCCCCATCACGGCCTGGTAATAACCCGGGAGCTGGGGAGTAAATTGGGGGAATATCGGGTCCTTTCCTACCCCGCCCCACCCACCCCACCCCACCCCACCTCACTCTACTCCACCCCACCCCGCTCCACTCGCACTCAGAGCTAGTAGTGCAGCATGGGACAGGTATGAGGTAAGATTTTCCTTTTTTTTTTTTTTTTTTTTTTTTAAACTGTTTACCTGTATATGGTTGTCTGTACGTAATTACGACTGGTAAAAATTTGCAAGTTGGGGAAAAAACTGAGGGGATAACAGGTCCTTCCCTGTCCTGCACCACCCATATTGAGAGCTAGTGGTGCAGGAAGAGACAGGTCTGGATTTTTTTTTTTTTTTTTTTTTCAAGAACAGTGTCCATTCTTTTATTTAACAGTTGTAGTATTCCCTTCAGGTGATTACAGTGATAAGCCAAATGGTGTCCTGTAACCCAGAGAACCATTTGTTACGCTGGGTGGTAATCATGTACCCAGTAAACAGACGACTGGTGGCACAGTGGGGCATTTGTTCCGAAAGTGGCCCATAACAGTTTGAGTTTCAGGCAAGGCTGGTCAGTGCACCAGTTCTCTCAGGCTTCCATGACTCACTTTTTGCTGTGTAAAATCGTCTGTCATTAGCTGGAACACACTACAAGAGCTGACCCTATCATGAGAGAGTAAAAGGTTAGTGCGCTCGAGAACATCTTTGCCAAATGTGACTGGCAGAGGAAATAGAGACTAAGAAATGTTAATTAGCATCCTGAGTCGTATTTTTGGTAACTTTACAGATTTCCCCAGCAATTTATTCTGTACATCACACTCCAGTATCATGCTCTACATTATCGATGAAAATTATGTGGGCAGTAAAACGATATAAATAACATAAAAAAATTATTACGGTACTAAACGTAAAATAAATCACTAAAGAAGAGTTCTAACGAAGCCTCTTACGTAATACGCCCCCGTTACATAAAGACCCTACCGTATGTGACGTACGAACACAATGGATGACTCATAAACTACCAAACTAGGTAAGGCTATATCTAACCCCTCTATTTCGAAAAAGTTTCCCCTTAGCAGAACAAATTACTTTGGCTAACTCTGAACGATTTTATTCAGCTTGGATTTTCTCGGAGGAAATAAAAAAAAACTGACCATTTCACTGAAAAAAAAAAATCATTCTTGCTACTGTCAGGCGATATTATTCAGCACAAGAGACCTTTCCCCTCCCTTCATCATCCTTCCCATGTGTATTATTTTCTTCAGTATCCCCTCCTATTCAATTCTTCCATTTCTTCCCTTCATCATCCCTTCATTCTTCTTTACTGTTTTCAGTATTTCTTACTTATCAGATCTTCCACTCATCATTTATCCCTTTCTCTCCTTCCTTCCAGTTTCCTTATCTTTCTCGTTTCTCTCTCCAATATCCCCATCTGTGTGTCTCTTCTTTCACCATTCTCCTTTATCCTCCTATTCCTTCACTGTCCCTTCCAATTTCATTTTCATCTCTTTTGAAGCCATTTTTTTCTTTTGTTCTCCCCCTTCTCTCTCTCTCTCTCGCCTCCCCCCATCGCTCTTCATTATTCCTCTCAGAAATCCTTCGTTTCCAATCCTTCCCCTCATTATACTTCCCTCTCCTTCGTGCCCTACAGTCTCCCTTCCGTCATTATCCCTCTCTCTCCATCAATTACCGATTCCATCCTCCCTAACATTCCTTATAATCGTCTATCCATATTTCCGCCCTTCTCCTCACCATTTTCTTCCATTTTAATTATTTTCATACTTTCGTTCTCTGCTCCTTTGCGTCACTCTTCCCTCTACCTTCATTACCATCTCACGCTTCCCCTCACTTCCCTTATATATAAAAAAAAAAAAATAATTTTCTATTTAAATTTCCATCAACTTCCCTGGTTCCTCTCCCGTGTATAGTCTTTCATTCCTTGCTTGACCCACTCTAGGCCTGTCGTTCATTTTTTTCTGGTTATAAGTTCTCGTATTCTCCCTACTTCTCCTCTTCCTCCACCTCCTCTTCTTCCTCCTCCTCCTTGTTCTTTTTATTCCTCCTCTTCACCATCATCATCATCCTCTTCCTCCTCAACATCATCATTTTCCTCCTACTCCTCCTTTTCACCATCATCATTAATCACTGTCTATTCTTCTTCCTCCTCCTGCTACTCCTCTAGTTTCTGCTTCAGCTTCTTCGCCTCTTCTTCATTTCCTCCTCTCCTTCTTCCTCACCCCCCTCTTCCTTTTCCTCACACTCCTCCTCCTCCTTCACTTCTCCTTCTTCCTCTTCTTTTTCCTCCTCCTCTTCTTCCTCTCCCTCACTCTCCTCCTCCTCCTTCATTTATCCTTCCTCCTCATTCTTATCTTCTTCCTCCTGCTCCTCCGATTCTCCCTCGTCTCAAACCTCATCTCTGATCTCTTAAAATTTACTACCATTCCCACTCCCTCTCATTAACCTCGCCCCCTACTCTTCTTTAGTCTCGGCCTCGAAATTCTCTCTCTCTCTCTCTCTCTCTCTCTCTCTCTCCCTCGTGCACGTCATTCCTCCCTTAAAGTTTCATCTCTCCTCTCAGTCGTTTCTCTCTCAATTCGTTCCCTCTCCAATAGTTCTCTCCATTTTTCTCTCTCTCCCTCTCCCCCCTCACACTTCAGCTCTCCTCCTTCCTCCTCAGTCCGTCCTCCTTTCAGACTTCCTTCCTCCCTTCCTTCGATCTTTCCTTCACTCTTTTCTTTCATCTTTCCTTCCTTCCTTTTGGTTGCTCTTTCTTTCAATGTTTCTGTTTCCTGTTCCCCTTTAATCATTCTTTACTTCATTCGCTTGTATGTTCCCCATCCTCCCTTTCTTTCTTCCTTCAAATTTTCCTCCTTTACCACCTTCCCTCCTCCTCCTTTCCTTTCCTCTCTCCCTCCTTCCTTTCTTCTCGTCTTTCAGTCATTCATTCATTCCCTCCCTTGTGCCTTCCTTTCACTCTTCAGCTTCCTTCTTCCTTCTTTCCTTCCTCCTACCGATCTTTCTCTCCTCAATGATCTCGTCCACCGCTATTCAGTTTCTATTCCTTTATTTTTGTCTTTCCACTCCTCCACGCCTTTCCCCTCCGCCTCAGACCCTCCTTTCAAACTTTTCTTCCTGTGCTCGCTCTTTCCTTCCTTGATTCGCAAGCTCTTTCCTCACACTCTTGCTTCCTCACTGTCTCCTTCCCGTTCTCCTTCGTTCCTTCCTTCCTTTCTTCTTCCCTTCCTTTCTTCCTTCCTTCTTTCTTTACTTCGTTTGTTCCTTCCTTTCTCTTTCTTTCCTTTCACTATTTATTCATTATTCCTCTCATCGTTGACTCCTTCCTGCGTTTCTTTCTTTCCTTATTTTTTTAATTTCTCTTTGTTTCCTTTTTTCCGCTAGTTGCAGCCTTCTAATTGGTTTCTTTCTCTTCACTTGTCTTTTCTTTTCGCTTTCTCTTCACTCCTTTATTCACTCTCTCCTCCTCCCGTTCTTATTTCTTCTTCATATTTCTTTCCGTTCCAGCCTACGTTTGCCTTCCGTTTTTTTTTTTTTCCCTTTTCTTCGGGCGTTCAATAATTCATTTTCCCTTTCTCTTTCCCCAACTGCAGAATTCAAACCAAAATCTCTTAACTCTGCCTTCCACTCACTTTCTCCTCATTCCTCAGATTCCCTCCTGTCCTCCGGCCTCTGCTCCTTTCTGCCGCCTTTTCCCTCATCCTCTCTTCTTCCTTCCTCCCGCCTCCCTTCCCTTCTTCCTTCCTTCTACCTTCCTCCCGCCCTTTCAGTTATAATCATTAAATTCCCTATAGTTTTGCACCCCAATCTAAATTTTTGCCTTTCTCTCCCTTATCCCTCCCCGACACCTCTTCCCTTCTTCCACGTCTTTTCTCATCCTCCTAAGACTGAAGCTCAATATATACTCTACAGAAAGCATTTAGTTTTAGTAGTCGGTTAAGGTGTCTTTGTTTACAGGAAGCGTGGAATTTGTGAATACACTGAGGACTTTTGCCAGCAGCCGTCCTTGTTTACAGAGGATGATCTCCGCTTGTGCCCAGTTGGTTCTGCACGCTTGACCGTCTCCTAAATGATGCCGTGAGGTCTTTCTTGGAAAAACACACACACACACACACACACACACACACACACACACACACACACAGTGATCGATGGAGGAGCGCAAGCCGTAGGACGTAGGACCCAAACTCACTCCGACAGAGAAATGGACACGTTCTTCTTGTATACGCGACGTGGAAACTCATGACACTGACGACTGTTTGAGTTGTGAAATATTCAAATTCACTGATGATATGAAAAATGGTAACAGAGTAGATACCCCTGAACAAAGACTGATGGTTCAAAAGTATCTTGATAAACTGTTTATTCCGGCTAAAGAATGAAAGATGAATTTTAATACAGACAAATGTAAAGAACTAAACACGGAAAGTAAAAATGAAAACTTTACTTACTCTGTTAATAATACTCAACTTGCACGTGTGACTCCCTCCCCCCAGAACTGAATAATAATAACAAATGATTTAAAACCAAGTCATCAGCGCACCTGAGAATAAAAGAAAACTAACAAACTAACTGGATTTATAGGCAGAGCATTCGAATGAAAATCGGAGAATATCATCCTTACTTTGTACAATTCCATAACGAGTTCACATCTGGAGTATTATTTTCAGTTTTTGTCACCGTATTACAAGAAAGATGTAAAGAAGCAAGAAAGAGTGAAGCAGCATGACGAAAATGGTACAAAGACTAAGAAACAAACCATATTAGGAACGTCTGGAAGAGCTGCACCTGCCTGACATATCAAAGCGCAGACTGTGAGGGGACTTAATTTATTTAGGAAACTGAAAGGGTACGGCAGAATGGTAGTTGATGAGTACTTAACAGTAGACCATTTTGATTACACTAGAGTTAACGGATACAAAATTATTGGCTAACTTCTCCAGTCAAATGAACCAACTTTTTTTCTTCAATGAGGCTGTTAACATAATGGAACTAGTTGCGAGGATCGTGATAGACAAAAGTATAACAACAACATTTATAAGTCGTACAGATAAGTATCTAGCTCTGACTCTCCAACTTAACACATTCATGCCTGAATAATACGAAAAACTGAAAGTTGTTTTCCCCTCTTTCATGTCATGGTGAATGCAACATCAGCATGGCTGTATTGTTTGAAATCAGTGTTACTTTTTCCTTACAGATTAACATTATGTAAAACAGTTACACCTTCTAATCTTTCCTACGAAATTTCCATGACAGTATTTCTATGCTACATGATAGGAGTTCTCGCATTTTCTTGCCGACTTCGGCTGGAGCGTTTGGTGGGAGGATGGGGATTCTTCTTGCTCTCTTATCCATATTTTCTATTTAGATACAGTCATAGTATTCTCTCTAACAATCAGCATCGAGTGGACAACTGGCTCGTTGCTGTTTCCTGTCCTGTGTATTCCTTCCTTCTCTTACCCTGCGTTCCAGATTAGTTAATTCAATTTGGTTTCTCATTTTACTTCCCTTTCTCTGATTACTTCCTCTACCTTCATCCAGCTCTGCTCCCTTTCTTCTTAATCCTTACTTTCAGACTTTCTTTTTCCTTCTATTAATGTCATTCCATCAGTTCTGTGTCGTTCCCTTCCAGTTCTCTCCATTCCTCACTTCCTCTCTCTTCTTTCACCTCTGTTGTCTTCCTCATAGACTTTATTTACATTAACTGCAATCTCTCTCCCAGACCCCTCCCTCAGTTTTCCGTCTTTCACTTTCATATTATCTTCTCTCTCCAGCCCCAATTTAATTTGTAAATGATAGCCTTCCTTCACAACCCTTTGTTTCACACTTTCTTATCGTCTTCCTCACTTCCTTTCTTCCTCTCCCCTTCTTTAGATTCTCCTTTATTCCTCCTCCCCTCGTTCCTTCTCCCTTCCTACCTCACCCCTTGCTCCTTTTTTTCCTCCCTTTCTTCATTCCTCCTCCCACCCTTTCTCTTCAAGAGCAACTACATCATCACATTTTATTTCCCTTCAGCTTCCATCATTCAATTTACTTCTCACTTCTCAGTTTCATCATTTCCCCCCCTCTCATTTCCACTCTCCTTCCGACCGTACTCCGTTCTCTCCCTACCTCTAACTCGTCCCCCGTCCTTTCAACCCTTCCTTTCATATTTTTCTTCCCTGCTCATCAAATGCAATTACATCAGTTTCTTTCCCCCCGAATTTCTCCCCTCCTCTCTTCCTCATCTACGTTCCTTCTCTCTTCCTCCATCCCTCTATCCCTCTCCTTTCTGAAAATTCCCTCCAGTGTTTCCTCCGTTACCTCTTCAACCTTCCCTTCCTCCTGAACTGCAATCCCTCCTCCTCACATCTCCCTATTCTCTCCTTCCCTTCCTCCATTTACTCCTTCCCTCCCTCCCTCCGAATCCTCCCCATCCTCTCTTCCTCCTCCCCCCCCCCTCCCGAACCCACGGTTTTCTCCCTCTTCCTCTCTCCGACAATTTTTCATGTTCTTCCATCTTCCTTCACTCTTCTCTCTCTCCCTCCAGCTCTTCTGTCCTCCTTAACCCTTCCTTCCTCTTCATCTTCTTTCCTGCTCCTTTTCATTCTTTCTTCTGAACTACAATATCATTTTTTCCTCTTTAATATGCTTCCCTTCCATTCACTTTTCAACTTCCTCCTCCTCCCTACAGTCCCTCCCCCTCCTTTCCTTTCTCTGGACCCTTCCCTCTCTCCCTCCCTCCTTCCGAATCTTTCTCCCTTCCTCCGACTTTTCCCCCTTCTCTTCCTATCATGGTACATCGCCCTTCCCCACTCCCTCCTTTTCCTCCTCCTAATCCTACTCACCTTATCCCTAGCCCTTTCTCCTCAGCGCTCTCTCCTCTCTTCCGACCTTCCTTCCTTCTCCCTCCCTCCTTTCCTTCCTTCATTTTCTACTGTAACTGCATCAACAATTTTTTTTTTTTTAGTCCCCCCCCCCTTCACTTCTCAATTCCACCTCTCTTTCTCCAGCCCCTCCTCCTCCTTTCCTCTCCTCTTTCTACCTGTTCCTTCTTCATTCCCTTTTCCTTCCTCCCTTCCTTAACTGCACCTGCATCACCATCAGTTTTTCTCCCTGTAATACTGTTTCCTTCCATTTCACTTCTCTGCTCCCTTCCTTTCTTCCAGTACCTCTCATTTCTCTCCCTTCCTTCCTCCCTCCTCAACCTTTCCTCTTCTCTCCCTTCTTTCAGGTCGTCTCTCCTCTTTGTCAGTCCTTCCTTTTAGACTTTCCTTCCAAAATTTCTCCTCCATTCCTTCCTCCTCAAGCGCTAGTATATCATCAGTTTTTTATCTTTTTTTCTCCCTGTCACTTCCCAATATCCTCTCCTTTTCTCCAGTCCCTCCCCCTCTCCGTCCCTCCCTTCCTCCCTCCCCAGTCCTTCCTTTCACTGTCCTTCCATCCTTCTTTCCCAGCTTCAATCTACCATTCAGTTTTCTTCCCTCTGGTTTTCTCTCTCCCTCTCTCCTCATATCCCTGTTCCTTCTCCCTCCCTCCAGTCATTCATTCGATCTCTCCCTCACCCGCTCCCCTCCTGCTTCCTCCCTTGTCTCCCTCTCCTTCTCCCTTCCTTCTTCCTGAATTCTTCCTGCATTTCCTTAGCTCCTTTCCCCTCCTCCCTACTTTCCTCTCACCCCTTCCTTTCTTCCTTCTCAACCTTTCCATTTACTTTTCCATCCTTCTATCTTCCTCTCCGCATCACCACCTCATTTCCCTTCAGTTTTCCTTCCCTCTCTTTCACTTCCCTGTTCTCTCTTCCTCCCTTAATTCCTCCCTTCCTCCCACTGTTCCTCTGACCTCTCCCCGTTCCCGACTATCCAAATTTCCCTCCCTCCTCAACCCTTCCTTCCTCCTCTACTGCAACTACAACACAGTTCCTTTCCCTTCATTTTTTCCTTCTTCCCCTTCACGTCTCAGTTACCTCTCTCTTTCTCCCCACCTCCAGCATGTCAGTTCCTGCCTCCTTCCCTCCATTTCATCCCTGCCTCTTCCATTCGCTCCAACTCTCTCTCCCTCCCTCCCTTCCTTTCACCTCTACCTCTTCCATTCTCTCCAGCTCTCCCTCCCACCTCAACCCTTCCTCCCATCCATCTCCTCCCATGTTTAGCATATTTTTCCTCCCTTAGTCTTTTCTGCTCTCTCTCCCTTCCTCCAGTTTCTCCCTCCCTTCTCTCCCTCCACCTCCCTCCCTCCAACGCAAGATTCAGGAGCGGAAAATCACCTCAGGGTTTCTCTCTCCCTTCCCTGTATTTGCATGCGGTGATGGGCAAGAGATGGGTTTATTTGATTTGATTCCTGCCCAGATTCTCATTCCTGTCAGCGCCTTTCCTCACTTCTTCCCTTTGTCTTCTTCTCCTCACATTCCCTGCCTCCTCTTCTTCCCCTGCCTTCTTCTCACACTTCTCCTTCTTCCACTGTCTTCTTCTCACACTGTCTGCTTCTTCTTCCTTTGTCTGTCTCCTCTTCTGCTTCTCACACTGTCTACTTCATTTCTTATCGCGTTCTCACACTGCTTCTTCCATTTTCTTCTTCTCACACTACTTCTTCTTCCAAAGTCTTCTTATTTCATTATCTGCTTCTTCTTCCACTGCCTTCTTCTCACATGGTTTGCTTCTTCTTCCCTTGTCTTCTTCTCACACTGCTTCCTCATTTCTTGTCGCGTTCTCACACTGTCTGGTTCTTCCTCGTCTTCTTTTTCTTCCTTATCACTGCTACTTACTAATATTTTCTTCTTTCATCCTCTTCTTTCTTCATCTTCTTCATTCTTTTCCTTCACTTTTCTTTTTCTCCTTCATTCTCATACAATCTTCTTCTTCTTCTTCCTTTAAGATTTTTTTTTCTGTCGTCTCTTATTACTTTATCCCTTTACTTCTTCTCCGACTCTCTTCGTCTTCATCCTCGTGTCCTCCTATTCACCTGCTTCTTGTCGCTGTCTCCACTACCTCTTCTCCATCAATCCCTCTTCTTCCGGGTACGCTTTCTTGTCTTGTGTCTATAGCCTTTATTCATTAATGTTGTTTCGTCTCCTCCATGTATCCATTTTCTCCCATCCTCTCACCGTGTTTTCTTTTATCTTCTTTCTCTAATTTTACGCATAAACCTTCCTCTCATCTCTGTCATTCTTTTTCCTTACATGACCTCCTTTCACCCCTTTTCTTTGTTTCTTTTTTCTTGCCTCCTCTCACACCCTCATTTTTGTGCCAATGACTTTCGTTTTTCCTTCCCTCCATTGCATGCTTTTCTTGATCTTGCTTGTGTATTTTTATGTTTTCCTTCCAGTATACCTTAGCTTAGTCTCCCCTCTCCCTCTTTTCTTGCCTTCCTCTACTCCTTCATCTCTTTTATGATCGTTTTCCATCTTCTTTTGTTTTTTCTGTACTTTCCTTTTAATCACAGGCTCGTATTCTCATCATATAGAGCTTCCTAACATACCTTTCTTACCGTGTTATTCTGTATAGTAGTTATGCAGTCAATATCTACACCAAGAATCTTTTCCTGGACGTTAAGCAGCAACCAAAACAACATGAAGGCCCTAATTGCAAAACAAACAACTAAGGGAGAGTTGTTGCATAACATCATTAGGTCATTTATGCATAGGCAGATAGATAAACAAATAGATACCGGTATAGATAGATTGACTGATTGATAGACTGATGGACTGACAGATTGATAGATATATAGATTGATAGATGGACTGACAGACAGACAGATAGATAGACAGATATATAGGTAGGTAGGTTGACAGACAGACAGATGCAGACCTCAGATATAAATACAGAAAGATATAAAAACACACAAATCACTAAGGAAGAGGTGATACAAGACATCCTTAGCTCATCTACTGTATACATAGGTACGTAGAGAAAAGAGAGAGAGACATACAGACAGAAAGATATAAATACAATAAACTATTAAAAAATGGACATAATAATATCAATACTTGGCCCATAATATCATTGGTGAAGATGGGTCCCTAGCAAATCTTCCTTATCGATATTTATTTGTATTTGGTACTCTAATATTTTACGTTATTTATACATTAAGTGTTAATATAAAGAAACCTAAAAAAAAAAAACATGCAATATATAATGGGTAAATATATCGTGATGAAGAAGGTGTTAGAACGAGGGAGACTAAGGACGTTGATCTCCTCTCAGGCTCCATGTCTTCCAAAACTGTCTTCCTCCTCTGTTCTTTTCATTCCTATTTTTACCTATGCTCCCCTCACTGCTGTCTGTTTATCGCCTGTCTCTCACATTACTCATTAAAGAAAGAAACAGTAACTTATTATCACAATCTTTTATCATATTCATTTTTTACCTCATTCGCTCTCTCTCTCTCTCTCCAACCTCACTCGTTTGTCATCACCTCTTCCTATATTTAATTAACATCCTTTTTTACTTCCTCCTGACTTTCCTCTCCCCTCTCCCCACACCTTACAATATATACAAATCTAAATCTTCTCTTAGACATACTTCTCTTGTCTGCCTTCTTCCACTCTCTCCGCTTTCTCTCTTTTCCTCTTCAACTCCTCTCTTCTCTTCTGTCTCACTAACCCTTCACTCAACCCCCATCCACCCCCAACATACACAAATCTCCATCTTCATTGCAGACTCATTTATCTTGCTTACCTTTCTCACACTCCTTTTCCCTCTCTTTCCTTCAATCTCTGTATCTCCTCTCTTTCCTTCTAGCCCCTCCCTTCTCCTCTTCATCTCCCTATTTCTCCCCCTACCTACCTTCATACATACAAAAATCTGTTTATAATGCAGACTAATTTTTGCATACCTTTCTATAATCTCTCTCTTTTCTTTCTTTCCCTCTCTGTCTCCTTCCCTTCCTCTCCCGTAATCCTTCTCCCCTTCCCCTCTCCTCCCTACCCACCATCAAACATATACAAATTTCTGTCTCCCTAGGGAATCTCCTGTACTTCTCTTGTTTGTCTTCCTCCCACTCTCTCCCCTCCCTTTTCCTCCATTTCTATCTTCTCTCTCGTCTCTCTTTTTCTCTCTCATCCTTCATCCTTCTGTTCTCTCTCTTACCCACTTCATACTTCTCTCTCTCTCTCTCTCTCACTCACTGACCCTCTCCTCGTCCTGCCGTTCAGAATTGGTATGACAGGAATTTTGGGAGAGGGGAGAAAAATATCACGGAGGAAGAGAGGCAAAGAAAACGTAAAATATCTTCCTTTTCCGTGTCTTTCTTTGCCTCTGGTGCTTCTCTGTGCTTCACCGGATGCACAGACGTTTTTAATAAGTGAAGCTGGTAATAACCCCTTCAAGTCGATGACGTATTTTGTTGTTTTGTTCCTGAAGACTCCGAAAGATTATCCTGATTTTCTATTTTTCAAGCTGAAGGGGTTTGCTGTCTTTCACTAAATCCAACACGGCTGACAGTCCTGCGTAGGCTGAGTAATACTGTCTAAGTGCAAGCTATGATGAAAAAAAAAAAAAAAAAAAAAAAAAAAAAAAAAAAAAAGGCTCACTTAAAAAAATTAATGTAAAAAAAAAAAAAAAAAAAAAAAAAAAAAAACCCTGACTGAAGGAACCAGGTGAAAAGTGTAATGTGATTATGATTCTTTTCGGCACATTATTTATATGAAGCTTCAAGTTCAGTTAACACACTTTAATTAAAGAAAATAGGGCAGTTATGTATAGTAAACTGTGACAAAAGTTCATTCGTGATTACTGATTCCAGTATCCAAACAATTATCGTGATAAAGAGAATTAATGTAATATATGTACAGTAATCACAATGCCCATTTGTTTTTTTCCCTATTACCTTTTTAATCCTCAAACACTAATAATGAAATGACTATTGGATTAAATTACATGATTTGATATGATACTCTTTCACACATCAATATTTTATATATTTTTTTAGTCTACCTCACTCAGCCTGGCTTTTGAAAACGTGGCAGGTAATTAGGGCCAAACTGGAAAAACATATAATGAGGATTCCAGGAACCAGGATTATATTAATCACTAATTAACCACACTTGCACTTCCTCCGTCATTCATTAACCACCTCAGTCTAATCATGTATCTTATGCTTTACTCATGCCAACTCCAAACGATTTTATTTACACCAGAGGAGGCTTTTTGGACTGGAGAGGTTGGATTCCGCCATTATTAATCCATTTAGCATAAGAGATATTTTCCTGACTGAGTACAATAACGTGACAGTAGTAAGCTTAAGGTGTAAAAGGTACGTCAGTGTAGTGAAGGGATGAGTCGAGTGCGCCATACCGATTTAATAATTACTAACTTCAGGTGTTTTGATTCAGGTTGGTAAGGATTTTCCAAACTTGAGGAATTTTATATAAAAAAAAGTTGTACACTCCTTCATTACGAAAAATCATTAAAAAAAAAAATGCCGAAGACTGCCAGAATAAAATATGTCAACAGACTGAAAGGGTTAAGGATCGGCTGATGTCCCCCACCAACTCACACTGCCATACTACCCAATCATCCTACACTACCTCCACCAACTCACACTACCCCCACCAACTCACACTATCCCCACCAAACCACACTACCACACCAACAACCCACACTATCCCCACAACTCACACTACCCAACCAACTTACACTACCCAGTCAACTCACACTAACCTCACCAACCCACACTACCTCCACCAACCCACACTACCCCCACCAACCCACACTATCTCCACCAACCCACACTGTCCTCACCAACCTACACTACCCCCACCAACCCACACAACCCCCACCAACTCACGCTACCCCAACCAATCCACACTACCCTTGCTGACGTACACTTCCTCCAACAACCCACATTCCCCCCCCATTCCTCCTGCCAAACTATACTCCCCCAAACCTCAACCATACTCCCCACCCCAAGACCCCACACCTCCCTCCACAAGCCCCACATCATACGTCACTATCCCATTGTGATGCCCGGCCAAACTGTGCAGAAGCCTGAGTGGGAAAAAAAAAAAAAAAAAAAAAAAAAAAAAAAAATCCGCTTTCCATGAGCGACGAAAAATGAGGTTGGAATATTCTCTTCCGTGGAAGAGTTTGCTTTCAGTTCTGCATGGCTTTTATTTCTATATGTTTCAGGCCTCAAATATCTGGGAATAGTGTGTGTGTGTGTGTGTGTGTGTGTGTGTGTGTGTGTGTGTGTGTGTGTGTGTGTGTGTGTGTGTGTGTGTGTCGGCCGTGATCAAAGCATTACTGAGAAACCGAAGCAACTGGTAAAATGATTTGAAAACCATAGCTGTGTTTTTAATATTCTATAACAGTCTCACTTCCGCTTCAATATTTATAACATCAACAACTTCATACACCGCTATTTTTACCCCGGTACAAATGAAACATGGAGAGTGAGAGACTAACGAGGAGTGTATGTGAGTGAGGTGGAGGGGGGGAGAGGGAGGGGGAGGCCTAGGATGAGATAGAAGGATGGAGTGGAAAGGTATACGAGAGAGGGGTGTGTGAGCTGGGAGCAGGGCAGTGAAATGGCGGGGGACAGGGCGACACGGAGGCGATTTGTTTGTGGCCACCCCTTACGGGATTATGGCGTCTGGCAATAGATAGACAGACAAATGAAACATGGATGTCAGTACTGAGGAGGCTGAATGACACAACTGCTGGATGAACCGCTTCTTTGTTAGGTGTCCACACGAAATGTATGGAGAGTTACTGAATTTCCTCCGTTTCTTTCGTCATTTTTCCACACACTTTTTCAGCTTGGCGTCTTTCCTTTATTTCTGCACCAATTCACATAAATCCTGGCACTATTGTTGCTTGGGTCAAGAGCCCCGGACAGCTTTTTTTTTCTTTCTTTCTTTTTTTTTTTTTTTTTATTTAGGTCTTTTATAGGGATCTACGGAATCAAACGTCAATCTATATGAATAAGGAATAATTAAGATCCTGTTTTTTTTTTTTTTTTCGCTAATCCTCATGGCATTTTGCGTATATGCATCTAAGCGTACCAACGCTGAGGCCATCTTACATTCCACGGCGTATATTGGGATTCTTGTTAGGTTTGTATTTGTTTGGGTGATTGAAATTTGTTCGCCTCAAAGTAAATAAGCAATATGCATTCCAGACCTAATGATTTGTTTTGCGTTTATAACCAGAGTTGTTTTGATTTAGAACATAAGAACATAAGAAGAGAGGATAACTGCAGTAGGCCGGTTGGCCCATGCTAGGCAGCTCCTAGAAGAGTAACTGAACTACTAGAATGAGATAAGGATAGCAAAGAAGAAGGCTCTCCCCCGCCCTCCAAACCCTCCAGCCGAAGCCGGCAGGAAAAAGTCAGAAAGAACACCACGCCGTATAGAAAAACTGGCGTGGACATTTTACAGGAAAGTGTGAATGGAGAATAGAGACTATCATAGCGTAACCTGAAAATTTTTTTGAATTAGTATTGGTTATAAGATTTTCTTTATTCTATATCCACCCATTATTTGTCATATGCTTATCTAGCCTATGCTTGAAACTCTCAATGGAAGAGGCAGCAACTACTTTACTAGGTAGCTTATTCCATTCGTCTACTACTCTATTACCAAACCAATTTCTACCGATTTCCTTACTGAAACGGAATTTTTCTAGTTTGAAACCATTATTTCTAGTTCTATCCTGTATGCTCACTTTAAGTACCTTGCTAATATCTCCCTTATTTATACCATTCATCCACTTAAACACCTCAATTAAGTCTCCCCTTACTCTACGCCTCTCTAGCGAATGCAGACTTAGTCTTTTCAGTCTGTCTTCATATGACAGGTTCCGGACGTCATGTATCATTTTAGCCATTCTTCTCTGTACATTTTCTAACGAATTAATATCCATTCTATAGTAAGGACACCAGAATTGTACTGCGTAGTCTAAATGTGGCCTTACTAATGCTAGATAAAGTTTTAGTATTACTTTAGATGATCTATTGCTCACGCTTCTCGAAATAAATCCTAGGACCCTATTTGCTTTATTTCTCGCATTAATGCACTGTTGCCTTGGTTTAAGGTCGTTACTAATCATAACTCCTAGATCTCTCTCGCATTCCGATTTGCTAATTTCTTTGTTATCTAAGCTGTATTTAGTATCTCCAATGGTCTTGCCTACGTTAAGTACTTTACATTTTTCAACGTTAAATTCCATTTGCCAAGTTTTAGACCATTTGGACAATGTATCGAGGTCTTTCTGTAAGTTATGGCAATCGTCAGTCGAGTTAATGATACGCCATATTTTTGTATCGTCGGCAAATTTGCTGATGCTGCTATTGACTCCTAAGTCTAGATCATTTATATATATGATAAATAATAAGGGACCGAGTACTGAACCCTGTGGTACACCGCTAGTTACTAATCCCCAGTCCGACTTAGTTCCATTTATTAATACTCTCTGCTTTCGTCCTTTCAGCCAGGATTCTATCCATTTTAAGATATCGCCGTCTATACCGTGTGCTCGAACCTTTCTAACTAACCTTTCGTGTGGGACCCTATCAAAAGCTTTACTAAAGTCCAGATAAATAACATCGTAAGCTTTATCACTACTGCCTCATACTGTAGACCTCCGAGTAGAATGACAACAAATTTGTGAGGCAGGATCGTCCTTGCCTGAATCCGTGCTGACTTTCGTTTATAAGATTAAATCTTTCTAGGTGTTCTCTAATCTTATTTGCCAAAACTGACTCTAACATTTTTCCTACTATTGACGTTAGACTTATCGGACGATAATTCGACGCAGCTGATTTATCACCCTTTTTAAAGATGGGCACTACGTTTGCGGTTTTCCACGCCTCTGGAACTTCTCCTGAATTTAAAGAGTCATTAAATAACGTTAAAAGTGGCTGACATAATTCTTCTTTGGTTTCTTTTATAATTTTTGCATATATATCGTCCGGACCTGGCGATTTTTGAGGTTTTAACTTATTAATTTCTTTCAATACGTCCTCCTTATTAATGGTTATATTACTAAGAATATTTTCCGTATTCTCATGGTAAATATTTGCTGCTTGAGGGACCAGGCTTAGATTTTCCTTGGTGAATACTGATATGAAATAATTATTTAGGATGGAGCACATTTCTTTATCTTCACTGGTAATGTCACCTGATTCTGTTCTGAGTGGTCCTATCCTATCTTTATTTTTCGTTCGGTACATTTGATAAAAACCCTTGGGGTTTTCTTTTGATTCACTGGCAACCTTAATTTCATAACTTCTCTTTGCTTTTCTTATCTCCCTCTTTACTTCTCTATTTAAAATTGTGTACCGGTTACGTAAGTGTTCCTCTCCACATTTTATTTTTCTATATATTCCTTTCCTTTGGCCTATGAGAGATTTTAATCTGTTGTTTAACCATCTAGGTTCCGAATTATTAGTTCTAAACGGTTTTGAAGGAATATATCTATCTTGGCCTCCGTGTATTATATTTACTAACTCGTTATACTTCTCACTGGTTGAACGTCTGCTTGGTACTGTAGCTGAGTTAATTTCCGTCACCTGGACTACATTCCTATCTACCACCTCCTCCCTCACAGACACCTGACGGACATCCCCAGGTGTTTCCTGCGCCTGACCTATGACCTGGGGTTCCACACTGACCTGGCATTCCCTCCAATAGCTAATCTCCCTGTGGAATACCGTTCGAAAATAAGCTCTTAAGCCATCGAAATCTCCTAGACGAAAATTAGGAACGGTGGAGGTATTTTCAGTGGAACAGACATCCCAAATAAATTTGAACTTAATTTCTTCATGATCGCTATTACCAAGTCGTCCACCAACCTCTATATCGCTAATGATATTTTCTTTATTAGCTAAAACCAAATCTAGTATATTATTACCTCTGGTGGGCTCCCTTATTTGTTGATCAATCAGTGCGAACGGAACAAATTTCTTTTCTGTCCATTCTGCGAAGGGGGAAAAAAAAAAAGAAAAAAAAAAAGGTCTTTCTGAGTCAATGACCTTCGCTTATATGCCAGTGGTCGACTGCTAAATATACTGCAAAACAGGAAAACGAACGGTTAACTTCCTCCATCTGATGACGTCTTTTGTGTTCCATTCTTCCTGCTACCAAACAAATTTACTTTGCTCATTAGAACTCCGCAGTAGTGAAGAGGTGAATGAATGCTGTATCTAACCCCCTCCCCCCGACCGAAAAGTTCATTCTTCTCTGACTGAAATCCTTTGGAGGCAGAAAGAAATTACATATCAAGTCGAATAGATTAGAATCTGTACGTGGTATGATTTCTTCTGATGAATGAAATCGTCTGGTGGTAAGTAAAATTATATACGAAAGAACACTCACTGTGTGTGTGTGTGTGTGTGTGTGTGTGTGTGTGTGTGTGTGTGTGTGTGTGTGTGTGTGTGTGTGTGTGTGTGTGTGTGTGTGTGTGTGTGTGTGTGTGTGTGTGTGTGTGTGTGTGTGTGTGTGTGTGTTTTGGGATGCTTAAACCCTTCCGATAATTCGCTTATTTACATATTAACATAACAGATGCTCCTTCTTTTGGGCCGTCCACACTTCTCCCTACCCTCAGCTTTTCAAATACAACATATTCATCCTACTGATATCCCTTCTCTTTGTCTGACTATGTGCATTCACTTTCAACGCTCGCCTCTCCTTAACTTGCATAGAACTTTGAATAATTCTAATAACATTCCATTCAAGCAACATAGTGTCATCAGCTTGTATCACATTTGAATTATTCCACCTCTAACCTTTCATCATCAGCTTCATTCAGGCTTCCCCAACTTCTGCTTTGATCTCTCACAGCCCCGTCCATTCAACCTATATACCCAACAGCCATGGACGTCACACTCCCTTTTTTCACCTCAATATGACAGTCTACTGAACCACTCATGCACGCATCCATCTACTCCTACTCATGCTTCCACAATAAAAATTCCTTACTTACTTTCATAACCGCATGTAAGTAACACATTTTACAAACTGTTCCTGTAAACTCTGTCCTATGCCTTTTCCACATCATTAAATGCTATAAGTATCTTAAAGCCACTGTTATACGATTTTTTTACTTTCTGCCTCACTGCTATATATGCCCTTCCCGCTCCAATCTGAAATCAACCCTTTTCATTACCGACCAGGTAGTCTGATATTTACGTTACCTTTCTGTCACTGGTTCTCTTATATATCTTATCTACAACACTCAACAGATTTACTCCACATTTTTTTGCCAATGATTCAGGTCACCGTTACTTTTATACAGAGGAACAATTACAGCCTTCTTTCACTTCAATGGTAGAACTCCACTCACCATTTTTTTTTTCTGCCCATTTTTTTCACTTAGCTGGTACAACTCCACTTGTCGAATTTTTTTTTCTGCATATTTTATCATTTCTGCATTTATGGCAACAACACCTGCTGCCTTCACATTCATCAACTTTTTCACAGTATTCTTCCCTTCTGCTAAAGTGACACTGCTGGCCAACGCCCAGCCTTTCCATGATTAAAATTTTCCATCGCTGTTTTGTAATGTATTGAAAAATGACTGTGGCACATTCAGCAGAATCATGGCCCATGAAGCTCCCAGCTGACTTCTAAACTGTTGGAATGTTATGATTTCAAAAGTTGCAAATGTTCATGCTTTTGATGGCACTTACTTTTGCAATTGTCACTCAGTGTGATTGGACCCAGGCCGACAAAACGTATCAGTCGGGGTCGCTGGAGTGCCATTTTTTGATTGAACGTGTCGTTCAGCCTCTGTGTGCATTTTGTTTTGGGGGAAGAGTGCGATTTAACATTTTTCTGGATAATTTCGTTATGACCTTCATGCCCTCCAAAATTAATTGTATTTTTATTCCTGCTAAAAATTACTTCATACAATTATTCGGGAAAATTACCGTATACTTACTGGAAACAAAATTGACCATAACATGACTGGGATAAATAGTCGTCGTCGTCGTCGTTATCATCATCATCATCATGACTACTTTCCCAATTAAAAACGGAGTGAAGTAGGGTCCAAAAAGCAAGGAAAGAACGCAAGAAAGTACTATCAGCAGCATGCTCAACGAAATGGGCCAGACATTCATTCAAACATCATTCCAAGCTGCCGGAATTATGAGTACCTTATAGGCTTAATCACCTGCACATTTTCCTTTTTGCGATATATTAATTTACAGAATTGTTTTACAGTATATTTATTTCATCTACTATCAAGTTATAAGAGGCATGCCAAAGTCTGGTCATGTGCTCCTCCGTCCACAATGCACCCAACCAACTCATTCCCTTGTCAATTCCCTACCCTCTGTATCTTCCATTATTCGCTTTCTTACACGCTCAATCACCATAACCATTCACTTTTTTGTCCAACCATACCTCCTCCAACCTTGAAACTCACCCACATGTGCCTTTTCATCAACCTACATACGTCCATTCTCTTCATACTATTATGCCATCAACCGAACTGGAATTGTTAGCTCAAGCCTTCATTATCTTCTGCTCTAATAGGGCGCTCTCCTGAGCTGAATAAAATCATTTGACAACCACAAGAATAGGATAATGCGTCACTGTAACTCCCTGAATCCAACAACGTGTTTTCCAATTTAATCAGGCTTCCAAGGAGCGATAATCGTTTCACTTGGGAACCCTCTCAAGTACTGAAGTGGTTAAAGAAGGATATAATTAACTCTTCAACCACGAAAAGTCAGATATAAGCTGAATAAATACCCATAAAAGTAGCAACGACAAATTATTACGCAGAGGGAATGAATGAGTTAATGATGGGTGTAAATAATGCTGTGCTCTTCCCGTGCTCTGTTATAACTCCCGAGACTCCGGCTGTCCTGGGATTTGTTGTGTCTGGTAAACCTGCCTCCAGAAGTCAGACGCAACTCAGGAGGAATCAGGTAGTGGGAGAGGAGGAGGGGCGTGCCAAATTAGGGGGAAGGCTTGAGGAATCGAAGGAGAGAAGAAAAAGAGAGAGAGAGAGAGATTTGGTATAGGGAGCGGAATGCAAGAAAGTGGAAAGACAAGGATGACAGAGCAAAAAGAATGAATGAAGAGAGTAGAAGGAGTGAGAAGGAATCAAGGGATAACGAAGCAAGCGAAGAGAAAGAAAAGAGGCATAGAGGGGGGGGGAGGTGAAAGGAAAATGGATGAGAGTGTGAGGAGGGAAAAGAAATTAGGAGAGGGAATGGGGACTCAAGTAATGAAAATAAATGGATGAGGGAGTAGTGGAGAGTGAGCGGTAAGGATGCAAGCCGAGAGAGAGAGAGAGAGAGAGAGAGAGAGAGAGAGAGAGAGAGAGAGAGAGGCGAGGAAGTGGTGGAGAGAGAGAAAGTCGGACAGAGGAGGAGTGGCGCTAAGACTACTGGATCCCACAAAGGGCCTCCATAATCCCTTCGCCTCCAGCCGCACCACTGACTCACGCCTCTCGGCCAACTTGCACCGCCCAACACCACGCCACCATCAATTCACCATGCTACACACTTCAATTCAATATCTGATTTATTATTCACGATAAATCAACCATTATCATTCATCCCTTCGTTATCCTACTTTGTATCATGCTTCCTATCTATGTATCTTTCTTCAGACAGACAGATACAGCAGAGTCATATAGATACACACACACACACACACACACACACACACACACACACACGCAAAGGTGCCCCTAGGTTTGAGGCACTAACTTCAGGAGGTGATTTTAGAGTTATTATTGAGTAAAAAATGGTCTACCAGCGTGGGTTATACCTGCTACCCTCGTACAGCCCACCAACCTCCTTACGTTGGGTGTGAATGGAGGTGGGGAACTTTATCATAACCGGGACGTGGAGCCATTCAGCTATATCTGTGCCACCACGTGAAGGCGCGTTCCTCTCCACCACCACACCAAATGATGAAGTCCCTACCCGGCTGTGTACGCCAGGGGTCCTACAGTACAGCGAGCATCTGGCCTTAACTCCCTCGTGCCTCGGATTAACCACACAAGTTTGACCTAATCTCGCCTGGATTAGCGTAGTTAGGCCGAGTTAGGGCGAGGGACGAATGAGAACGGGAATGTGGTAGCTGGGGAGAGGTGATTATGTAAATACGCAACTGATTCTGAGTGGGGCTGTAGCCTGTGTGTGTGTGTGTGTGTGTGTGTGTGTGTGTGTGTGTGTGTGTGTGTGTGTGTGTGTGTGTGTGTGTGTGTGTGTGTGTGTGTGTGTGTGTGTGTGTGTGTGTGTGTGTGTGTGTGTGTGTGGAGAGAGAGAGAGAGAGAGAGAGAGAGAGAGAGAGAGAGAATATCTACTAATCTAAGTACAGCACATACATAAAAACACCAAGGAAATACACAACAGGCAAATCATACAAAACAATAGTGTAAACAAAGGAAGTTCTTGCTTATAAATTACCATAAAAAAACAAGCTTAGGTAAAAGAATTAAAAGGAGGAAGAGATATGAATACCTAAGAAAAAACAGCTCAAACAACCACCGTGGACACATGAGTTAATAAGTGATGTTAAAAAAAAAAAGTAAATAAATAAAACGAAGAACCTCGAGTACTAACATTTTAAGGGAGATAGAGACACAGGAAGAGAGTTTTATATGTAAAGGTGTTTATTACTGTACACCCCACCCCTCTCAGTCTCTCTCTCTCTCTCTCTCTCTCTCAATCTTATCGCTTCTCCAGCTTCTATTTTATGACTAGGCATTGTACTGCCTCGCTGTAACATGCCGCTGTGTTTCTCGTTACATTTCTCTCTCTTCTTGCGAATTTTTCTTTCCTCATTTTTGCGCACTGAATTAATTCTTAGCTTGTTAATTTCCCAGTTAGTAATTCGCCTTTTTTTAGGTCCACGAATTATTAAAGTACATCCGTAAAATGAACATTACGAGTATATTACCCTTTTTTCTAGAATTAAATATGCTGATTCTGTACGGTATATTTCGTCTGTGCGGATCGCAACCCCGTCAGAGTAGTTCCTGTTATTATTATGGTTGCTATTATTATTATTATTATTATTATTATTATTATTATTATCATTATTTACACCAACTACGGCCAAACGATTTTCTTCACATTAGAAGTATACAGTTATCTCCTCTTACCCTTAAGGCTTTAGGGACAACTCATCTAATTTGCTCGGCCTAATACCAGACGATTTTACTCTTTGTTGGGAAGACGACAATTTACATATAAAAGTACCGGTACATCTATTTATCTATTTATTTTTAACTTTATTTTTCATGCAGCCGAGTGGTTTTGACGTCGTGGGGAAGGATTAAATAGGACAGAAGAAGCGGACGAGGGGACACGGACGAGGCCCAAGCCAGATCCGGAGACGAAGACACGGACGGAGGTGTTTTCATACGAGGGAGGCCATACAAGGTGGCTAAATTATTATGTCCCGGTAATTTTCTACTCCCGTCCCAGCGCCCCCGAGTCTGTAAGTTTCCGTGAACACCACTACGTTTAATATCATATTTTTGATACCTGGTTAGTTGCATTTATTATTATTATTATTATTATTATTATTATTATTATGCTTTCAGGGTAGTCAATCAGCCGCAAGAAGAATGGAAGGAGTACTGTAATGAAGGAAACGATAAAAGTCAAGAAAAAATAGGGGAGCTGAGGACAGGAAATGAAAGAAAAATTTCCAGGAGATTAAAATTTCGCTGTGGATGGTAGTGAACAGTCCAAGAGAGAACGAGAGATCAAATGTTTACAGCAATAGGGGGAGCGAATAGGGAAGTAAGGGGAAGCGAATAGGGAAGTATGGGAGTGCAAATGGGGAAGTATGGGGGAGCGAATGGGGAAGTATGGGGGAGCGAATAGGGAATTAAGGGGAAACGAATAGGGAAGTATGGGGGAGCGAATGGGGAAGTATGGGGGAGCGAATAGGTAAGTAAGGGGACGCGAATAGGGAAGTATGGGGGAGCGAATGGGGAAGTATGGGAAAGCGAATGGGGAAGTATGGGGGAGCGAATGGGGAAGTAGTAACTGAGTCTGGTGTAGTGAAAATGAGATTGAGTATTAAAAAGAAAGAATGTATGTAGCCGATGACCGAAGTACTGTGCTGGAGATCTTGCTTCGTAGATCCGTGTGGTGAGGCAGCTGGATGTGGTGGGGTAATGGAGAGAACACATTACAGAAAAATTGTATTGTGTAAAGCAGATGCAATGGATGGGATGGCAACAGTGTGTGTGTGTGTGTGTGTGTGTGTGTGTGTGTGTGTGTGTGTGTGTGTGTGTGTGTGTGTGTGTGTGTGTGTGTGTGTGTGTGTGTGTGTGTGTGTGTGTGTGTGTGTGTGTGTGTGTGTGTGTGTGTGTGTGTGTGTGTGTGTGTGTGTGTGTGTGTGTGTGTGTGTGTGTGTGTGTGTGTGTGTGTGTGTGTGTTGAACTCGTTACACAGAATTTTCAACTTATGCATCAGTGAATATAGGACACCAGAAGACTGACAGACTGCATGTAATAGGTCGGCATATAAAGGCATGGGTGACGCAGGGGACTGCTTGCATTTTAGAGGCACTGATTAAGGAAGGAACGGTGCCACATTCTGAACACCTTAGATGGGAGTAACAGGGAGGTTTTGAAGTGTGGAAGACGGTGTGTGATCATGAGTTCGCTTTGAATGTGATAGGTTTGCTCAGAGAAGGGAAAGGATTTGTATGTAACATTATTAATCGCGGAAAGGCATGAGGCAGGGTTGAGTGAGATGTATTGTGGAAAGTGTTACAGTCTTGGGTTGGAGTTTTTACTGAAGGAGTTGGGAAAGTGTCGGACTGGAAAAGGAAAAGAGTGACTAACGATATAAAGAATGCAGTTGCTTCTGGGATCAGTTTTGTTTTCATGTCTGTTCAATCTGTTCATGGATGGGCTAGTGTGAGAGATGAACATAAAGCTTCAAGGAAAAGGAGCAAGTTCAAAGGAATGGAAAGAGAGGGGAATACGGGGAAGCAAAGCAGTTGTTGTTTGTATATGATACCATACAGTATTGGTGGCAGGTTAAGAAGGTACACTTCAGCGTTAGCATCTGAATTACGAAGAGTTTGCAAATGGAGGAAGCTGAGAGAGTAAATGCATGAAAGATCAAGATGATGAGATGATAAGGAGATGGAGCAAAATTATATGATAGTAAGGCTTAAAGGAGAAGATACGTGAAAAGTGAAATGTTCTCAGTATCTGGGGATGAATAAAGCAGCAGCTGTAACTCGGGAGCCTGATTTAAGTGACTGGCTAGGAGAAGAGGTAGAAGTATTATGGGCCTTCAAAAGTGTGTGAAAGAAAAGGTAAATGTCTGCTCGGGTGAAGATGGGAATGTACGAAGGCAGAGAGATGCTGACAGTGCTGTATGGATGCCAGGCACACATCCTGAACGCTATGGACCGAAATTGGGGGCGAGTACTGGAGATGAAACGCCTGAAGTCTGTATGTGGGGTGTGATGGTGTGACAGGGTAGGAAATGACACCGTATGTGCGAGGTGTGGAAGTAGACGTAGAATAATGGAAAAAGCAGTTCAGGGTGTGTTACAGCAGAATGGCCACATGGAAAAGTTTAATGATGGAAGATGGATAACGAAAATGCACAGATCAGATGTGAAGAGAGTGAAAGAATGGGAAAAGAGGATCCCATGAGAAGATGGGCATGGCGTGCAAAAATATGATTTGAGTAACTGAGGTCTGAGAATTTAGTAGTGTGAGAGGCGTGTACCGTTTGTTACCAAGCAAACTGGAATGACCGTGGTTATGAGGAGATGACGATGTTAATTATCTGGAGCTGGCAAGAACACGAAGGGACTGAGATTCAACGTTAATCAAAAGGGTCTGCTTTTGTAGGGTTTAAAACTACTTTGTGTAGACTATTACACACGGAACTGGGAGATGGAATATAAGTTAATGACGTGTTTCTGTTGTTTCAATTGTATGAGTATCCTACTGGATTACTGACAAATGGTAAACAAAATAAATTATAGATAAAAGTTGAATCATTCTGCAAAATTTTCGTTCATGTTACAGTATTTTTTTAAACTTTACAACGATATACTTTGCTTACTTTAATATCCTAACTAGAATGACAGTGAAAACAGATTATATCCTACATATGTGAATCGATTAGCAGAGGAGTGTATGTGTTGAAATTAGTTTTGTTTTTAAACTAAGAGAAATTTTATTTTAATATCAAACAGAACCTTGTGCTTTACAGAACTCTCATGATGTCTGCATGAGACATTATAAATGTATTAATTATGTGTTTGCCATATGGCACTGCTTTCTCAGTGCGGCGTTAAAATTATCATAATATTATACGATATATGTAAATAAGAATTTTCTTTTCAGCTACAGTGCTGTTCTCTTCAAAACTGTTGATTAAATATGCATTCCAAGGATGGAGGAATGTGCTGTAAAATCGCCAGAAAGCTTTGCAGATTTTAATCCTGGGGACAGGCCCAGAGTCGGACACATAAGAAAAAAAGGAGCTCTAACATTTACCGTGCACAGTCAAGTTTGCTCCCCAGTCAAGCAGGTGAGTGGTGGTGTAAGCTTGGGCTGCTTCTAACAATGCAATATTTCAGGAATACTGAGCTTACATATATGAATTAAGTTTATTTGAAGTCCTCCAAAAACTAACATTATCATTTGAAATTCAGGTTCAAAATTAACCAAAGTTTTCTTAAAACTGCCCCCAAACTTCTTAAAATTGTCATAGCGGTGAACTTGGTGAAGCTATAACATTTGCGCTGTTCATTTGATTACACATGATTAATAACAAAAGATTTTCCACCCAGAGTAATACATATTGGCCAAGAAAAAACGATTATATCGGAAAGTACGTGTGCACGATTTTGTCTAGTGATGACTGGTATCGCTGTCCCCACTGCAAAACAAATAAGAGAACTAGATCTAGTTACATGCCGCGATCTAATAATTAATCTGAGTTCTAATGCGACAAAACTATAATAACTTCGAGTAATGCATGAGGTGAAACGACAGTGGAGAATGGGGAATAACATTTGCGTTTCACATCATCCCTCAAAAGCTACTTGATTCAGACACGTCCCGCTCATTCGTACACGTTTCATATCTGACAGTGGGCAAGTATTACCTCATTTTTTTTTCCTTACACAAGCACGCACAGGAAGGAAACGTTTGATAATAAGAAAAATACACAAACACGAGAAAATAACGAACCCATAACCCAGACAAATGCTTGGGGATTCAGAAAAAAATAATAAGACTTACCAGATTTCAGTGCATGTCATTTACTGGCTGCTAAAGATAAAATGGACACACATTGCTACGCCTCCAAATGAACATCTACCACAAAACACACACACACACACACACACACACACACACACACACACACACACAATACCCAAAATGCACTTATTTACCAGTTACACCACTCTAAATATCCAAGTGTGTGTGTGTGTGTGTGTGTGTGTGTGTGTGTGTGTGTGTGTGTGTGTGTGTGTGTGTGTGTGAGAGAGAGAGAGAGAGAGAGAGAGAGAGAGAAGGACCCAGTGAGCATGAAATCCCCTACTCTCCCCTCCACTATGTTTTCCTTCCTCAGCAGCGGGGCAGACTGAGGGGTGAACAAGGCAACTCACTCATACGAGAAATAAAAGTACTCGGGTTGTAATGAGTTGCTGTGATTATTTTACTACATCATAAGCATTAGTCCTTACTGGAAAATTATAAGTGCCCAAAGTATACTGTAATTCTCTTCATTACAAAGATGGCAGATTAGATGTAGCCAACACAGCTTAATACTTTGGTAATGAAAACTGTAAACAGTTTACCACTGTGTATGAACTGGCCACAATAAAAGCTAGTAATTAATCAAAGGGAAGTCTACTGTTAAATTTTAGGGATATCTGATACAATTTACAAATTAGTGTAACCAATTTATTACAGATATAATACTGAATACTGTCATTAAATTCATATATATATATATATATATATATATATATATATATATATATATATATATATATATATATATATATATATATATATATATATATATATATATGGAGCCTCAGTGGTAAAGTGTGCGTTTTCGTACACTGAAGAACGAGGGTTCGCGCCCCGCCAGGGTAATAAACTTTGGGAGAGTTCTTCATGCCACGTACTGCATTGGCGGACACAAGGGGTGCTGTGGCTGAACCAGTGTCGCATACTGTAAAGTATGTTTGCACCTAGTCGGCTTGCGCGGGCCGATTACACTTGTTTCACAGACTACACACACATCCAAAACCACTCCAACACAACAGTTACACTTACACGCACTTCTCATCCTACATACAGTCTCTACCAGACAGCCTAAGCCACTTGGTCGGGATAGGCCGGTCCTGCAGTGGACACTCAAACGGCTGATGAGATGAGACATTGTTGTTAAGTGATTTTATATAGAGACGGGGAGCCTCCCAAGTAGTAAAGATTCTTCCATTTCGAAAGCCCCCTGGAAGAAGGGAAAAAAAATTACAGCATAGCAGGTGATCTGAATATCATGCATCTCGGGTCTCGTGTGATGCAGGGACGACTCAGCCAACATTCATGAATGAGAGTATCATTTTCTTTACGCTGATTGATTATGTTTTTTTTATTAGTAATTTCATGGATCACCCAATGTGCCTGCGCCGCTCACACCAGCAGATTGAACCGTCCCTACAACTCACAAGATAAGGAGGTGCAATTACAGACCACCCTGCACATCGTCTGGTTCAAGATGTTAATTGATATCCATTTTCCTCCTTTTTGCTTACCTCCTAATTTGTCTACTTATCATTAATTATTTTTCAGATTAAACCCACAGTATTTTTGTCTTTCTCAATCCACTGAACAAAGGCATTTTACCAGGGCCTTCTCTTAACACTTTCAGGCTGATATAATTCCCTCATAGTTTAATTTAATTACCTGATGCTCGTTGGAATAGAATAAAGGAGTTGCTTCGACCATGAGGGTGTGTGTATATATATATATATATATATATATATATATATATATATATATATATATATATATATATATATATATATATATATATACACACCCTCATGGGTATATATATATATATATATATATATATATATATATATATATATATATATATATATATATATACACCCTCATGGGTATATATATATATATATATATATATATATATATATATATATATATATATATATATATATATATATATACACTCATGGTCGAAGCAACTCCTTTATTTTATTCCAACGAGCATCAGGTAATTAAATTAAACGATGAGGGAATTATAGCAGCCTGAAAGTGTTAAGAGAAGGCCCTCGTAAAATGCCTTTGTTCAGTGGATTGAAAAAGAGAAAAATACTGTGAGTTTAATTAGAAAAGTAATTAATGATAAACAGACAAATTAGGAGGTAAGCAAAAAGGAGGAAAATGGATATCAATTAACATCTTGAACCAGACGATGTGCAGGGTGGTCTGTAATTGCACCTCCTTATCTTGTGAGTTGTAGGGACGGTTCAATCTGCTGGTGTGAGAAGCGCAGGCACATTGGGTGATCCATGAAATTACTAATAAAAAAAACACAATCAATCAGCGTAAAGAAAATGAACCTCTCATTCATGAATGTTGGCTGAGTCGTCCCTGCATCACACGAGACCCGAAATGCATGATATTCAGATCACCTGCTATACTGTAATTTTTTTTCCCTTCTTCCAGGGGGCTTTCGAAATGGAAGAATCTTTACTACTTGGAAGGCTCCCCGTCTCTATATAAAATCACTTAACAGCAGCAAGAATAAACTAGACCAAAAGCGCTCAATGAACACAACGACACAGCATCCGAACACTGACCTTTGATCCAGCTGCAGGTCGACTAACTTCTTTTCATCCCAGAACACTGCGCATGTATACCAAGCCTAATTCAAATCGGATCAGGAATTCGTATGTTAACGTAGTGCCCTGACCAACTTTAACCCATAATTCTGACTTTTGCTCAGTGTATACCAAAATCGATTCACTTCTTCATAAACACAATTTGCCGATCTTTATTGAAATAGAGTCATGCATTTTTGAGATATTTTGTCAACATAATTATATACACAGATTTCTAAACGGAAACAGGCAATCACAAAAGCAGCGAATACATCACTGCGAATAATATTACTGAAAGAATTAAGGTTAAGAAAAAGGGATTATCAGGTATTATATAAAAGTGCAAAGTAATCAAAACAAGGGGAAGGAAACAGATAATGATAGGAAAAAAATCGGTCAAAAAATGTTAAATGGACAATACAGTCAATGGGAAATTAAATGAAGCTCCAGAACAGGTGAGAATTGGAATTATGGTGATGAGGAAAAATTCACGAAAGAAAATTAATCAGGAAGAAGGGGAAGTAATCCTGGGGAATCATATGAAGCATTTACTTTTCCAGATGTTAACAAGCTGCAAGACTTAATTCACCGTCTAATTGTTTAACCAGCTCTAGTATTCCATTCCAGCTGACATCCGATGATTTTAACAGCTGAAAATAAGTCACAGCAACGGAAGTGTTAATACTTCTACCATTAATTTACTATTGGTTAAAAGACTTGTAATACTCTTTCAGCTGTACCTAGACGATTTTATGAAAGAAGCGATTCACAAGAACTTTGAGTCCAGGAACGAAAATGTGGGACTGAGGAAGATATAATGGTATCAGCGATGGGCAGTGAAACTAGGAAAAGGTGGCGCCAATACAAAGGGGGAAAATAATGTACACAAACACATTATCGATCTACCTATAGCCATATGTCTGAGTCCCGACTGAGACAGCCGCTGAATGAAATAAAATGCACTCCGTGGCTATTAGTGCCTAAGTGGTGGCATGTGAAGGTTTGTGACTCAAATCACTGAACCACTTGAAATAGACTATAAAGCCTATGCACTAATTTCAACACACACACACACACACACACACACACACACACACACACACATTGTATATATATATATATATAGTGGCTAGGTCATTTAATCTTGTTGCTAAACTTATAGAGGTTATTTAACCACCTGGCTATCAATCCAGTAACCAGAAGCTCATATTATTCGTCGTATTTCTTGATCGAGTTAGAAACCTGTCTATCCTTCAGAATAATAAAAGACAATGCACTTTTTCACCATACAAGAACATAAATCGAAGCCTAGCAAATAACAATGGTGATAATGATGATGATGATAACAACAATAATAATAATAATAATAATAATAATAATGATAATAATAATAATAATATAAATAATAATAATAATAATAATAATAATAATAATAATAATAAAAATAATAATAATAATAATATAAATAATAACAATGAAGTAGGGAGAGAGAGAGAGAGAGAGAGAGAGAGAGAGAGAGAGAGAGAGAGAGAGAGAGAGAGAGAGAGAGAGAGAGAGAGGGGGGGGAGGGGGTAAAGGAAGACAAAGCCAGATTTCTTTCAGGAGATGGTGGCAAAACTCCTGGCCAGTCACCCGCGGGAGAACCTCACACACAGAGACCACAGAATCCCTCCTACCCTTGCATAAAGAGAGAGAGAGAGAGAGAGAGAGAGAGAGAGAGAGACCGACCGACCTATCTCACCCCTCCCCCTCCTCAACATGACCCCCCTACAAATAACGTATTTAGGTCACCAGAGATCAGGCAAAACACACACACACACACACACACACACACACACACACACACACACACACACACACACACACACACACACACTGAAAAGAAAAAGATTCACATAAAAGGGCAAGTCACTTAAAATCTAAAACTCTCGCTCACTCTCCCGGTCCTTAAAATAAGAAAAGGAAAGAAAAGAAGTTAGACAGTGGCAAGATTAACACTCAATTGGCCATAAAAAGACACAAAGAGCCATAAACCTGACATAAATTTGCTGGACTCTGCAGCTATATTCATGAGAGTCAGCTAAAGTTACAGCCATTCATTTACTCTGATATTGCAGTGAACCTCAGTCATCCTCGCACTAAAGCAAACTCAATTCGCAAGCACGCATTCCTCTCTCTCTCTCTCTCTCTCACACACACACACACACACACACACACACACACACACACACACACACACACACACACACACACACACACACGAGGCAGCAACGACGCCCATTTTCTTTCAGGGTGTGGGGACCCTAGTCTAGACTCCCTGGGCAAATAAAGTAATGGGTAAATGACATGCATACTACTACACTATTTTCACCTTAACCGGCCCAGATTCTCGTCCTTTTGAAGCTTATTTCACGTGGCTCAGTGGCGGAAAAAGACAAAGCTATGGCTCTGCGTCCTTTCCACAGCACCTCTTCATGACTAGTATCGCATTCTAGTGTTAATCTATCGTTACAACTTAGCATTCAAGTCAAAGTGCAATGAGTATAGTGGTGGCAACACATGATCGCAAAGTCTATTCTTGGCGATTGAACTCAGACGCATAACAAGCCATTTTACAGACAGGGCCATTTTTTTTCTTTTTTTCCCTAGTAGCAGTCGTGGCTTAGTGGGATAGAGCGCTCTGACCGAAGGGTCGGAAGTTCGAGTCCACCCAAGGGTCACTGATAGACATCAGGGAGAGCACCCGGTAATAAAGTGATACACGCTCCAAATCCTAAGTCCTCTACCCAGGGGCAACGCCTTAGCCATTATCCAGAAAAGGGGACACGGTGGAAAAAAAAAAAAAAAAACATTCATCTGACTATCAGCGCATCCATTTATCCAGCCAAACATCCATCGACCTAATCATCGATCCAACCATCCATCATCAAACCTCCAAGGTAATCTTTCGTACAACCGTCCATCAAATCGTCTATCCATCCATCCATGAAGCTTTCACTTAACCAATCAACTTTCCTCCTTGTTTTGCAACCATCCTACCACCTGTCTATCCACGCATCTATCTAGCATTCCATCTAACCATCCATCCATCCAATCAACTAACCAACCATCTAAGCCTCTAAACACAAGTCAACCAACTTTCCGTGTAAACACTTCTCCATCCATTCATGCATTCCGTCTTCAATCCAAACAATCATCCATCCATCAAAAAATACCAACCTACCATCCACCCTTCCACCTCCCCATCCTTCCATTCAATCTACCATCCTTCCAGCAATCTAATAATCAAGCAAGCCTTCCTTCCAACGAACCATCCTTCCAACAAACCATCCATCCATCTGTCCTTCCAATGAGCAAACTAACCTTCCATCTAACCAATGATTCATCCAATCACTAAACCAACCTTCCATCCATCCACTTTTTCATCCATTCAATCACCAAACCAATCATCCACGCATCCATCCAATCACAAAAGCAACCATCCATGCTTCCATCCAATTTTCAAACCATCCATCCAATCACCAAACCAACCTTCCACTATCCCTCCATCCACCCAATCACCAAACCAACCATCCAATCAACCATCCATCCATCCAGTTACCCACCCATCCATCCAATCAACCATCTATCCATCCAGTCACTCAACCAACCATCCATCCATCCATCCATGCATCCATTCACCAAACCAACCATCTGTCCATCCAGTTACCCAACCAACCATCCATCTAATCAACCGTCCATCCATCCATTCAACCAACCTTCCATCCGTCCATGCATCCATTCACCAAACCAAGCATCCAATCAACCATCTATCCATCCAGTCACCCAACAAACCATCCATCCATCCAATCAACCATCCATCCATCCAGTCACCCAACCAACATTCCATCCGTCCATGCATCCATTCACCAAATCAACCATCCAATCAACCATCCATCCATCCAGTCACCCAACCAACCTGCCATCCATCCATGTATCCATCCAATCACTGTGGTCTGCAATCACGGAGTCAGCTACCCAGTCAGCCAGCCACCCCGTCGACCACAACAAAGGAACACTCGAATTTCTCACTGCTAACGAACCAAGCTGGGAGGGCCAAAGGTTTTCCCCCCTCCCCTCCCCTTCCCCTCTCTCTATCTCCCTCTTCCCCTTCTTTCCCCCTCCTCTCTCTTTCTCTTCCCCTCATGTGCTCCTTACCCTCTCTCTCTTTCTTCTCCTCCTTACACTCCCATCTCTTTCCGTCCCCACCCCGCTCACTCACTCACTCTCATCCCTCTCGCTTCCTCTCACTTCTTCGTTGCCCTTCTATCTCTCTTATTCCCTTCACTTTCTCCCGTCTCTTGTCTTCCTCCTTCCTTCTCCCTCTCTCTTCATCCTTACTCTCTTTCTTCATGCTCCTTCCCTCTTTTTTCTCTCCTTTACCATCTTTTCCTTTTCTTTTTTACTCTTTCTCCTCCGTCTTTCCTTTTCCACCTTTTTGAACGGTTCTTCTCATCCCACTCCCATCTTAGCCCCTTCCCACACCCATCCCCTTCCTGTTTTCACCCTTTTTTTTCCTTCTTCTCTTTCTCTCATCTTTGTGATTTTTGTTTTTTTTTTCAGTTGTGTGCTCTTTCTATAATTTTGTGTCTTGTTTTCTTCTGCGTATTGTTCTTCTCTGTATCTCTTTGTATAATCCTATTTTTTTCTGTATTCTCTCTCTCTCTCTCTCTTATTCCGGATTCTCGTTTTCCTTTCTTCCTATGAAGCAACAGACATACGGCCTGGGTTTTCATCTTGTTTCTTTCTGTCCTTTGTTATCTCCCTTCTCCCTCCCCTCCTCTTCTTTCACTTTGGTATCCTGTATTTTCTTATCCATTTCTTTTCTTGGTCTTTTCCCTTTCAGCATTTTCCTCTTTCTTTTTCTCGATTCCCTTACATGTTATTCTTCCTGTGTTTTCTTCCACTTTGTTATCTTTACGTTCTCCCAGTCCCTTCCTTCACTATGCACTCTTTTTATTTTCTGTTCTGTATCCCTGTGTACTCTCCTCTGTCTCCCTTCCCCCAAATCCCCAGCTTTTTCCCTCTCCCTCCTTTATTCCGCCTCTTTTCAGTTTCAACCTTCTTCGAAATTCCCCTCTCCTTTCTCATTTTTTAATATACTGCCACATCCCTTTTGCTCTTGGCTTTTTCTTTCTCCGTTCACTTCTTTTCTCCCTACACGCCCCCCGCCTCTCTCTCTTTCTCTCTCCCTCTCTCTTCTCTCTCTCTCCCTTGCACACCTGTTTCATCACTCCTCTGCGTTTTCTCCCTCAATCTATTTCTGTTAACATTTCCAACACTTCAGCCATTACTCTCTCCCCTCGTCCATTCCTCTTACTTCATCCCTTTCATCTTCATTCTCTTCCTTTCCTTTACTTCCATGTTCTCTTATTTCCTTGTTTCCATTTCACCTGTCTATAGCGCTACCATCCATCAACATCTTTCCAGAACAATACTTCACTTTTTTACAAGGAAGTGAACAGCGCTGGGAACGAGAGACTTACAGAAGGTGATGGCCTGTAACATAGTATAAATAGATATGACTGCAACAGAATCCGCCAAGAAAGGTAAAAACAGTACAGGTAATAATAGAGAAAAAAAAGTTTGCCAGTCTTCTCACAGTATGTATGGACTACGAACCGAATTCTGATACAGTACCGCACAAAATTTACTTGAACATTACTCTACTTCTACTTTTCACTGCTCGACGGTGGCTAATCTTCCCTAAACTGAAAGAAGATTGGTACGTTCTGCTCGTAAACAACTCTTTGATATGATAAATCAGGGAGAAAAGTGACACATATGCCGTGGGTGGAAAATAAAAAGGATCGAATATTAGAACTTATGATCCTGTCTGTTTCTGAAATTATCAAAATATAATGCAGTATGATGCTTTAAAACGGAATGGAAGAGGTATTCGTTCCTTAGTACATCAAACAGAGTGTACGGGAAGCGATTGGGAGAGCTGCACAGAACTGGAACACAATAAGAGAAAGGAGGGAAGCGCTAGTGTTGCAGGTTATGTGTGCACCAAGCGTGTATTTTGAGATAAAAAAAAATGTAAAACGCCTCTAGAGAGCTGGGCGGATAGTAAACAGCTTTCATGATGGCAAGAGGTGATGAAGACGCTATATGGCAAGTGTTATAGTGGTTTAGGATGTGAGAAGAAATTTTATGTGTAGTGAAATGAATTAATTATAAGAGTAGGGAGTATGTGTTGGTGGGGAAGAAGAGATGATTAATGTAAATGCTGGAGTGCATCTGGACTAGTTGACGTCTCCATGGATACTGTGTCAGTTGATAGAGGGGTTGGTAAGTGAAATAAATCCACGGAAAAAAAAAAAAAAAAAAAAAAAAAAAAAAAGCAATGGGTGATTTTTGTTGTTTCCTTGGCTAACAGTAATATTCCTGTATACACAAACGACGCACACACACACATAAAACTGGTCTTTCGTGAGCAATAGTGTAAAAGGAGTTAATATATCTTCTTTCTGTGCCTCGCATAGTTTCCCCTGATTTTTCTTCTATCATTTCGCATCGCTTTCAATCATTCAACCAGATGACGTTATTTCTGTTTTATGCTTGCTATCTTAAAACAAATACAATTATACTGAGAGAATTTTTAACTAGAGGGTTTGCATATGCCCTCCATTAACCCGGTCACTACTATCGTCTTTTCTTAAGCCTGATAAAATCGTCTAGAGGCGGCAAGGATAAAACAAAAATAGTGCAAACTGGCTGGAAGGATTAAAACGTTCCTCTATCCCCTCCCTCTGCCATCATTCTCAGTTTTCTCCCTTGCGGCTCCCTCTCACTGGCTTTATTCTTCTCCCTTATACATATCCATTCCCTCTCTCTCTCTCTCTCACCAAAACCCACGCAACAGGTGTAGGTTTCTCTTCCATTTGTTCTCCAGATCAATGTATTTTTTTTTTTTTCACTTCTTCCTTTTTTTTTCCGTCTGGCCCCGTACGCATTTTTGCCCCGTGTCGATACCACAAAACTCCCTCGATACCTAAAACCGTACGAACCCGGAGGCCGCTTGTGCAATGGAGACTGAAACCTGGGTAGTTTTCTTGTTCGTTTTTTTTCCCTTTCTCCTTTTTTTTTTAATTTCCTGCGTTCGCTGTGTGTGTGTGTGTGTGTGTGTGTGTGTGTGTGTGTGTGTGTGTGTGTGTGTGTGTGTGATTGCTCGGCTTCCTCCAACCCCTCCCTGCCTCTATTTTTCTGTCTGTCTGTCTGTCTGTCACACACACACACACACACACACACACACACACACACACAAACTACAGACAGGTTGTCAATTTTGTTATTACTCTTGTTTCCCTTCTTGTTTTCTGTATTCACTCGTCTCTAACTTTTACCATACTCTCTCTCTCTCTCGTGTGTGTGTGTGTGTGTGTGTGTGTGTGTGTGTGTGTGTGTGTGTGTGTGTGTGTGTGTGTGTGTGTGTGTGTGTGTGTGTGTGTGTGTGTGTGTGTGTGTGTGTGTGTGTGTGTGTGTGTGTGTGTGTGTCTGTAACACATGTAACACAAATTTACATTATGTATGTATATATGTAAACCAGACAGAGTATTTTCCCTGTACACACGAGATATACCAGTACAATTACAATCACTCATATTGTGCAAGCGAATATCTGAAGCAGAGAATATCCCATGTAAACGTAGATTGGGATGAATATTGTTGAGTATGCGTTAGCTGAGTTGGATGGTGGGTGACGAGTAACGCAGAATGGATTACACTAGGCCTAACATGTTTTGTTATGGGGAAGGTAAGGGTTGCTAACTAAATTGGGTTAGGTTAGGTCAAGGGCAAATAGAATCACAACACGCATTAACAACGTCAGGTCAGATGCAGAGGGGAACAAGGCACTTAACTGAACAAGAGAGCCGGAGGAAATGAAAGAGGTATTAAGTAAGAGATATACAGAGGAACGGTAAGGAAAGAAAGGAGGGGGAGGACGGAGGAGAGTAAGGGAAGACAAGGAAAGGGGATGTTAGGAAAACAGTAAAAATGCAGTGAGCGAGAAAACGTTGAGAGGTTGAGAGAAGTAAAGAAAGAGAAGCAAAAGTGGGATATGGGAAGAGAATAAAAAAAGAAAGAAAGGAAGTAAGGGATAAGACGAGAGTGGGAATAAGAAGAAGAAGAAGAAGAAGAAGAAAAAGAAGAAGAAGAAGAAGAAAAAGAAGAAGAAGAAGAAAAAGAAGAAGAAGAAAAAGAAGAACAAGAACAAGAACAAGAAGAAGAAGAACAACAACAACAACAACAACAAGAGCAAGAACAAGAAGAAGACGAAGAATAATAATAATAATAAAAGCTTAGAGGGAGGGAGAAAGGGGCGGATAAAGGGGGAGGGAGTGGAAGGAAATGAGGGAGAGAAAAGGTGGGAGAGACCGTAAGTGAAAAGAACGAGTGACAAGAAGCGAAGGGGAAAGCACGAGCAAGAGAAAACTAAGAAAGGGACGAAGGCAAAGAAGGAAAAAAGGAAGGGAAAAAAGGAAAAGGAGGGAGAGTTAGGGAGAAAGAGGAACCCGCAAGGACTGGACGAGAGAGAGAGAGAGAGAGAGAGAGAGAGAGAGAGAGAGAGAGAGAGAGAGAGAGAGAGAGAGAGAGAGAGAGAGAATAAAAGGTGAGGTTTAGGGAAACGAACATGATAAAGTGAGAGAGGGAGAAAAGGAGGGAGGAAAGGAATGAGGGAGAGAAGAAACAAGAAAAGAGAGTGATTAGCAAAAGTAAAGAAAAAGATTGGGAGGGGAAGGGAGAGAGAGAGCAAAGAAAAGAGAGGGCGTGAGAGAGAGGGGGAGAAAGAGAGGGACGGGTAGAGGAAAAAAAAAGAAAAAAGGGGAGAGAGGGACTGAGAGGGGGGAAGAAAGAGAGGGAAGGTTAGAGAAATGAAAGAAAGAAAAGAGAAAGTGAGGGAGTGAGAGGGCGGAAGAAAGAGAGGGATGTTAGAGGAAAGAAAGAAAAGAGAGAGTGACGGAGGAAGAGAGGAAAGGTTAGAGAAAAGAAAGAAAGGAGAGTGAGAGAGGGCCAGGTAGTCTTATTAAAGGTAGAGGCCGACCAGCTGTCACCTGATTGGATAAGAAGACAAGCATTTCTTTTGACGCTGATTGGACGAGGCCGCTAACCCTCCCCCCCTCCTCTCTCTCTCTCTCTCTCTCTCTCTCTCCCTCCCTCCTTCTTTTCCCTTTCTCCCTCTCCCTTCTCCTTTCCCCTTCTGTCTCTTCCCTTTCCTGTCCCCTTCTTCCGTCCTTTCCCTCCCTCTTCTCCTTCCTCCCTTTCCCCTCTCCTCTTCCTCATCCCTTTCTCCTCCCTCTTCTTCTTTCTTCCTTCCCCTCTCTTTCTCCCTCCTCCCTTCCCCTCTTCTTTTTCCCTTTTTTCCCCTCCTTTCCTCTTCCCCCTTCTTTCTCTTCCCTCTCCTCTCCCATTTTTCCTTTTTACCTCTCTTTTCCTCTTGTACTTTCTCCCCTTCCTCTCATCTCGCTCCTTCCTTTTCCCTCTCCTTTCTCCCCCTCCTTTTCCCTTTCTCCCTCTCCCTTCTGTCTCTTCCCTTTCCTCTCCTCTTTCCTTCCTTTCCCACTCTTCTTCCTCCCTTTTCCCTCCCATTCCCCTCCTTCTTCTCTTTCCTTCCTTTCCTCCCCCTTCTCCCTCCTCACTTTGCCCTTCTTCCTCTTTAACCATCTTCTCCCTTTCCTTTTCTCCCTTCCATTTTCCTTCCTCATCCCTATTTCTACCATCTCACCCCCCCTTATTTTTCTATCAATTTCCAGTCACTATTCCATTCCAATAAGTAAATAAATAATAAAAACACATCATTCTCTTTCTCTCCTTTATTTCCCTCCCGCCCCCCCTTGTTCCATGCCTTCCCAATCCTGCTACCTTATCTGCTCCAGTCCTTCTCTCTCCCTTTTCTTTCTCTCCTCCTCCATCCCCTCAGTCCACTCATTCCTAACCCAATACTTCTCTTTTTCTCCATTTTCTCTTTGAACCCTTACTGTCTGAATCTTTTTGTCAATTATTCCTTTTCCAACCCTCTCTCTCTCTCTCTCTCTCTCTCTCTCTCTCTCTCTCTCTCTCTCTCTCTCTCTCTCTCTCACGTTCCCTTTTCTTGTTTATAATCTTTTATGTCCTCCCTCTCCCTTTTTTTTTTTTTTTTTTTTTACCATAACCCATTTTTAAATTTATTTTTAACTGTCTTACTAAGATTTTGTTTCTTTCCTTTTTCACACATTGGACAGTTTTTCTTTGAGCTTCGTTATTCACCACAGTATCTCTGTATACGATATGATCCCCCAAGAACCATATATACACTATGCACATTTTTTTTTTTTTTTTTTGCATAGGAGAAGGAACCAAAGGCATATTTTGCCTAGTATAGAGGGGAACTATCCTTTGGTGGCCTCCTGCATTTCCACTAGATTATTACTGGAGAGGTGTATCAGACAGGGGGGTGTAAGCTGGAGGGGAGGGGGGAGAAATAGCAGGGGACGGGGCGACATGGGGGAGATTAGTTTGTGGCCACCCCTTTCTGGCTACAGACAGATAGACAGATTATTGTCATGCACTGCCTCCAGATCGCTTAAGACACTATACACTGATGTGGAAAAAATATATATACCCTCTTGTCTTCATACTCCCCAAAATCATATTACAGTAGTTCCTCAGTCGTCGGATGTCATTATTTTGTATTCTTATGTTACCAGACGGATTTTATTCAACACAGCGAAGAACTCTTGTGGTGGAGGAGTTAATGAAGGCTTTTCTTATTTCCTTCAATTTGAAAGACTCAAAATTTGAGTTAAATCACTTACGAAGGGCAAGAATAAGTGAAAATATATATATATGCCATTTTGCTGAACGCTTAAAATTATAATCCAAACGAAATTCAAGCTATGTATATATATATGAGATTATCCTTTGGCTGTTAATTACCTTGATTGCATTTTATTACTTTTATGTCAGGCGATTTACCAACCTCAAGAGAAATCTAAGAATTGTGAATATTAAGATGTTGTGAACAATGATACTTTGACAGGATACCGGTATATACAACGTAGTACTGTGCTCCAGCTTAAGACGGACAATTATATTCACCTCACAGAAACGTGCTTAATAACCACGGACACATGCACTGTATTCAAGCTAACCCCACATGACGTTCAATAGAGAAAAAGAGGGGAAAAAATCTCGATAAAAAAGTTACTTATATTCACCAAACTTTTCGCCACCGTGGAGGCTGATACGTATGTTTTTTCAGCTAATTCCGAACGATTTCATTTAGCTCAGTGGAGAAGTGTGGCACTCCAGGGGATAACACCCTCAGGCTTTTATATCTCTAACAACAGTGTCGTTCTTCTCTCTCATTGGCTTAGAGTAATCGTCAGGTAGTAGCAGGATGAAGGTATATATACATCAACCGATTCAAAAGGCAAATATATACATATAAATGAATACATAAATAAATAAATAAATAAACACACACACACACACACACACACACACACACACACACACACACACATATATATATATATATATATATGAGTCGTATGAGCAAGGCGACACCACTGGGCACCTGGGATAAATCACAGTGAATGAAAGAAACGAGATTAAATTACTCGCTGGCCACACCATCCTCCCACATTTCTCTCCCTCTCATCTCCCTCCTTCCCCGCCAGGCCAATATCATCTCCATCTTCCATTTTCACGCCGCAATATTTGTCCAGCTCATGACACACTCTTTTGTGAGTCTCATTCCTCTCCCTTTGTCCACTCTCACTCACACTCCATGTTCACACCACCACCACACCCTCACTCATCACACCGCCACTGCACCCAAACATACCTCGGCTCTCACTCACGCGGCTAATACAACATACATCTCTCACACACACACATACACACACACACACACACATACACACACACACACACACACACACACACACACACACACACACACACACACACAATGCATAAATATTAATCCACACGCACACACAGTAGCCAAAATATATACAAACTCAAAACAAATACACAGACACAAATCTAAATACATAAACACACACACAGAAACACTGGCAGATACCAAATTACACATACACAACAGAAGCCTATGAACCGCGCACACACACACACACACACACACACACACACACACACACACACACACACACACACACTCTCTCTCTCTCTCTCTCTCTCTCTCTCCTACCCCTTCCCCACGTATCCTCTCCCACTCCTGCCCTCTCACCCCTCTCACTCTTACTCTGGCCAATACACCTCGCCATCACGACACCTTCTGCACAGACACACCGCCTCTAAGGGAAAAAGATTACATACACACTCCACTGTCCCCCCTTCCCTTCCTCCCTCCTTACCCCCTTCCGTCTCTGTCTCCCAACCCCCGACCTCCTCATCCTCTCTCTCTCTCTCTCTCTCTCTCTTTCTCTCTTTCTCTCCAGTGCTTCCATCATTTTGCAGCTTCACAAGATTCTTTTTCTCTCCCTTAACTTTTAAAATCTGCCGTTTACGAGAAAAATAAAGGAAAAAAATTACAGCCATAACCTGAGACCCCATAATGCCATGTTAACTTCACTCAGGCTTCTGTAGCTCAAGCTCAGGTGAATATAATTGCCTGGTGTTACCTGGATTAAACTGCTAGAGAAGACGCTAACACACACACACACACACACACACACACACACACACACACACACACACACACACACACACACACACACTCCGCGCACAGGTGTAATAAACAACACAAACAGTAAGACTTGCTACTGAAGAGGATAAGGTTGGTGTTTGTGGCTTGCCTTTTACATATGATTGAGTCTACCAGCATCCAAGTAAACACATACCTGAGGGAAGAAGGAAATATAAAATCATAATCATAAATAATAATAATAATAAATAATAATAATAATAATAGTAGTAGTAGTAGTAGTGGTAGGTGAGGGCGCTCACCATCCACTCACTCGATGTAGTGCTGCTGTAGGGTATCTGCCCTTTCCGCTCCTCCTTCCTTCTTTCCTTTCATCCTCTTCTGTCTTTCTTTCCTTCATTCTTACCTCGTCCTTCTGCCTACGGGTGACTTTACACTCCCTCTTCTGTCTTTCTTTCCTTCATTCTTTCCTCTTCCTTCTGCTTGTGGGTGAGTCTGCACTGAGTGACAAGTCAAATGGTTTCCTGTACACCAGGAAACCATTTACTACGCTGGGTGGTGACCGTATAACCAAATTTTGGCGCCTGGTAGTTTAGTAGGTAATTATTGCGCTCCAATCGGATTGAGCCGGTGAAGGTTTATATCCAAGGGATGGTTGGGGTTAATTTCTCATGTAATGCCACCCAGGGATGAGTGAGGCTGGTCACTCTCATCTTAAAAGTCGGGACCAACTGCCTAGCCCCGGGCTCCTAGGCTCCTCATGGGACAATGTAGGATTGGGTGATGGATGGATGGATAAAAATAGTAATAACAATAACATCCATCCATCATCCAATCCTACGTTGCCCCATGAGGAGCGTAGGAGCCCGGGGCTAGGCAGCTGGTCCTGACATTTAAGATGAGAGTGACCAACCTCACTCATCCCTGAGTGGCATTACGTGAGCAATAAATCCCAATCACCCCTTGGATATAAACCTTCACCGGCTCAATCCGATTGGAGCACAATATTTACCCTTTAAACCACCAGGCGCCAAAATTTGGTTATATGGTTACCACTCAGCGTAGTAAATGGTTTCCTGGTGTACAGGAAACCATTTGGCTTGTCACTCAGTGTAGAGTCACCCACAGGCAAAAGGAAGAGGAAAGAATGAAGGAATGAAAGACAGAAGAGGGAGTGTAAAGTCACCCGCAGACAGAAAGACGAGGAAAGAATGAAGGAAAGAAAGACAGAAGATGGAAGGAAAGAAGGATGGAGGAGAGGACAGGGCAGACACCCGACAGCAGCACTACACTAAGTGAGTGGATGGTGAGCGCCCCCACTTACCACAATACAATAATAATAATAATACTTATAATCATCATCATCTTAACCCCTTTTTCCAGTTATAAGGAATGGGAAGGATTTATAACTAGGAAAAAAAAAATCTATAAACGAGTACTGTCCATTATACAAAGACCACACACCCATTCACTCATCATTTATTCTTTCGGAATTCTTGGCTGCTTTTCACAGGTCAGGTGATTCACACAAAACTGAGTTGCAAAATATATGCATAAGAAAATAATATAAATAATACATATACACTACCGATATGTGTGTCACCAATGGCCTAATTTTTCTTGATGGGTGGCTATTTAACCTCGTTAACCGTGGGACTTTTTTTTTCAAGTACACTAGGCGACATTACTCAACTCAGACAGGATCTTTAGTTGCTCAAGGGCTGCTTAACTCTATATCGTATCCCCCCAGTGTAAATAATCTCCCGTAAACTGTTTGAATAATATCCGCTAAACCGTTTGAATAATCTCCCTTAAACTGTTTGAATAATCTCCCCTGAACAGATCACATAGATTCCTGGAGGTAGAAAAACTAGTACAGTAAAATGGGGCAACTGCGAACACACTGAAAATTTTTAAATAATAAAAAATATACATATATGGAAAGATGCAATTAGACATTACTTTCACATTCATTTAATATTCTTACGAGGTTGGAAGTGTTCCATTTTACGGCACTTTATCGTAGCAAAATAGAAAATGTCTCATCCAAAACAGGTACTTCTGCTACCTCCAGTCGATTTTATTCAGCTTAGGGAAGACTTCTGGAAATGGAGGGATTAGATTTAGCCTTCATTAACCCCTTGTCCATTAGTCCACAACTGAATAAAATCACCTGAAGGTAACAAACATAATATTAATTCGAGTCGAAGTGAAGGTGTTAACATGCTGAGAAGAGAGGTAGGAAAACAAAAGGAGGAAGGGAATAAAAGGCAGGGAAAGGGGATAGGATGCACGAGGAAGGAAACTGGATGCAAGAGGAAGAGACAGGATGGAAGGAGATAGGATGCAACGTGAAGGGGAAAGGATTCATGGGGAAGGGCATAGGATGCGAGGAGAAGAGGACAGGAGGTAGGTGAAAGAGGCTGGGAGGCAAGTAAAATGAAACAGAGGACAAGTACAGTAAAGGGGGACAGGTGGCAGGAGGAAGAGGTAGGGGATAGGAGAAGGGAGCAGGGGGTTGGGGTTGTGGGTTAGGGGTAGGGGCACAGCGGGAGGGGGACGAGGGACCAATCCAATCTCCTGACTGGCCTAACACAAGCCAACTATATATGCATGGTGCCTGTTATAATCCGCAGAGTCTTTTAACAGCCTGATGACTGAGATAGACAGATGACAGAGACAGACAGAGACAGAGGAGCTGTAATTCGCGTAGTTTATTATTAGTCTGATGTAAGTGACGGGCAGGTACCGTATTCAGTCAGTGGCAGAAAGACATACATTAAAGCAGACAAGGACAATGCCAGGCGGACAGAAAGAGAAGGACACAGACTTGCAGAGGCAGACATACTACACACGATCCGAACCAAGCAAAAATAAAAGAATACAAACACACACACACACACACACACACACACACACACACACACACACACACACACACACACACACAAACGAAAAAACTGACAGGGACAAAGATAAATGGCCAGAGGCAGAAACAGACTAACAAAGACACAGGCTCGCACAAACAGAGAAAGGATGCAGGGAAATGGATAAGCTCACAATCATAAAGACAAAGACAGTGACAGGTGAGAGAAACAGAAAGACAGATAAACATACAGAGAGACAGACACATGAACCGAAATAGGTAGACAGGGAGAAAGCTAAACACGGACTCAGTTAGGTAGACAGTCAGATAGACTGTACCAGAGTGAGACATAAAAAGTAAGGCGTACACAAACCAAGGCAAACATCCAGACAAGTACACAAACACACTGAGAGCCAGGGACAATGAGACAGAAACAGAGATAGAAAAAAGACAGGCATACACAAACCGAGACAGACACGGATACAGACAGAAGCAGGAAGACAGGCATGCAGAAAGAAACAGACAGACAGGCAGACGCAAAGGAATACACAAACAGACAAGCAAACAGAAAGAAATACGCAAACAGACAGGCAGACAGACGCACCTTATCCCTGCTTACATAATAACCTGTAGCGGCCGTATTCTCATCGGCTGACGCTTTCTAACACCTCTCCCTTACTGACAAGGGAAAAGCAGGAGGAAGAAAGGGGGAGCGAGCCTTCGTGCTTGCCTATCCTTATCTTCTGCCCATAACAATGGATATTAGTCATAGATTTTCCTCTCTGGAAAAAAAAAAAAAAAAAAAAAAAAACACCCTCAACTGGGCCACTAGATCTCTTGCTGTTTGCTTTCTTTCGTAAGGAGGATGAAAGGAGAGAGAAAAATGAAGGGGGAAGGTAACATCGGGCAGAAAAGGATGTTATCGGAAGGAGGAGGAGGAGGAGGAGGAAGAAAATAAATCGGTGGTGGTGGTGGAGGGGGCAGGAGACAGAGAGGGAAAGGGATGTGATAACGGAGATGAGTTGGCGTTCGAGAGGGATAGGGAAGGGAGAGAGGGGAAAGTGGGGAGAGAGGGGGAAGGGGGGAAAGAGGGGGAAGGGGGAAAGAGGGGGAAGGGGGGAAAGAGGGGGAAGGGGGAAAAGAGGGGGAAGGGGGAGAAAGCCAGAATGATAGATGGAGTGGGGGGGAGGGGCAGCAGCAAAAAGAGGGTGGGGGGTATTTGAACAGGGGTGGGGAGTTATCAGAGGAGGGGCGGCATCGGAAGGGGAGGAGGTACTGGAAGGGGGAGAAGAAGTATCCGGAGGGAAAGGAGAGGCATCGGAGGGAGTAGGGATATCACAAGCAAGGAGGAGACGCGGGAATGTATGGGGGGCGTGGGATACTAGGGTATGGGGGAGGGGGAAGAAAGGGGGAGGAGGTTTGTCAGGCATGAGCATTCTCCTCCCCCCCCTGCCCTGCCCTGCCCTCCCTTCCTCTCTCTGTGCCTCCATTAACAACGACACGTATTAATCCCGTGAGAGCAAGGCACCAGTACCCAATAAAAATATATGGGGTGCTCTCTCTCTCTCTCTCTCTCTCTCTCTCTCTCTCCCTCTCTCTCTCTCTCTCTCAAGGTAAAGAAGGGGGAAAGGGGGATGGGGGAGAAAGAGAAGGAGAGGAAGGAAATGTGAAGAGGGAGGCAGGGAGGAGTGAGGAAAAAAAGCAAAGGACGCGGAGGGGTTAAGAGGGGGTTGGTGAGGAGAGGGAGAAGATGGAAGAGAGGAGGGGGGCATAGGAAAATGATGGAAGCAGTGATGCGTAAAAGAAGAGAGGAAGGGAAGTGGAGAGAGGGAGGATGGGGATAAAGGTTGAGAGGGTGATGGAAGGGGCAGGAGGTGGAAGAGAAGGAAAACAAAGGGAAAGGGAGAGAGAGAGGGAATGAGAGAGGGAGTGGGAGAGAAGAGAAGGAAGGGAGGAAGGTACGGACAAGCGAGAGGAGGAAAGGTCCGGAAGATGGCGTGGGTAGGGATGGGAGAAGGGTAAGAATAGATGAGAGGATGGGATAGGAAAGGGGTAGAGATGGGAAAGGATGGGGATGGAAGAGAGACTGGGGCAGGAGAGAGGTACAAATGAGGGGTAGATAAGCGAGTGGGGTTGGAGCTGGAGGAGAGTAAAGAGGGAGAGGGGGAAGGCTGGGAGAGGATCAGGGATGGAAGACTGATAGGGATGAGAGGAGGGGAAAGATAAAGGGAAGGGTAGGGAAAGGAGAGAGGTTGGAATGATATGGGGTGGGGACTGGAAAGGGGTAAGGAGGGAGAGGGACTGGGACGGGAGGGTAATAGGGATGGAAGATGGGTTGGGATGAGAGAGGGGCATGAATGGGAGAGGGATGGGAAAGGGAGTGGGGTAAGGATGGGAAAGGATGGGGATTTGAGTGGGGTACGAACGGGAGAGGAGTAGGGATGAGAGAGGGAGGGAAAAGGGAAGAAAGAGAGGAAACAAAAGTAAGGTCAGGATAAGAAGAGGTAGACTGAGAGAGAGAGAGAGAGAGAGAGAGAGAGAGAGAGAAGAGGAAGGAAAGGGGACAGGGAGATATGATGGGTGAGAGGTAGGAGGACAAGGAAAATGGAAGGAGAGTGAGAGAGGGAGACGGGGAGAAAAGAGGAGGGAGACAGCAGATAAAAGGGGAGAGAGAGAGAGAGAGAGAGAGAGGGGGGGGGGGGGACGTGGACACACAGGCAGACACATAGAAAACCAAAAAACCATAAACATAAAAACTAAGAGGCAGCGGACGTCTTGACATAGAGGGAGGAAAATGCAAAGGCAAAAAATGAGACAAAAGATGAAAGTGGTGGAGAGTGTGAGCGTCTAGGAGGAGGAGGAGGAGGAACAAAGGAAGGAAGGAAGGAAGGAAAGAAAGTACAAAGGAAAGATGGAAGGACGGAAGAGCCCTAGGATGAAAAGAAACCTGAGAAATAACGAACTGTGAAAGAGATAAAGTAAAAAAGAAAAACGCTGCGTCTCCTGCACTAGGGAGTGATGTAAATGGGAGAGATTAATGGGGAGACTGAGGGGGAGGGAATGACGGGGAGGTGATGGGAGAGGAAAAGGTGGGAAGGAGTAAGTCGAGGGAGAGGAAGAGGTGGGAAGGAGTAGGTCGAGGGGGAGGAAAAGGTGGGAAGGAGTAGGTCGAGAGAGAAGTGACGTGGTTGAGGAAGAGGTGGGGAAGGAGAGGGAAAGGTGAGGAAGATGAGGGAATGGTGGGAAATGAATGGATGGCAGCGGAGAGAAAACGAAAGGAAAGTGAGTTTAGAGAGAGGGAAGTAAAAATGGTGAGGGAGGTAGACGAACGGGAGGGAAGCAAAGGAAAGGGAGGGAGAGGGAAGGGAGGGAAGCTGAATAAGTAAGGAAAGGCAGATAGAACTTAGGGGAGGAAAGAGAGGCAGGTTGAAAGATCAGAGGGGAGAAAAGGAAGGAAAGTGAAGAAAGTGGGGAAGTAGATGGAGAGGAGGAAGTGGAACAGGAGCAGAGGAGTGGGAGGCTGAGGGAGGGGAGGCAGAGGGAAGGAAGGAAGAGGGATGGAAGGAGAACTAATTAAACAGAAGGGAAGGGAAGAAGAGGAAGGAGTGCAGAGGGAATGGAGGGAGACAGGGGAGGGCAGGGAGGAAGGTAGGGTGAAGAACATATTACAGGAGGAAGCCAGAGGAAATGGATGGGTAGACAAAGAGAATATTAAATTTACGAAGGACATCTTCCTCAGGTACCAGGGGGGAAACAATGCTACCTACTTCGTCCTTGAAGACCAGTAGGGTAACCGGGGAAGAAGACTAAACTTTCTTACCCACCACATCCCTGTACTTGTCTGGACGAAGGAATGTGACTCTTGCTGTGGATCGTTTACATGCGTGATTTTTATCTACGAAGAAAATAAGAAAGGTAGACTGTAACTTCATTTTTCTATGATTCACGTCTCAGAGGACAACGAAGTCGCGATGATGACCTGCCTCAATATCTGGGGCAAGACAGGGTAATATTTTCCCTTTCGTATATTACTCGCTTTATACTGATCTCAGATTCAACCTGCCTCGCATAACTTAGATCACCTGCAAAAACTGAGGGCACAAAAATCAAGATTCTCACGTAATGCAACACTTTCAGCTTAATGTTCATAAGACGGCAGGTGAAGCCATATATGAAAATAATGAAACCTATGTCTGCACTCAGGTAAGCTGGCGAAGGAAAACCAGCGGCATTGTCGTCTTCGTCATCTTCATCGTCAATGTCGTCCTTTGTATTCCTCTGTATCGTCACCGTTAACGTCTTCGTCGAAATGGTTGGACGGGAAGGACAGGAGGATGTCTTCTTTTTACACTTTTTCAGATAAATTATATTCCAGACTTAGTGCACGAGAAAATTAATGTGTTCTGCTAATTCGTCACCTCTTACATATACAGAATAAAATATAATCTTTCCCGTATGCCCTGGCTCTTTTTTCCTTACCTGTCTAGTGATTATATTACTTACATTCGTATTTTAAGTCGCTCTGGAAATTCCGTACCAACTCTTTCTCAGCGATGTGTTTTTTCCTTTTGCACTTTGTATCAATAATATAAAAGATGATATGAAGTATGTAGATATTAATGGAAATAAAAAACATACGCAAACCATTAAGATATATCTGGCAATACAACCACATTAAGAAGCACTACAAGCCTTCCTATGCTACCTATAAGAAGACCCTTAATCATCCTTTATATATAGAACTGAAAGAGATCTGACTTGAAGACTCTGAATTACTTCTTTGTCTGTGTGTGTGTCTTGTTGGGTCTATTATCACTTCATCAAAACCACCTCATTACGTCCCCCCACAAGTACTCTCCATTCCAGGCCTCCCCTACAAGCCACCCCTACAGCAGTCTCTCTAGAGCTCTTTATCTTTGTGAGGACACCATTAACACGTGCTTCATCTTCATACACCCGTCTCTGTTTCCGTAATCACAACACCCACCTCGCAGTCCATAATTTACACTTTCTCTTGCCCATAATTCACTGTTCCTCTTGACTGTAATCTAAACTTTACCTGTTGTTAGTAATTTACACTTTCCTTGTCATTTACACTTCTTCTTGGAAGTAATTTACACCTCTTGTAGGCAGTCACACTTCCTCTTCATCCCCAACCCCTTTCACAGTACGTAATTCATTCTTCGTTACGGATGCAGTCACTCTTCTCCACATCCTCCCTTGCAGTAGCTAAGTCACTCTTCCTCTTGCATGTAATCACACTTCCACTTCGTATCCCCCAGCACAGTACGTTTAAGTCACTCTTCCTCTTCATATCCCCCCCCCCAACACTATATAATTTACATATCTTTTCGTAGGCAGATTTCCTCTACAAAACCTACCTCACAGTACATAATTCACTCTTGCTCTTGCACGTAAACGCGCCTCCTCCTCGTACACCCTTCACAGTACGAGTACGTACAAATTTTCCTACATCCTTCATAGCACATGACAGTAATGCATACACGTTGCACAGGACGTATTCTTGTATTCATTTTAAAACATCCTTTACTGAGCATGTTAGCTTATTCTCTGCACAGTACACTATCATTATACACCCCAACAGAACACAGAGTAATAACTCTGCATCTTCCTGCACAGTACGTACAGCAAATTCTTCATGGAAAAATGTAAACTGTTTCTATAATATTCAGATCATACATATCTTGAAATCCGGCCTACTCGACTCGGCTGGTTTTCCATTTCGGACTCTTTCGTAAAAGGTAAAAAAATACAAATAAAAAGCTGATAACGAGGAGGATCCCTAATACAAGCTAAATATTTTACCGCCTTTGGGATGTCCTCTTGCATGATAATTAATTCCAAACACAGTCTCGTTACGTGCCGAGGTTCCTAAAGAGGGAGGAAGTTGATGGCTGAGATTTTTTTTTATTTCATCTTTTTTCTGTTTCCTTCTCAGCTTCTTCTTCTTTTTCTTCGTTATCATTTTCCTCCTCCTCCTCCTCCTCCCTTTATTCTTCGTTTTCCTTTTCCTCCTCCTCCTCTTCTTCCTCGCCTTCGTTTTCCTCTTCCTTCTTCTCCTCATCGTCATCTTGATCTTCTTTTTCTTATTTCTTTTACTTTCTTTTTTCTTCTTATTTCTTTTACTTTCTTTTTTCTTCTTATTCTTTTTTTTCTTCTCTTCTTCTATTTAAATTTCTACTTGACTCTCTCTTCTTGATAACCTTTTTGCATGTTCCCTCCAGCTACCATTTCTTAGTTTCGAAAAAAGCAAAGTTAAATAGTTGGCCACTTTTTCTGCCTTCTCTTGTCCTTTGCTTACTTCTCATTTTTCGCCTTAACTTTTTTATTTTTTTTCAAGGATTTGCTTATCTCTATTTTTAAATCCTATTTTTGGTCAATTCTTCTTTCTTCCCAGCTACGAAGGAGGGAAGAAGTAGACAGTTGGGTAGTTTATGTCTGTCTGTCTGTCTGTCTCTGTCTCTGTCTCTCTCTCTCTCCCTCACACACACACACTCTCTGCTCGCGCGCACACACACACACACACACACACACACATATATATATATATATATATATATATATATATATATATATATATATATATATATCACCGGGCATCTCTCTCTATATATATATCTATCTCTCTATCTATCCATCCATCTATCTAGATGTAGCTATATCAGTGTAACCGTAAAAATGTCTACCTGTTTTTAATATACTCCGAAAGAGGGAAAACTTTGTTGGTCGGAAGTTTTTTCTTTTCTTATTTCCGCGTTTACTTTTCATCCTTTTTGTCTTTTTTGTTCAAAATTTACTTGCGTTTTTTCCCTTTTTTTTTGTTTCAGTACCCAATTCCTCTGCTGCTACGCGCTTTCGTTAAGAATGGCTAACTTATATGCTTGCTAACTCCAGGCAGTTCTGTTGAACGGATAGAAATCTTAGCAAAGTCTCCGCAAACTATCAGCATCTTCACATAGCCTGCGTAAAGTCTCTTCCATTAGGTACAGCTACGATTTTTTTTTTTCGTTACTACCAGACGATTTTATTCAGCAGTGATATATCCTACGAGTTCAAGGAGCAAACACTCCAAACGAGTAAAGAGGTTTTCAGTCGAGTAATTTTTTCCCCTTCTCTTTTTAGGGTGTAATAGTTATTCTGCTCCTCTTATCTATTTTTTTCTCTCCGACAAGGAGAGTATGCTATCACCCCTTTTGTCTGTTTGTTTGTCAGCAAGATTACTCTAAAGCTAAAAGAGAGATTTGGACCAAATTTGGTGGGTAGATAGCTCATGACCCGGGGAGTAATTGATTAACTTTTGGGACCGATCCGGATCTTATTACTGATTCTGGATCCGGAAAACATTTTCTGTGAGACAATAATCAGGGATGGGAAAACCTAACCTATTATGAAGAGTGGTTTGGAATTTACGTTGCTCTTGTCGGAGAGATGTGCTCCACTGAGTGCCTCTCTAGTTCTTTAATAGTGTTTATCTTAAAGCCTTTCTTTATGTAATATCCTAGGTTTTTCTCTCCATTCCTCTTATTTTATTTTATTCCTTTTCATTATTTCTCTTTTCCTTCTTCTGACTCTCTCTCTCTCTCTCTCTCTCACTCTCACTTGGCCTCTACTGTCCCTAATCAGGAACGTAAATTGTGGAAGACCGACTGAACACTTTTGTGGCTACTTGGTTCAAGTGACTCGCTCCCCCAAGTTAGAGGACAAGTACGTGGAAAGGAGGAAGGGAGGGAAGGAGGAACGGAGGAAGGAAGGAGGAACGGAGGAAGGAAAGAAAGAGAAGAGGAATGATGGAAGGAAAAAGGAGACAAGAAAGAAAGGGCTAAGGAAGGGAAGAAAGATAAGTAATGAGAAGAAGGTTGGGAATAATGGGTTGAGAGAGCCTTCATCGTTACTATGCTCTTCTCACAGTAGCCAAATTGAAACGCAGTCCATGATACTACGTGTCCCTGGAACCTGGCTCTCTCTCTCTCTCTCTCTCTCTCTCTCTCTCTCTCTCTCTAAGCGTCTGGTGGATATACAAATAAAATCGCCTGATGTAAGCAAGCAAACATTAATAAAGGGCGTCTCTTTAAGTAATTAGTATGAGTCGTATTCCTTCCTTTCCAGACGTAATTCATTCTGACTAACAGACAGGAAGATTGGCAGACAGATACAAAAAACAGGTATACACACACACACACACACACACACACACACACACACACACACACAAAGACAGGCAGGGACATATAACAACGAAAAAAGACAAGGAAAAGCATCTCCTCAAAAAATACATTCCAGTCCCAATTTCCACAGGGCGAAGTTAATGAGAGAACGGAGGGGAAAAAAAGAGAAGGAGGCATAGATATAAAAGTGGAAGGTCATTAGATCCAAGTTTTCATAAAAATTACGAAGTGAGCAACAAAAATTTACAAGCAAACTGGAAACATCAAGGAGGAGGAGGAGGAGGAGGAGGAGGAGGAGGAGGACAGAGAAGAGGATAAAGATGGCAGGGAAGAGGATAAGTACAGTACGTATGCACAGAAATGAGGAACAGGAAAAAAATGTAACAAGAAACTCTGTGGAAGAAAAGGATTCATATGTGAAGGAGGAGGAGGAGAGAACGAAGAAGTTAGCAGACAAGAGAGAGAGAGAGAGAGAGAGAGAGAGAGAGAGAGAGAGAGAGAGAGAGAAAGCTATGGGTAAGTTAAGGAAGAAGAAGAGGGGAAACGAAGGGAAAATTAAGGAAAGAACGAAACGAAAGAAAATTATTGGGAGTACGAAGAGAAATGAAGAAAATATGCATTAAGGATGAGAGGGCACAAACTTATGATGAAAAATGGAGACTAGAAGTAAAGGGGCAACCAAAAACGACACAGAAGAACATTGGAGGTAAGGAGCATATAAAGAAAAGTAGAGACACAGCAGGAAGAAGAAAGTATGGAAAGATAAAGCAGGAAGAAGAAAGGATGGAAGGGGAAGACAAGGAAGAGGACAGGATGGGATAGGGGGAAAAGAGCAGGAAAAGAAGGATCAAAATAATTAAGAACATGCAGCATAGAAAGGAAGGGAAAGAATAAGAGGAACTGAAAGGCAGAGGAAAATGATCGAAGGAAGATTAAGAAGCAGAGGGCGAGGAAAGCGGGACAAGCCGGGAGAAGGAAGAGTAAGAGCATGAACAGAAATACAAGACAGAAGGAAGGAAGGAAGGAAGGAGGGAAAGAAGGAGCAGTAGGAGAGGACAAGAAATTATAGAAAGAAGTTTTAATTGTTAAAGTTCAGCTCAAACAAACCTACGACGAAAAGACAAGGAAAACGAAAGGAGGAAGAACAGCAGCAAGAACAGGAGTATGCTAAGGAGGAAGCACTGAGGCAAGCAATCCGGAAGAGAATGAACAGGAGAAAAAAGAGTGGATAGGAGAGAGAACGAGGGGAGGAATGAGCAGGAGAAAGGAAAAGACAGGAAGAAAATTGAGAGAGAGAGAGAGGGGGGGGGGGAGCATAAAGGACGAACAGGAACTGAAATACGCGGAAGGGCCAACAAGGAAGCAGACAGCCAAAAAGAAAATAGCAGCTGGAGAAAACAGAGAGAAAATTATGAGTAAAAAGAGAGACGGGGGTGGGGGGTGAAAAAACAAAACGTAATCAGGAAGAACAAGAGCAAGAACAGAAGTATGCGCAGTAAGCAGAGAAGCAGGCAAGGAGATGGGAGCAGAAGCAGGAGGAGGAGGAGGAAGAGGAGGAGAAAGGACAGGAGGGAGAAGTTTTAATTACAGTTCAACTCAAGCAAGCCCGACCTTATTGAGGAAAAAGTTCCTCTCACTGTTTAACAAGTCTGGTGGCACTCTGCGGAAACGACCGCCCTTGGCCCGACTTGGAACATCGGCGAGGAATCTGTGCCAGGTTTCCAGGAGTGGCTCTGTGTGGTGGTTCAAGGGGGGTGGTGGTGGTTGAAAGGGGAAAGGAACTGTGATGGTTGGAAGGGGATGGGTTTCTTGGTTACTATGGGATTGTGTGGTGGTTGAGGGGCGGAAAGACTGTGTGGTGGTTAAAGAGGGTGGGGGGGAGATGAGATGGGGCACTGGACTCCACCTGAGATGGAGTTGAGGCTGTTGTGGTGGAGGGGATAGTTGGGGTGTGTAAGAATTTAGGGGTAGTGAGGCTGTGTGGTGGTTAAGGGGGTAGTTGAACTGTGGTGGTTAAGGGGGTGGCTGAACTGAGTAGCGGTTAATGGAAGGAGAGCGTGGGGTTGTGTGGGTAGTTAAAGCAAAAGGGAAGGGAGGGGTTGTGCTTGTGTGTTAAAAGTATCTGAACGAAATTACCTAAATGTGGGATGTGTGTGTCTTGCTGTGAGATTTGCACGTAACCGTGGGGTGTCAAAAACAATGTGAAACTTCCTTCTGTCTGTAAGATGAGAAGTGTGTGTGTGTGTGTTTGGTTATGATTACGTTGGATTTGTGTTAGAGTGTAAGATCTATAAAATCCTGTTGTGCTTTCTTGTGGTTGCATGGTGGGGGCTGTGTATGGGTGTGTTTGGTTGAATTATGCTCGAAATTTCCTAAGAGTGGGATTTGTTTACTTTGTGTGAGGTTTATGTTCCGGTATGAAGTATATATAATGGGGGGGGGTCAGGGCTTTCTTGTGGCTGTATGGTAGACGCTGTGCGATCTGTGTATGACTATTTGGCTGATGCATCTCTGTAAGACTTCTCTAAGTGTGTGTGTGTGTGTGTGTGTGTGTGTGTGTGTGTGTGTGTGTGTGTGTGTGTGTGTGTGTGTGTGTGGGCGCGCGCGCTACGTGGGTCTGTGTATTGGCTGTGTATTACGTTGTTGACGTCTCTGCATGGTTGGTTGTTTCTGGTTGCTGGGTTGGCGGAGCCTGTGTATATATATTGTGTGTTTGTGTTTGGAGCTATGGTTTGAGGAATTTGCGTATATTTACTTGTGCATTGTGCTTAGGTCTTGGGGTAGTGGGATCTGTAGTGGTGTGTGTGTGTGTGTGTGTGTGTGTGTGTGTGTGTGTGTGTGTGTGTGTGTGTGTGTGTGTGTGTGTGTGTGTGTGTGTGTGTGTGTGTGTGTGTGTGTGTGTGTGTGTGTGTGTGTGTGTGTGTGTGTGTGTGTGTGTGTGTGTGTGTGTGTGTGTGTGTGTGTGTGTGTGTGTGTGTGTGTGTGTGTGTGTGTGTGTGTGTGTGTGTGTGTGTGTGTGTGTGTGTGTGTGTGTGTGTGTGTGTGTGTGTGTGTGTGTGTGTGTGTGTGTGTGTTTGGCTGGGTTTGTAAGCGCATACCGCTGTGTCTGTGGTACACGCGTGCATTTGCCGAGCAGTCTGTGTATTAATGCGGTTCCTTCTCGCGTTAATGTCCGTACTTGCGTTTGATTTAGTGCCAGGCTTGTATACGTCTGTGAGGTCTTTATCATCCTGTTAAGAGGGCGTACTTCCGTGGGACATGTGTACTGGTACTTCTGTGACGATTTCTCTTATCTGTGGGCCATATATCTTTGGTTTTAAATGTTTAGTAACACCTTTTCCTCAGCAATTTATATTACCTACTAAACCCATCTACCCTCCTGTCTATTACTAAGGCGAACAGTGTCTTTATATATTTGAAAGATTTTACAAATCAACCACTCAGGTGCAGACTCTCCAATGTCAAAGACAATACTATAGTCGCGGCGCTCGACTCTGAGGTTGTCATTATCATACCCTGGCAACGTACCATTCAAAAGTGCGTCCGATTTCGTATCATATTATACATGAATCATATTATCATGCACGAATATATTTTAAACGAGTATTATTATACACGAACATATTATACACGGATCACATGCGTCTCATATACACGAAATCAGACGCACTTTTGAATGGTAGGTTGCTAGAGCACGACAATAACAACCTCAGAGTCGCGCGCCGCGACTATAGTCAATTTTCATCGCTTATTTGCTTTGTAGATTTTGCCTGGTAGATCTCTTGTCTAATACCTTCCTCTCTATATGTCCATACCTAGTGTGTGGGTCTTTGTGCGGTCAAAATACTTATAACTGAACAAAAAGGAAAGTAGAATCTCTCTCTCTCTCTCTCCTTTCAAGCACAACCCTGAGGAGAAGAGGAGGAGGAGGATAAGAACACACACACACACACACACACACACACACACACACACACACACACACACACACACACTCCCAAAGTCAAGCAAGAAGGGACCACCCGCTCGACCCGAGTATAAACACACAAACACGATGATGTTATTTCAAGGCGAGGAAGGGGTCGAGGTCGGGTGTATAGAGGGTCTGATCCTGTATTAACTTAAGCTGGGATAATACGGTCTTGCTTATATTCTAAGAGGACGCCCTGTGTGCTCTTACGGGGCACGAAGGAAGGAGCTGATGATGAGGAAGGCAGAAGGGGAGAAACCTGAAGGAGAATGAGCTTCAGTGAGAAGGGGAGAAGACGTGTGGAGGGAAACTTGAGTAAACAGAGGTCTTTGCGAGAAGTGAAGGGGAATTTCATGAGGGAAAGGGATGAAAAGAGAAAAGACTGAGCAGGCACGAGAAAGAATAAGCTGAAGGAGAATGACAAATGACGAGTGGATGACATGGGAAGTACACGTTTAGAAGAAAACGTAAAGAAACAGATTCTTGTGAAAAGTGAAGGAGAATTTGATAAGGAAGGGGGATGAAATCGAAGAAGAATGAGCATGCGCATATAAAGAGTAAGTAGAAGGAGAATATGAATATGCGAGTGCAAGGGGAAAAAACTAAACAATAATACGGATGTAGAAGATAAAGAGGAAATGAGGAAAGTGTTGGGGAGCAATAAATCTGAAGGTAAAAGAGAGTGTTTTAGGTGGGAGGAAGCTGTACTGGAATATGGGTGCCAAAGGAGGAAACCTGAGGAAATAAAGAGACCTACGAGAAGGAATGGACAAGGAGAAAAGGAGATGGGATTATGACGAATGAGTATGACTAAGAAGGAAAAGAAGCTGTGGGACAAGGGAAGAGAAGGAAATGAAGGAAATGAGGAGAACGACAAGAAGTGAACGGCGCTGAATGATAATGAAACTACGTGAAAATGGAAGGAGTCGTAGGAGGAGAGGAAGAAAACTTGAAGAAATAAGGAAACTGAAGGAAAGAAAATATAGGATTTAAAGGTAACAGTGACAAGCGAAGGTCAGTAAGGACAGGAAAGAAGAAAAAAAAGGAACGAATGAGGTGGGAAGATAATGTAAAGTAATTAACTCTGATGGAAGGAAACTAGAAGAAAAAAGAGAAACTGCGAGGCGTGGATAACAGCAAGATAAAGAGAAGGGGAGAAACGTGGAAGGGAATGAGGGTGAGTGAGAAGGGAAGAAGATGAAGGATAATGAGGAAGTCAAGGAGTAAACCCTTTAGATCAACCAACATATCTGATTTCTTCTCCTTGCTAATAAAAGATAATTTGTCACCTGAAGGGAAATGTCTTATACTCAAGGGGTAAATGGAGGCTATATCTGTCCCTTTTACTTCGACAAGTTTCTCCTAAGCTGAAGAGAATCGTCTGGAGATAACAGAATAAAAAATACGTCATCGTAGTGAAGGGGTAGGACGACGAGGTGACTGATGCGAGTCGTTAAATGATGGAGTCACAATAAGGAAATGCAGATAATAAACAAGAAAGTAAGACAGAATAAGCAAGAGCACAAAACAAAACGGAAAACTAAAAACAAGCCAAAACAAGCAACGAGGGTACAGGAGGAAAAAAGACAGGAGGATAAGGATGAGGAGAAGGGTGAGGAGGAATGGATAGGAATACGAAAGATGTAAAAGGTGGATAGGACGATACCGGTACTGGATAAAGGGGATGGATAGTAAGGTGACGAATAAAAAGTTAGTTGACGAAGGGCTAAATAGAGTACGAAGATGGGTGACGAGGATACGAGACTGGATAAAGATGGTTGGTAGGGCGATGAGAGAGAGAGAGAGAGAGAGAGAGGGGGGGGGAGTGAGGGTGTTGGTGAGGGTGTGGGTGTGGGTGAGGGTGTGGGTGAGGTTGTGGGTGTGGGTGTGGGTGAGGGTGAGGGTGTTGGTGAGGGTGAGGGTGTTGGTGAGGGTGTGGGTTTTGGTGAGGGTGTGGGTGTTGGTGAGGGTGTGGGTGTGTGTGTTGGTGAGGGTGAGGCTGCGGGTGTGGGTGTGGGTGTGGGTGTTAGTGAGGGTGAGAATGAAAAGAGGATACAAAGAAGCACAAATGAAAGAATACTGTAACACACTTGATGGTCCTTTCGAAGTTGTTTGTTAAGGAGAACTCTAGACTATGGTATCTCTTCTATGAGGTAAAGATAAAGGTAAAGCAAGAAAATTCCTCCGACTCAACAATCTCTCGAGTCGAAGCCGGCGGAAAAAAGTAAGAAGGGCCATCACGTACCATTGGGAAAAAAATGAACTGAAATGTAATGGAAAAAGATGAATGGAAAACTACAGGGGAAGGTGAAGATTAGGGTGAGGTTGAAGGTGAGGAAGAGGGTGAGAATGAGGGAGGGAACAAGAGAGAAAGGATGAGGATGGGAAGAAGAAAGAGTGAAAGGATGAGGGAGGGAACAAGGATGAACGAAAGGATGATAGATTGAACGGTGAAGGTAAGGGAGAAAGTGAGGGTGAGGGTGAGGGTGTGGGTGAGGGTGAGGGAGAGGGTGAGGGTGAGGGTGTGGGTGAGGGAGAGGGTCAGGGGGTTCAAAGTAATTACTAGTTATGAAACCGTAGCCTTCGTTTAATTAAGATAGCCCTCACAACGACGGCGAAGAGTCCAACATTAAGATCAGAGAAAACGGAGATGAGTTTCTCTTGGCTCATCTCTCCCTCTTTCACACACACACACACACACACACACACACACACACACACACACACACACACACACACACACACACATTTTTACATAACCCATAAAACTGACGACTTCCAAATATTTTAGACGGCAGATAAGATGACGAAGACCACCTCAAAATATTACAGTGGCAGAAAACACATACTTATTGCACTGGGGCTGTATAGATGAAATGCCATGATAAGTTGTCAAGTTAGTACACGAGGATATTACTTTGAGAAAATAAATGTACATAAAATATTACGATGATGGGCGTATTATGTAATTTACGTATGAGGCTTCAGAGACTTGTTATGTTAGAAGTATTTATGTGGAGTTAATGTCGAGATGTGGGTCGAATGAAAACTGAGACTGAAAAATAAGAGTGTAAGTTAACTGAAAATGGAGATGGATGAATGAGAAAAAAATGTGGACTAATACGACTGCCTTTGGAATTACCACTTTCGTCATGATTATGTAATTATAATTTTGAACTGTTTTACCTTCTGGCATTTTGTTCAACTTATGAGGACTGTTCAAAGTGGATGGGCTGGATATTACAGTAAACATTAATTACTTCATAGCAAAAGGTCTCTCCTTAACAGATAAAATCGTCTGTTCTGCATTTTAAAAAAAAAATATAAAAATAGAAGACGCTCTCTGGTTGGAGGGAGTTATCTGAAGAACCAAACTTAAACCAGAAGGGAAATATACTGCTGAGAAATATGATCTAATATTGCATTACATGGGGAAACACAAAGAAAAATAAAAGAGGTATCTAGAGTAATGCAGAAGCAAGAGAAATTGTATATGATTTAATTCTACAGTAACTGGGGTACCTCGAGATACTGACAGATCCATCCATCCATCCATCATCCAATCCTACGTTGCCCCATGAGGAGCGTAGGAGCCCGGGGCTAAGCAAGTTGGTCCTGACATTTAAGATGAGAGTGACCAGCCTCACTCATCCCTGAGTGGCAATACGTGGGCAATAAACCCCAACCATCTCTTGGATATAAACCTTCACCGGCTCAATCCGATTGGAGCGCCGTAATTACCCACTAAACCACCGGGCGCCAAAATTTGGTTATACGGTTACCACCAGCGTTGTAAATGGTTTCCTGGTGTACAGGAAACCATTTGGCTTGCCACTCTGTGTACAGTCACCAGTGGCAGAAGGAAGAAGAAAGAATGAAGGAAAGAAAGATAGAAGAGGGAGCGTAAAGTCACGAGGAGGCAGAAGGACGAGGAAAGAATGACATAAGAGATATAGACGGGAAAATAAGAACGCACGTACGATTATACGAGAGAAAATAAAAATACTAGAGTCAGTATGGAGGTAGAGCAAAAAAATGAGAGGCGAAGGATAGCTACAGACATTCCTTAAAAATAGGGTATATGTGGAGTTATCTGGAAGCATAGATGGAAAAAAAACGAGTGCATATAATTAACCGGAAATATAGATGGAAAAGAAGATTGCATGTAGTGTTAGCTGTATATATGGGTGGGATTTACGACAGCACGTACAGTTACTTAAAGAAACAGAAACACGGTATAAGAAACACAGATGAACAAGTCAGTGTCCATTATTTTTTTTTTTTTAATGTGTCCGACTCTGGGCATAGGCTTCACAGCCTGCTATCAAGGCCCAGCGGTCCTCCTTCATACCATACACCTCTACATGTCACCACTTCGGCGCTAACACCCACCGTCCATATTGAATACATGCTAGGGCTGTCTCATACAGGACTGGTGTATTGGTATTAGCGGGGGTATTTTTACGACATGTCGGCGAGTCTACTGGTAGATCAGTAAAGCCTGATATAATGAAATTCAAATCCTTAAACTGTTCCCTGCCCCAGCCAGGATTCGAACCTGGGTCCGTTAAGACTGCAGGCCACCTCTCTACCGATTGAGCGAATTACTTGGTGACACAGTTAAATCCTTAGAGTTCACGTGGAATTACCTGGATATGCAAATAAAAAACAAGTGTACCGGTATGTGGAAAAATAAGTACGGAGGAGATGTAGGAGTTACTGAGGAGATAACCCCCCAAAAATGCTTCTTTGTTCATATATGAAGGAGTTTATTTCAGGGACTGATGAAACACTGACAGACTGAAAAAAAAAAAAAAAAAAAAAAGCTCGATAATAAATACAGGACCAGCGATCTCTCTCTCTCTCTCTCTCTCTCTCTCTCTCTCCTTCTCTCCTACCTATATTTTTTCAACTGCACTCAGGGTACACAAAAACGAAAATCAAAACCAAACGCCTGGCAGACACACCCGTCTCCTCGCACTTACACGGCTCGGGATTTCTCACGATTGTGCCAAGGCAGATTTTGGGAAGGCAATCTTAATCTTACTCTCTCAAAACAATTAGAGTCAGTTCAAGATAGGCTTCTCAAAAAAAAAAAAAAAAAAAAAAAAAAAAAAAAAACGGGTCGAATGTGGCCTTTATTTACCACATCAGCCCGAGATATCTTTTCATTATGCGTTTTCTATGACCGAATGGTTTTAGAGGGGACTTTACTGACTGAAAGAGTTCGATGTAGCCTTAGTTAACATTTTCAAGATGAAGACGCCTTTAAAAAATATATTCTTCCTGTCCCAAGATTATTTTATTTTGCAGACGAGAGACTTTTAAAATCGGAGGTTTAAGAAATCGCCTTCATTGATCCTCTTTAATACTAAAGTGTTCTCTTAAATCTAAATTAAGCACCTGGTATTATCAAGAAAAATAAAACTTACGCCCTCTACTTAAAATGGTTTATCTCTGCAACCCGAGGAAGCCTTTTTACACTAGAGAAAGACTTTTTAAGCAATTCATACCCTTCTTTAGTCACAGGACATCTTCTTACACAAATCTTTCCCTTAGCCACAGGAGTTCTTTTTATTCGAGTCTTACCTAACTTCCTTAGCCTGAGGACGTCTTTTTATTTAGTTTTTACCTAATCCCGTACTTATTTCTTTAGTACCAAATGGCTTTTTTTTATTATCTAAACTTTATACTTCTCGACGACATAATAATCAACTATGTTCGTACGAAAAAGTTTGTGTTGATCTTCTTAGGCTGTCTTCTTTACCTTTTGTGTCATTCTTCTTTGTCCGCCATCATCTTCTATGCCATGATAATTCTTCCTTTTCCACAATCTTATTTACCACTCCTAAACTTCCGTGACCCACCCAAACTGGAGTCGTTCTCATTTGGATTTAGAAAACAGCAAAGTTGTCTCGGGCTTTACAGAGCCGAAAGAACTATGCAGTAACACTCTCAGGCTACAAACGTTTGCCACAAGCCGGAGTAGAATATCAGAGTTGTCCCGATCTTGAAATATTATAACACGTCTGGGTAGGTAACAACTAAAATCATCGTAATGAAACAAAGCAAAATGCAATACAGAGGAATCACTGTCAGCATGGATTTCGAGTGGTTTTCTTGAACATATTTTTACAATTAATTCCCGCTCGTAAAGTCAGATTTATTTTTTGAAAAGATTTAGGTAAAGGAAAGACTCTGCCCTTCCCTTTCCTCGTCGTCCCTGCAAAAATGTATCAAGGTTACGACTACGAAATGATCAAAAGATTCTTTGGGAATCTCAGTCTTGAATCAGTTATAGTGGCATTTCGAAGACTAGAGATACTGTGGAATTTATGTGGAAGGAAACGGGATGCAAAGGAGGAGGAAAGAGAATGTGTGTGTGTGTGTGTGTGTGTGTGTGTGTGTGTGTGTGTGTGTGTGTGTGTGTGTGTGTGTGTGTGTGTGTGTGTGTGTGTTAAAAGCTGTCATAATGAGAAAGTGACTACGATGAAAAACAAGAATACTGTCTTAAGGCCTGGCTGTTCACTGTGTTCCATTCTGTAGGTTAATCATTACTTTCTTTACACCTTAGCTGCAAATGTCTCAACAGGACCTCACTACTTACACCATTTCAATTACATAACTTATTTCATATTGTGTGCTTACTGATTCCAGACGATTTTATTCCACTTTTTTTTTTTTCAGCTGTAAAGGTTAGTTATAGCCTTCATTAATCCCTGCAATTCAATATAAAAAAAAGAAATGAATATAATGATCTGGAGGGAGTAAGAAGATCCCCACATAATAACTCTTTGAAGTGAAGGAATTACGAGCACTCTCAGCTATTCCTGGTGTGGCTACGATGACTCTTATTTTACCTCTTCCCCACAATGAAGCCTTTTTAATTTTTATCGGGTCATGACCAAATAATTATATTTCAAATTATGGGAAATTTTGGCAGTGAAGCAGCAGTGAAATGGCGGGGGACAGGGCGATTTGTTTGTGGCCACCTTCTTCGGGATTAAGGCGTCTGGCATTAGACAGACAGACAGAAGAAGCTGACGAAAACTATATCATAACCTCTAGTTCAAAAGGTTTCTCGTATGCTAAATCAAAGCCTCTGAAAGCAGCAGAATTAAAATATAGTGTAGAATGTCTTTACCTCAGTAAAGTGCTTTCGGTTACCCAAAACCGTCTTCCTCCTATTTCTCCTTAAGTAACGCGGTCCTCTCCTTACACCCAAATGACTAAATAGGCACCCCCACCTTTACGAGCCACCCATTTCATCCCCCTGCTTCCTTTTCACCACGGAAGGTTACACAGCGGTCACCCATCCAAGCGCTAGCCAGACCGTGGGGTGCTTAACGCGGCTTACAAGACGGGGAGCGGCGCTTACCACCCTGTTAGCTGCGGTGATGAGGAGAAGTTAAGGAGGTGAGAGACTCTTGTGCCACGCCTTGAGACATTCCTGAGGGAGATGGGGGGGAAGAAGGAAGGAAGGATGGAAGGATGGGAGAGAGAGAGAGAGAGAGAGAGAGAGAGAGAGAGAGAGAGAGAGAGAGAGAGAGAGAGAGAGAGAGGAATATTAGGTGAAAGTGGAGTGTGACGGGATTGAGAGGGGAGTGTGATAAGGGGGAGAAATGTGTGTGAGGTGGGTAGGAGGGGAATGTACAGTGGGGAGAGGGAAGTGTGAGGTCATGAGTAAGGCGTGTGTGGTGGGGAAGTGGAGAGTGTGAGGTGGGGGAGAAGCGAGTGTGAGATAGGGGCATGTGAAGTGAGGAAGAAGGGAGGTAGGAGAGTGTGAGGTGGGGGAGTGCGAGGTAGGGGGATGTGAGGTACGGGAGTAAGAGGTGAGGGAACAGAGTGCAAGGGGGTGAGGGAAGTAGAAGAATCGGACAGAGATGTGTGAGTAAGGGAAAGGGGAATCCAGGGGAGGGGGTGAGTGAAACAGAAAGGGAAGATGGGGAATACTGAAAGGTAAATGTGTGGAGTGTACGCCAAGAATCAGGAAAAAAAGAATGGAAGAAGAAGATCAAGGAGAGAACTTGGCTGATCAAAGAGGAGGAGGCTGAGAGAGAGTAAATGAGGGAATGGATGAAGTAAGAAGAGGAAAGCCATAAGAGAGGGACTTAAGGAGTGTGGGAATGAGTGATGAGAGAGGAACGAGGGGGAACCGGTTAATATAGAGGTGAGGATGAGGGGAAAATGAAGAAATGACATAAGAAAAAAAAAAAAAAAAGGAAATGGAGATGAAAGATGTGAGGAAGGGCATGAATAAAAAAAAAAAAAAAAAAAAAAAAAAAAAAAAGTGAGAGAAGCGTGCGAAATGTTGGGGAGGAGAAGGGTGAAGAATGATGAAAGAGGAAAAAGGTAATGAAAGAGGTAGGAGAAAAGAAAATGATGGAGAGAGAGAGAGAGAGAGAGAGAGAGAGAGAGAGAGAGAGTAAACGATGAGGCGAGGCGGAGAAAGGGTAAATAAACAGGTGAATGAAGGTGAAGAAATGAAAAAAAAAAAAAAAAAAATTGGAGGAAGAGGGTCAGGATAATTGAGAGGGAAGGAAATGGTGATGAGAGATATTAGTATAAGTAGGGATGAAGGAAAGGGGGGATAGGGGGTGAGCATGAGGGAAAGGGTGATGAGAGAGGTGATGGAGATGATGCCTAAAGGGTGAACGGAGATAGGTAAGAGGTGTGCTAAGACTACAGTGGATGGGAAAATTTAGGTGTGAAATAGGACGTACGTAAGGTAGATGGAATGAAGAAGAAAACTATTAGGGAAATGCATGGAATAAACAAAGGGAAAGGAGATGCATGAAAACCAGATGAAAAAGAAAGATTAGATTATTGCCTACCGACTGCACGAAGGTCATTCAAGCGGTCAATGAATATTTTCCAGGATCCTGTCTTCTCCTAGAATACAATAAGCAGCACGCCAGCTTTCATCCAGGTTCCTATTCGTACTTCTGGGTGAAAAGGGATAAGGGGAAACAAACTTTGTCCTACAGTTTGATCGGCACGAGAACTAAGATTGGCTTCTAGTTGTGACTTGGATGCACTAACCAACTCTCTCTCTCTCTCTCTCTCTCAAGAAAGATATAAAGCGATTAAAAGAGGTAGTGCGAGAGGAAAGACGAATGATGGATGGTAGGAGAAGGAGAGGAGGAGAGATGAGAAAAATGAAGTAAAGAGAAAGACGAGAACTGATTTGAGAGGAGGGTGACATGAATGACAAGCACGTGAGGATGTGAGGGAAAGTGAGAAGCAAGAGGAGAAGGGAGGAAAGGAGGGGGAGGGGAGAGAGAAGATAAGGGGAAGGAGGAGAAGGAGATAGTGGGATGAAGGGAAGGGAGGTGAAGGAAAAGAAAGGAAAAGGGTGGAGGTAAGAGGAAGGAGGGGAGGGAAGAGAGAGGATGAGAAGATGAAAGGGATGGCGAAACAGGAGAGGGTAATGGGAAGATGAGGTGAGATGTTGAGATGATAGAGAAAGAAGAGGAAAGAAGGGGAGAGGTGGGCACGGGATATAAAAAATGGAGGGGAAGTGAAAGAGTGAAGAAGAGGGGAAAAGGTGTGAAATGAGTAAGAAGGGAGGAGAGGGGGGAGGCGGCGAGAGGAGGGAGAAAAAGAGGTGTGACATGGAAAGGAAGAAGGGAGAGGAGATGGAAGGTGAGAAAGGGGAAGGAGTGGAGGAGAGGAGGAGTAGTGAGAGGGGGAGGGGGAGGATAAATGAGGCGAGGCATGAAGGGAGAAAGAGTGGAGGGGAAGGAGTGGAGGAAAGAAGAGGCAGCGGGAGGGAGAAGGGGAGAAGAAAGAGGAGTTGTGAAAGGGGTAGGAGGGAGGGCAGACGAAAAGGAAGGTATGAAAGGGGATGGAAGGGAGGAGAGGAGGGGAGAGCAGACGAAAGGGATGGTGTGAAAGGGGAAGGAGGGGAGGTGAGGAGTGTGTGGTGGGAGGGAGAGGGGTGACAAAAGCTTCACATCCTGGTCCCCGCGATATCGGCAGAGGCAGACTCTCGCCTCTACAACACAACATTATTGATTTCCGAAGGTGGGTGGCGAGGGTGACGTGAGGTGAGGTGAGGCCCACAGGTAGGTAGTGAGGATATATATACTACACCTTGCACCCACCTTCTACAATAAAATATCCTTTCACAGTCTGATCCTGAACAGTACACCTTTGCCCATTACAGAACTGTACAACACATTCCAAATCTCTGCAACAACTTTAACCCTCTGCAGCACACTTTACCCCTCGGCAGCACACACTTTAACTCTCTACAGCCCAGGCATATACGCTAGACCTGCACCTTCCTTCACAACATTCTTAACATCCTTATACCCCTTTCTTACAACAATATTTTACTCTTACACTCTCAACAAGATATTATTTTATCTGAGGAGAGAATATTCCATCTAGATGATTTATATATAAACCTACATTTACCCTCTCATTATACCGTTTTTACTGTAACATTTCCTAAAATTGCCATCTCTCCTTGAATGCTGAGTTGTAACAATGGATTAACGATAGAATATGATGTTAGTCACGATAATATGAAAAAGATATAGAGCCGTAGCTTTGTCTTGCTCTACCACTGAGTTACGTGGAATAAGTTGCTAAAGGACGATAATGTGGTCCAAGTTAAGATGAAAGGACTATTGTAGGTGACCCTTAGCAAAGTAAACGAAATAGTATGTTAGCAGCACCAATATCAGAATAAAACGCGTCCACGGACTGAAGAGGTTAATGCTCTACAACACGCTTTAACCCTCTACAGCATAACATTATTGATTTCCGAAGACGCGCAGGTGAGGTGAGGTGAGGTGAGGCCCACAGGTAGCATGGACATACTGGATACACTATAGTTCGTTAACCTTCGCTCTTTCAATCCGATGGTGCATTTGTATTTCATCTTTGCTACCTAGGCGAACTATTTCATCTATGCTACATTCAGACGAACTATTCAACTCTGAATGGATCTATAATAATGGAATGATTAATGATGGCTATATCTACAGTAACTCAGGCAGTTCCAAACGTCCTCTCCTAGCTGAATACAATAGTCTAGTATTAGCAAGAAAAAATAGAAAATCCGTCAGCGGCTACAGCCATCAGCTTGGAATTTCCCATAGCTCAGCAACAGAACAAGACAACACAACGGCTATAAACTCTTTTCATACTCCCCGTTTTCGACTGGCATCATAGTCTAATACAGTGTTAATCTTCTGTTACAGTTCATTGGTATTTGTAACAATATAACGGTTCAACATTGGACTTCTTTGTGACCGACACCCTATTCAGATTTCTTGTTACAGCTCAGAGGCAAAGTAATACAATACTACGGCTGTGTGCCCTTTCCACAGCACTCTTTAGTGACTTTTCCTAATTTGAATAGGACTGTTTGCAGGTTGGAAGATTAAACTCATGAATTATCCCTCTCCTACTAAGAATCAGAGTTGTTTTCTAGTCCCTTTTAGTACGAGATTCCACTCCTACGCTGAAAATGTTCTCTGGATACGAAACAACACAATGTAGACATCATCATACTGGAACAGCTACCGTAGCAAAAAGTATGAAGGGTGTGTATAAATTATTTACACACAACGTACACATCAGTTACATTTTTAGGAATAATGCCGGTCTGAAAAGTAATATAAATAACCTCCAGTCAGCAGATAGTCGAAAAGACAAAAGTTTAAGAAATATCGTTAAGGATAAATTGAACAGAGGGGTTTAAAGCAGACAGCACATTTTTTTTTTTTTTCTAAATCCAAATCTTCCCCCGGAATACGAAACGTAAGAACCAAAGTCACCTGTAGGTCCCGATTCGTACTGATGGATGAGGAGGTGCAAAGGGGAAACAATCTTTGTTCAGTAATCTGACCGGCCCGATAATCGCGTTCCAGTTCTTCCAGGTGCTTGATTTGCTGCCCAGTGCACCACCAGCATCACTGAAGAAGAAATCAGCACACTAAAAGGGTCAACCAGACAGCCCTCACCAAGCATCGAAGCAAACATTAATAACCAGCCTAATCTCAACCATCACCCCCAAGACACATAATACAGTGATCTACGGTGTTACGGCGCTCTTTTGTAGTAGTTTTTTTTTTTATTCCCTAACAAAGAGTGACTATATAGTTTGCATTAAAGGCAAATTCAGTCAAACTGAAATACATATAATGAGAACCTAATTTATGTCACCCTTACCGTACTCTGACGTCCAATTTAAAGTTAATTCTTACTGTCTTTAAATGCCCTTTTACTTTATCAAAGGCCACTCTTGCTGAAAAGGCTCAAGAACCCATCTCCTACCCCACGCCTTTCAGCAACAATTGGCCAAGAAGGACGCAAGTCACTTTTCATTCTGCAATTTTTCAATATTCTTCCCGGCATATCATCTCACTTCTGCCGACCGTATAATTCCAGGCATTTCATTCCTTCTTTCCACACCTTCTAACTCGTATTAATTTTTTCTTTTGTAACCTCACAGTTTTCATTCATTTTTCAGTACAACATTTAAATTCACCTAATATAACTTTCTTTTTGTTACTTTTTTAAGGATTATTTTTCACGATTTTCCACAATATTTCCACCTCCATTTTTGCATTTTTGTACCTCTCCCTAGAGTGTTTCCTGTTTCGGAGACATTTGCATTAATTATTTCCAGTTTTTCAGTCGCCTCATTTTCCATTACGTGTGTTTAGTTTCTGACATAAATTATTCTCATTATATGCTCTTTTTCCTTTGACTGAATTTGTTTAATGCATCCAACACAGTCACTTTTTGTTAATATAATTTTCAACAATTTCTCTGTCCCCATTCACACCAAGCTGTCTGTCATAGCAGCTGAGAGTTTCGTTGCACACACACACACACACACACACACACACACACACACACACACACACACACACACACACGCACGCACGCACGCACGCACGCACGCACGCACGCACGAACGCACGCAGCTCAAAACATCACATCCTCTCTCGCTCCGTGAGTGGGGGTGTAGTAATGAAACTATTCCCGGCCCCAGTGGGGACCAACGGAGCCATTCAGACAGTAGATCAATTAACATGACTATCACCTTCCCTTTACTCCTCTGCCTTACCCTTATATTTTGTTCTCGATCTGTTTTTCTGCCTCTCTCAGCAACCAGACTGTGGCCTACTATTAAACAACCTCGTGGAGCTGACTGGCGTAAAATCTAAGCCTTCTTTTCCTTCCTTCTTAGTTTTACTCTTGATATTGGCAGACAGTTTCACTCTACATAAGATAAACTTCCCTTGCAGTGAGAGTGGCAAGATAGTTTGTGATGCTGTGACATGAAAGATGATGGGGGTCACAGAGGTCTGGGTTATGTATGATGTTGAAATTTAAGCGCATGAAAATTTAATGAAAGTTTGGCCCACTTTTTGTTGACTCCTCAGATGATACTCTCTCACTTTCAGAGTTGCTTTGTGGCCTTTTTTCTGAATCCCACATAACCCACTCATAACAGTGTGGAGAGAGGCGGTGACAATAGCTATAATGTTGTGACTCTTGGTGGCTTTGGGTTTCAGCTGCACGTAATGATCCATGGAGGCGTTTGAGCTTTCACAATGTTAATATACTGTCCAGTCTAACTTGACCTGAAATTGCCATTTGTGCTCCTTCAGTCCTGAGCTGCATGAAGAAATTAATGCTTGAAAATGATGCTAGTCATCGAAATGTGCTATGGAAAGGATGCAACGTTGTAGTATTGTCTTTCGGCTGCAAAACGATAAAATTTACGTGAAGTTTTAAGGCAGACGAATTATAAGGGAATTAATTTACCGTCCATACTTACTGAAGTATTCCGCATGACACTCTAAAACTTCGACTAGGCCGTCAGTGTATGAACATGCTCTTAGGATATGCTCTTGTCCACGTCCTGTTTTACACTAATCGGCTAACTCAGTATTGCGAAACTGTTGTCAGTAAATACTCTGAAGTGCGGTAGACGCAATGTACCGGATGGGTAACAATGCACAAAAAATACTGCTGAGACCAAATAACAATATTTCATCATTTTCTTCCCTGCTTGATGTTTTTGTTAATTTAATAAAACCGACTAGCACCACCCAGATAAATATCATCTAACAATAGATAAAATAAAACCACATGGCTATAGGAAATGTGAATTAAATCTGGAAGAGCCAAGATAAGATCCTAAAAGCGTCATCGGCTTTTGAGAGGCTTAATATGCCGTGCCTTGACATTCTCAAAGTCCAATTTTCAATCTCATTCTCATGTGGAAGTGGGTGAGGCGAGCGAGAGGGGAGTTAAGGACCAGACTTCAGTCAGTGAGCATCAGGTTTGCAGGCACCAGATGGAAAGTCAGTGGTTTGGAAGAGCAGCTGTCTTGCAGGGAATGAGGAGGGAGCAGCGCGAGGGAGATAAATGTGGGAGACAGCGTGAACGTAATACAGAAAAGGGATACGAGTAGGTATGGAGGTTGATGAGGCTAGAGAAATGACAGAGGATCGAGTTAGGCGGGTGAGTTAAGTGAGGAGGAGCAAGTGTTTGATACCCCCCTCCCATTTTTTTTTTTTTTTTTTGATTGATTAACACCCGCCTGACTGTTTGGACGGTAATTGTAAAACTCAGCTATAACGACACCAAAAAACTCTGTACCTGGGAAGTAGAGTTCCTGGGGAATTGAGTTATGTGTGAATGAGTATGTGACCCATTTCACTGGATATGCTCTTCATAATTCTCTCTCTTTCGTGGTAACTCTCCGTTTTTTCTGGACTCTCTCAGGAGAAAAAGGTTACGAAGATGATGGTGACAAACGACGATAATGCTGCTGCTGCTGATGATGATGATGATATGGAACGGAGGTAAGAAAGAACAGTGCAAGGGGGAAGGAGGTTATTGCAAGAGGAAACTAGGACAAAAAGGGTCAGGGTAAGAGGAGGGGTGCGGAGTTTATTACAAGAATTAAAGGAGGCAAAGATGGATAGTGCAAGGGGACATGGGGGGTAATAAAAGCAAGTACAAGGGGGAAACAGGGTAAGAAGGGCTTGCGTAATGAGGAAAGAGTGCAAGAAGTGTTAGTTCAAAGGGGAAATTGACAGGAAAAGGTAGTGAAAAGCCGAAAAGGGGCAACTAAGGTATGTAAAATGGACAGTGAAGGATAATAAAGAATGATGGTGCAAAGATGTCCTACGCATGGGAAAGGGTGCAAAGATGGCGCAATACGAGACAGACAGTACAAGGAAGTAGAGTATTTCAAGTTGAGAACTGGGGAGGAGAGATGATTAGTACAAGAATGGTGAAAGAAAAAAATGAAGAAAGGACCACGAAAATATGTAGTGCGAAGGAAAAGGGAAAGGGAAATGACGCGTGATAAAGGAAAAAATGACTAACTGAGAGGAAAGGGAACGACCATGAAGGGAAATGTAATGAAACAGGATAAAAAAAAATGTAAGGAAGATGGAAGAGAGAAGTAGTGAAAACGGAAGGGGAAGGAGTAGCAACGAAAGGAGACAGCGTGGACACGGAAAGGAAAAGAGTAAGAGTGTAAGAAAAGATTAGAGTGAGGTGGAAGAGGGTTAAAGAAGGATGCAAAGGGTGCAAAAGACGAATGTAAGGTAATGTAATAGAAGAGCATGAGTGAAGGGGAGCAAGAAGGAATTAGAAGTTAAAAGAAAAGGAAGGGCGGAATAAGAAGGGTGGGAAATCAGAAGCTGAGGAAGGGGTGGTGGTGAAGGAAGGTAGCGAGGATGAGGGAAGGAGGTAGGGTTAGTGATGGGGATGGGACGAAAGGAGGAAGAGGAGTGCAAGAAGGGGGTGGAGATGAGAGAAGGGGAGTGAAGTGAAAAAGAGAAGACGGGTGGGGGAGAAAAAATGGGGGTGGGGTAAAAAATGGGGCTGATGGTGAAAGACGAAAAAGAAAATGTTGAAATGGAAGAAAGAAGGAATGTCATTTTCAGGAAGAGTAAATAAAATAGGAGCGGAACAGAATGAGTAAGAGAACAAGAGAAAGGGAGCAAGAGAAGAGGATAGAGTAATGGGTTGGGAGACTTAATGGAGGGGTGTTGGGTAGAAGAGAAAAGTGAGAAGAAGGGAGGGGGGAGATTTGGGGAGGGGGAAGAGAGGTTGGACTGACAGGGGGAGAAGAGTTGGAAAGAGAGAGGGGAAAGAGGAGGAAATGGCAAGGGGAGGGCACAAGGGAGAAGAGGGGAGAAAGGGAGGGAAGGAGAGGTGGAGGAGGGGAGAGAGGAGGGAAGGAGAGCTGGAGGAGCGGAGAGGAGGGGAGGGGATGGGGAGGCAAGGAAGATATGGTAGCTGTCAAGAACTTTTGAGTGACGCGGCCGAGGTGCGTGATAAAGCCCTCGCTCCTACTCATATTATCGTCACACACCTGTCACACTCCACCAGGCTAACGAAGGCGAGGCAGGTGAGGCAAGGGAGGCAGGGAGGCATGGGAGGCAAGAGAGTGAAGGGAAAGAGGGAGGTAAGACAAAAGGAGGAAGGGGGTGAAGCAAGGATGGCAGAAGGGAATGTAAGGGAAAGGAGTGAAGATAGGGAGGGATGTGAGCCAAAGGAGTGAGTGAAGTGAGGCAAGAGGCATAGGGAGGGGTGTACGAGGGAAAAGTGAAGGAAAGGAAAGTGAAGGTAAAGGGAGGGACAGTGTGAGATACAGGATCAAGGGAAGGTGAGACAAGGGTGCGAGGGTGGTAGGTGAGGCAAGGGAGGGGTATAAAACAAGTATGGAAAGTGAGACAAGGGAGGGGTGCAAGGCAAGGGACTAAGGTGAGGCAAGAAAGAGGACGTGAAGCAGAGAGTGGAGAGAGTTGAGACAAGGAGGGAGGAGGTGAGTGAGGTGCGTGATACGGCCTTCGCTGCGGCTCTTATGAACGTCACACACCTGTCACACCACCAGGTAACAGAGGTGAGGCAGGAGTCAGGTAACAGAGGTGAGGCAGGAGTCGTGGGGCAAGGGAGGCAGAGGGGTGTAAGGCAGGAAGGCACAGGCGATAGGAAGTGTGGAAAGGATAAGAAGGAAAAGGAAAAGAGAGAGACGAGAGAGAGAGGGAGGGTGTGAAGTACGGAATGTAAGACACGGAAGTGAGAGAGAGAGAGAGAGAGAGAGAGAGAGATCAGATAAGGGAGGGAACGCAAAACAAGAGAGGGAAGTAAGGCGAGGAAAGTGAAGCAAGGGATGGATGTGAAGGTGAGAGGAAAGGAAAGGAGGGCGTAAAGCAAGGGAAAAGGTTTGGTATGGGACGGAGGAAAGATAAGAGAGGTAGGGAGGTGAAGCAAGAGAGACAGGAAGATAAGGCAAGGGATATAGGGGGTAAAGCAAGGAATCCAGGCACGTGAGGCAAAGGCGGCACATGAGGCAAAGGAGGCAGAGAGGTAAAGCAAAGGGAGCAGGGAGGTGAGACAAGGGATGCAAGAAAGTGAGGCAAGGGATGAAGGGAGGTGAGACAACGGATACAGAGAGGTGAGGTAAGGGAGACTGGGCGAAGAGGCAAGGGAGGTAGGAAGGGAGGCAAGAGGAAGGACGTGAAGCAAGGGAAATAAAGAGGAAAGGAGGTAAGGCAAGGGTGGAATTGTGTGAGACGAGGTAGAGAGTCAGGGAAGTGAGGCAAGAGGGAGAGAAGGGCAGAGTGGGAAAGATAGACAGGGAGGTATGTGAAGTAAAATGGAGAGGGAAATGAGAAAAAGAGAGAAGTAAAGGAAGGGAGAGTATAAGGTTTGTGTCTAAGGTAAAAGGCTGAGGTAAGGAGGGTAGGGAAGTGATGCAAGAGAAGAAGGTAAGGCAAGGAAAGGAGGGAGGTGAGACGAAGGAGGGCTGGAGGGAGAGTTATGAGATAAGGGAAGGAGGTGAGGCAAGGGAGAGCATGATGAGAGGGAGGATGTGAAGCAGGGAAGGGAAGTGAAGTACGGAAGGGAGATGATGCAAGGTGAGGTGGGAGGTAAAGGAGAAAAAGAGGGTGGGATGCGAAGCAAGGGTAAGTGATGTGAGGCAAGGGAGAGAGATGTGAGGCGAGGGAGAGATGTGAAGCAAGGGAGGGAGAATGTGAGGCGTTGATGGCATGGGTGGGTGAAGTGTGAGGCAAGGGACTCCGTCTTCAAGGCAAGAAATGATTAAGCGTGAGACACGAGAGAGGTTTAAGGCAATGACGGATGTGAGGCAAGGGAAGGAAGGATAGGAGTAAGGCAATGGAGACAAGGATGTGAAGCAAGGGAGGGGGATATGAGACATGGGAGAGAGGGAGAGATGTGAGGCAAGGGAGGGGGGGATGAGAAAAAATAGCAGAGGAGGGACAGCACAAGGGATGTGAGGAAAAAAAAGGGAGGGGGGGAAAAAATGAGGGAGATCAAACGAGAAAGGAGGTATGGACATGAGAGGAGGGAGAAAGGGAGGGAGAGAGGTCAGGCAGGGGGGGAAGGGGGGGGAAGAGTCACGTGAGGAAAGGCAAAGGAGGGGCAGAAGCAAGGCAACGAGAAATGTGAGGCTAGAGGTGGCAGCAGTGGGGGATATGAGGCAAAATAAATGTAAATCAAAAGGAAGGTGCAACAAATGAGAATCTGAGACAAAAGAAAGTGTGAGGCAGGGTGGAGCAAAGCAGGGATGAGAGGTGAGGCAAGGACGAAGGGTGAATCAAGGACGAGGGATGAAGCAAGGAAGAGAGGTGAAGCAAGGAAGAGAGGTGAAGCAAGGAAAGAGGAGGAAGCATGGAAAGAGGATGAAGCAAGGAAAAGGAGAAACAGGAAGGAGAGGTGGAACCAAAAGGGTAGATGGATGAAAGGTGATGCACTAGAGATACCTGAAAGAAAGACAAGAGCATAAGTCAAGGGAGATAACCAAAATCTGGAAAGGCACGTCAAGAAGAAAGCAGGTGCCAGGGTCAATGAAGGTGTAGGAAGCAAGGTAAGACGTAAAGCAAGCAGGTGTATGATTCAAGGAAGACATAGGTGACAAGACAAAACAGACATGATTCAAAACTGTACACAGGAAATGAAGGAGGTTGTGTGTGTGTGTGTGTGTGTGTGTGTGTGTGTGTGTGTGTGTGTGTGTGTGTGTGTGTATTCTAAATGTATGTGTGTATGTATGCATGTATGTATGTGTGTGTATGAATGTATGCATATGTATATGTATGTCTATGAAGATGGCGGGCGAGGGAGGCAAGCAAGTGCAACAGTGTGACAGACAGACGTGAAGTAAGAAGGAATGTGAGGAAAGAAAGACGTGAGAGGGAAGCAAGGAAAGGAAACAATTAAGTGAAGATGCGATGATAAGGAGTGAGGGGGACGCAAGCTTCATTAACCCACTTAGTACGATGACGTGTTTTTCCACTATATTCTCACTCACCAGACGATTTTGACAGAGTACATTGGCGTTAAAAAAAGTTAATGAAGGCTACATGAAACCCCTCCGGTCCGAAATATCTCTCCTGAGCTGACTGGAATCGTCTGGAAATAGTGAGAACAAGTGCTCGTGGGCCCTTCGGGCCCCTTGCACTTGTTCCTGCGGAGGGCTCTCGTCTTTATGTGCTGTTCTAGTGTAACGTTGTCACTTGGATTTTTTGCAGCTAACCAATTGATCGTGTAATTTGCAGCTTCGGGAATGGAACCCAAGTTGTCTGAACGCAAGTTCGATGTACACACGCAGACACACGGCTACTGCTACAGTTTATTTTAGGTCTACCTCTGGGCAAAAAATTCTGCGGAGATCCTATGCCGGGCTCCGGGAGCAGCGTTATTTGGTCAAAATGTGATCGCTCATTAAATACAGTAAAAGTTTATCAATCGTGATGGGACCAAGTTTTTTTTACATCAACGATTTTTTTTTCCAATTTTTGTGCCAATTTTGGTGCGATTTGAATGTGTAGTTTCGGCTGCCCAAAACACACACACACACACACACACACACACACACACACACACACACGGCTACTGCTATAGTATATTAGAAGACAGAGCAATAATGGTGGACTCTGATCGTGTACTCAAGCCCTTTAGATTGAGGACACCAATTTAACTGGGTGGTTCCCATGTCAGGTTATACACATGTCCCTCTGATGCCTTGTTCTTCCGTAAAAGGAGGCCAGACTATTTTATTCAGCTCAGGGTAGATAACTTTGACATTAGCCCTTTTACTATATAGCTGATTAATTCATTCAGCCCGAGGACATCATTTATGCTTGTTACTGCCAATCGATTTTATTCAATTTAAGAGAAATTTTTCGATCTAGACGGGCTACACATGCCCTTCAATAACCCTTTACTGTACTATACTATTTTCACTCTAACTTGGCCCAAAACTGCTGTCTCTTCACCATGACTTGCAGACTTGTAAAAATGGATTAACACTAGAACATGCTACTAGTGACGAAGAAGTGCTCTGGAGAGGATGTAAGGCAGTCATCTTTTTCTGCGGTCGAGTTATCTTTTTCTGTCACTGAGGTACGCAAAGTAAGTCGCAAATGGACGCAAATCTAGGCCAAGTTAGAGTAAAAAGGCTATACGGGTATATAGTGTTCGTTTAACTGACTAAAATCGTTTCGTTGCAGTAAATTTAACAAAAATAACATCACTAGGCGCCAGAGGTTAATTTATTCTGTTTCTGTTACCTCAGCTCAATAAAGCCCTCTTGTAAAGGAATTAGCCACTTCACAATGGTGGTGAACACCATCCACTAATATGATGTGCTGCCTACTTCCAGCTTCCTCTTTCTCATTTAATCTCTGTGTCCGCCCTCCTCTCTTCTTACTCTCCCCCCCCCCCACACACACACTTTTTTCGTGCCAGTATTTTTTCAATTTCAGGTAACTCTGTACTAAGTTACAAGCCTAATGGTTTCCTGTAACCCAGGAAACTATTTACAACTCTGGGTGGTAACCATTTAACTAAACAATGTGGTGAGGTGAAACCTGCTATGATGCCCATGTTAACGGGATGGAGACAGAATTGCGTAGTCCATCCAGGAACCAAATCTTCACCCCCTTCCCGCGAGGAGCAGTCCACCACAAAGGAATACTGGTTCACTGTTTGGGACTGTCCTACGGGGGGGGAGGGGGGCTGCCCGCGGCTATGGGTCTGCTTGACCAGGCAGACCTGAGTTACTCATTAAAAACAAGGAAGGGGCTTAGTGAATGCCAGATTCAAGTCTTCCGATTGAAAACGTCTATTTAAGCTGATGAAAATTGTCTGGAAATAAGAATAATGCAAAAATGGCTTCGGACTGAAGGGTTAACCTTTTCTTTAAGATGGTGTCATTTTGGTTCAATACTGCCTTTTCAGACTATTTTATTCAACGGCTTTTTATTCAGAGATTTTATTAAGAGATTTTTCGAACAAGAGGGAATAATAAGAGCCATCGTTAACTCGAGGTCCTTTGGAAATTAACTATAAACGTCTGGGGGTAACAAGATTATAAAAACAAGACGTCCCCTTATTGTACGAAGATCCTCGGACCGTGAGGATTAAGAGAGAAACAAATGTAGTCATCACAAGCCCTATATTGACCCTCTATGCCTGCCATCAATGAACAGTTGAGCTCAGATGTTCATGGTACAGCGGCTTGAACTTTTATTTTTATTTTTTATTTTTTGTAAGGAAGGAATTCTTAATGATCACTATGAAGATGCTGTTTCGGGCCATTCAGCAACATACACGATAACTTACAATAATTCTTAACGCTCGTCCTACCTCACACATCGCACCGTACCACCCACTGCAAGACGGACGCGTGAATCGAAATTTACCTGGTGATGAAGTGTATATTTAGATGTGTCTGGCCTTTATGAGTACCTTTGGGTTCAGATCAACGCTAAATTATGTTACTGAGTTACTGACGGGCAGCCCTGCAATCCGATGACGTGTTTTATTGTCTATTTTTGCTATTCCTAAACAACTTACCTAGCACAGGAATGGCCTGTAATAGCTAATGGATCTATCAAGGAAGCATCTATCCCATGTCGACCAAAAGGTCTCCCCTAAGCAGAATAAAATCGATTGGATATATTAGTCTCAATACTTTTTTGTTACCTGTACTTGCCCTAATTAACCCTCTACCGATGACTTATTTACTCGTACTTAGCATTTTATTTTAGTTGTTGATATCACGTTCTGATGTACAAGGGAAACGTAAGAAAATTAAGTGATCAGGCTTTAGTATAAAATAAATTACAAATACTACTAAAAAAATGTCTCACTACCAAATACAGTTTAGAGGTCTTAGTTCTTTCAGCCAACGGACGTAGTTTTTTTTTTTTTTTTATCTATTTTTTACCTGCGGACGATATTATTCAGCTTATGAAGGATCACTGGCTAAATAATAATAATAATAATAATAATAATAATAATAATGGAAGTTATACTTAGCTCTTGCAGTCCGAAAAGTCTGCCATGAAATGAACAAAATCAACTGCAGGTGGCAAGAAAACTTAAAAGAAATCTAATGGGATTGAGCTGGTTAAGGAAATATATATATATATATTTAACCCTAGAGATGACACGGAATTTCCATTACATCGAAAAATAAAATAAAAAGGTAGCGTTACCTTAAAGAATATCCTGAATGTAACAATACTAGTGAAAGGATTATGGGATTTAACTTAGTACAAGGAATTCCACATCACTGGAAAAAAAAAAAAAAAAAAAAAAAAAAAAAAAAAAAAAAAACAGGTCTTCGTTAGCCAAACAAATGCTTGAATGCGACAACAGAGGGAAAGGATTAAGGAACTAGATTCAGTACAACACCTGAATGTTCTATTTTCTGTGGACCTGGACTACAATAACTGAAAGTGTTTGGGCTGGTGTAATGGAGGGAAGGCTGGATTGTGTGGAGGCAGGTGTGGGAGGGAGGAGTAAATAATGAGACGGATGGAAGGAAAGTGAGAGAGGAAGGGAGGGGAAAGAAACGGGGGAGGGATGCGGAGAAAAGAAAAGCGAGGTAGGGGGGAGGGAAATAAAGCTGGAAAAAGAGAGGGAAAGAAGAGAAAGAGATGGGAGGAGAAGGAAGGTCGAGAAAAATTGGGAGGATGTGAAAGGAAAGGAAGTGGGAAGACGTAAAGCGGACGAGAGGAGAGAAAATGGAGAAAGGGGTGGAAGAGGAGAGGAGAAAAATGAAAGTGAAGAGAGAGAAAGAAGGGATGGAAGACGAGAGGAGGAAAGTGGAAGTACAGAGAGAGAAAGAAGGGTTGGAACAACAGAAGAGGAAACTGGAGGTGAAGAGAGAGAAAGAAAGGAGGGGAGAGGTAATGGCGATAGGGAAGGGAGGAAAACGGTGAAGGAATGAAGGGTGAAGGAATAGAGAAGTGAAGGCAGGAAAAGGAAGTGAAATGGGAGGTGACAGAGGAGGTAAGAGAAAAAGGGAATAAAGAGAGAAAGGAGGGTAAAGAAGTAGGTGGGTAAATGAAGAGGAGTGAAGAAAGAGAGGAGGAGGAGGAGGAGGGGGTGGTGAAGAAAATGAAAACTAAATTAGAGGCAAGCATACCAACATAAAGAGGATGACTGAGGATACATATCGCACAAGAAAAAAGAAACCAAAGAACAACAGAGAAAACAAAAGAAAATAAGATAGTAGAAAAGAGAGGGGGTAGTAAAGAGAAGGGGGGAAAGAGTGGGAACGAATAAAGGAAAGGATAAAGCAGTGAGGAGGGCCGAGGTTGCGTGGAGCTCTCCGTAACCTCATTACCACCGACTGGCATCTTTATTGCTCAGACAACCACCGGCTAGATTACGTGGCCGTGTGTGTGTGTGTGTGTGTGTGTGTGTGTGTGTGAACAGTTGAATGTACGCGCGAATTATGCATGTGCGCGCGAGCAGATGTGCCATTTATGAGGGGTGTGCACGTCAGCATGTAAGTAAATATTCATACTCGTCCCTGCTGACAGACAACACAATTCAGGGTCATTAAACTCGCAGGTACGGGTTCAGGTAATGCTGATATAATTGTTTGGGTGGGAGGGACAGGGGTCAGAGGGCCCTCCCTACACCCTGCTTTCCCTAATGACCTCGCAGGGTAAGCATCATACTACACTCCATACACACCGAATTCAGTGGGGTACATTTTACATTAGAAGCACAATTACACCTCGATCTGTTCCCTTTGCCTAAAATCTATTCACACCAAATTCAGTGGACAGGCACACATTTATATTTCGGACTGTTTCTTCCTCTAACCATCACGAAAAATAATTCGTTGACACATCCTTGGCTGGTATGGCGATGGAAGATGTTACGTGAAATATTTATGTGATACCAATACAAAGCACAGCAAACGAGAATGAGAAAGTACGATATCCTCTGATGTTCGAGGAGGAATGTGAAATACTGGAAGCGAGACACAATGCTGGCTGGGACTATCGAAGAAATTTTGCACGTGTTTTAAGTCCTCAGTGGAAAGTGCTCTAACACTTACACTTCAATGCCTCTTTATTTAAGCTGAAAAATGAACTCTGCTTGTAGTGGGACTGATTTCACTGGGAGGCTTTCTTACATCAATATTTAGGTCACGAAAATAGCGATATTCTTGGAAAAAGCAGACCATGGTGAGTACAATGGGCCCTCGCGTTGTGAAGGGGAATAGTGCTGTAATTTCGATGTCATGCTGGTCAGAATAAATACATGAGGCCGCGTTTTACAGAAAGTTATAATCAGGTACTTGTGCAAAGAAATGTAAAAGGATTCCCAGAGAGACCGTACATGACCGCAAAACTTCATGTAATTTTTGTGCCTCATAGCAAGAGGGACAAACATGAAACTAGTGCTGGCAACTTCAACATTCCTAAGAATACGTCAGTAATAGTGAACAAACGCACTGTGGTCAAAATTTATTCACGTCTCTTGGCAGAGGTTAAAAAAAAAAAAAAAAAAAAAAAAAAAAAAAAAAAAAGCTTAAAGCAACTAGAATGAACCTCGTCGATAGTGACATTTATTTGCTTTATTTTATTCTTACTAAAGCCAGACGACTTTATTTACCACTTTGAAGAATATTTGAACTAGAGGAGTTCTATAGATACAGCCATCGTCAGCCTTTGTACCTGGAGAGGACTTTCCAAACTCGAATAAAATAACTTGGCGATGGCGAGAATGATGTTTAAAGTCACCGCACTCAAAGCCAACATTATATTGGTGGGATATCTAATAATCCAAATAAAAAGGCAACAAAGGGGTAAGAATATAATAAGGAGGACGTCGTCTGAGAGGTGGTCAAAGTCGCGTTCCCTATAAACCAACAGGATATTTAAATGCGTTCAGTAATTCTACTACTTCAGTTGTTCTCGGCTCTAATAATACAAATGTAACGCTACAAAACACTCCATTCTTTGTACACATTCACTCCCGACAAAAAAAAAAATTCACAGCCTGATATTTCTATTGTTGCAATATCGTCTTTTAATACAAGACCAAAACATTTTCGTATCACAAAACTGACACACCATACACATAAAAAAATAAAGACAAAAATAATGACGCATCCATATAGTTGAAGCCTGGCAATAAATAAATAAATAAATAAATAAAAAGCCTTACATGTTCTCAACGTGCACTATATACATGTATTTATAACTACACAGTGATTTTCATTCGGTGATACAGCCTCAAATATATAACTAACAAAATATCACAAATAAAAAAGACACGAAACAATAAAGTTGGAAACAAGTCACGAAAATAACTACGAATGACTAAATACAAACATAACATCGATCACCTAAGTCACCCCATAAACATCACTAACAGAGTTGTACACACACGTAATTCCACAAAGCTAAGCAAGGGAAGATCGTAACAAGCACATTACCCGTATGACCTATAATATCCTGGCGCTTACAACCCTCACACACGCACACACACGACCCACACACTCGTACACACAAGGTAGACGCGCGCACACACACGCACAGTCTACATTTCGCACACAGAGGTAGACGTTCACGTACAAAAACGAACCATACAAGACCATACAGGCCACACACACACACACACACACACACACACTTCTCTCTCTCTCTCTCTCTCACACACACACACACACACACACTCCTCTCTCTCTCTCTCTCACACACACACACACACACTCCTCTCTCTCTCTCCCTCTCTCTCACACACACACACACACTCCTCTCTCTCTCTCTCTCTCTCTCTCTCTCTCACACACACACACACACACACACACACACACATACAACCCCCACCTCAAAACTCCCTTCCCTCCCTCCTCCTCCTTCCCCACACACCTACGTAATCCTACAACCCATTACTTACGACCCTGTAATGCAGTGTTACGTCACTGTATTAGCACAGGTTGCCAGACGTACTAACTATAAGCTCTCTAATAACAAGAGTTGGATATTCTAGCGTCATAGGGGCCATCTAAGCAAATAAGCACCTGTGTGATGAACAACGGCGGGCAGGGAGTGAAATGAATGAGCAGTGGAGGTGAGTAATGAAAGAGGTGTGTGTGGATGTGAAAGGTCTGGCCCCGGGGGAAAATTACAAGGCCCCCCTCTGTATATGAAGCACTACTTATAAATTAGAGTTCAGAGTCAATCCCAGGCGTAACCGAAAATGTCATGGGTTAATTCGTTCCGGGTCCATCATTCACGAGCTGCCCTACGGTCAAGGCCAAATTATCGTCTATTTCACTATGTTTACTTCTTCACACTTAAAATGTACTCGTCGCTTTACTCCCTGATGCAGCATATCCACAGACACACCAAGCATCCATCAGCTTAGGAATATACTCGCTAAGCCAGCAGAAGGAAGTGAGAAGAGGTAGAATATTAGGCAAACTATTTTTTCCCTGACCACCTACCTCTAGAAGTTGTTATCTCCACCACCACCACCACTATAGGCTCCACCATCAGAACATCCTGTCTGTTTTAATATAGCTTAGAACTACCATCTCTCAGTCTTGAATGCTACGCTGTAACACGCGACTGAACAGAATATGATGCCAGCCATGAAAGAGAGAGAGAGAGAGAGAGAGAGAGAGAGAGAGAGAGAGAGAGAGAGAGAGAGAGAGAGAGAGAGAGAGATGGAAAGGAAGCAGAGACGTAGCATTCTCTTATTCTACCATGCAGGTACAGGAAATTACCTACAAAATGACGAACATCTCCACTAAATTAGGGTGGACTAATTACAGCAGAAACACACATCAATACTATCGCCACTAAAAGCACCAGCACCATCAGCAGCACATGCGCTAATACCAACACAAGCAAAACTTCCATAGCGCCAACACTTTTTACCATCACGTCACCACAACTTACTCCACCGGTATCACCACCAAGAAAGCTAACACCAACACCACCAGACCACTTGCGTTACCAGTTGCATTATTGCCAATATTTGCACCAGCCGCAGTATGGCTTCATTTGAAAAGTCACCATACCATCACCACCGTCACCATATGCAATCCGTCCATCACTACAATTTCACACCAGTCACCAGATGCACCGCCGCATGAACAGCTGAGCACAATAGTTCCTGGTACAGAGGCCGGAACTATCAGCCTTTGTGCAACGGTAGTCTGGTCAATGTTGAGAAGTTGCTTCAGACTGTTGTACTAAATGCACTCTGACACACACTCATAAAATATGTTGTCATATCCTACACAATGTGTCACCCAATGAATCACTGACTTGTGAAGAAAAAAAACATAAGTTCTGTAACTCTACACTCACAGGCAACCTAAGCACACACTTAGAATTGCTGAAAGTCGACAGCTTACTGAGACAAATTATGGAATGCTTTGATGTTTTTGGTTAATACAGGTCTACTTGATATATTGATAACAGCTTGCAAAACAGGATCAATCAGATATGTTTATCAACGACGCTGACTCGAGTTGCTGTTCAGTACCTAAATATTTGAACTGATGATTACTGAACTCCATGGAAGTGAGTTTTTCAAGATTACGAAAGACAAAAATATATAATCACACACACACACACACACACACACACACACACACACACACACACACACACACAAAAGGCACAGTTTTTTCTACATCTCACAGCGCTCTCTTCACGTGACACTTCACCTTACCTCTGTGCTACTAACTGGAATAACAGCAGTGTGTAGAGTGCTTTCACCTTTAAACAGTTTTCCATTTGGCCTTGATCTATAAGCTCACTCGCCCACATCAGAAAAAGATTAAGAACAGGAGTGGTTTCTCTTCCAGGGCATGACTAAATAATTTTACGCATTATAATAAACAAAAGTGCTAACAACGCACAAACGCAGCCCTACACACACACACACACACACACACACACACGCAAATCTACATCACTGATATTAAGGTAAAACATGAGGTAGAAATATATACAGCTGAAAAAAAAATCAAATAAACATCAAAAGCGTAAATAATTGAGGGGAAAAAAAAACTCAGCTAACAAACTCAAAGCAACAAACCTCGATTCCAGAGAGAGAGAGAGAGAGAGAGAGTTAGGGCTAGACCACAAAACACGAATCAGCTTAAAACTTTGGCACCGCAATCAAGAGCAATTTCTATGGGGGGGGGGGGGTTTGAAAATAGGGAAAGGGAGTAAAGTTTTTAAATGGTTGTCTTACAGGGAGGAGAAACCAGGGGTGGAACAGTTACAGGTGGAACGGAAATGGAACAGGTGGTACAGGTGGAACGCTTGCGGAACAGCGGCGGAAAAGATGGAATGGGAATGGAAGAAGCATGGAATTGATCGAATGGTAATGGAAAAGAGGTGGCATGGGAGGAAGGAACAATAAGAGGTGGAAGGGGAATGGAATGGGCCCCACTGGAGGGATACGAATGGAAGAGTGAAGGAACAGATGGAATGGAGATTGAACAAAAGTGAGACGGTAGTAAAATTTCATGTAGGAATAAGAGAAGGAAGAGAGTGAACGAGTAGCAGAGGTGGGACAGGAGTGGAATAGAAGTTAAACTGGGGTGGAACAGGCGTAGAACAGGGGTGGAACAGATGGAATGAGATAGAACAGATGGAACGGGATGGAATAAATGGAACGGGATGGAGCAGACGGAACGGGGTGGAACAAATGGAATGGGAGGAAAGATACGGGAAGGAACAATAAAAAATGGGATAGAAACGGAACAGGTGGAATAGGAGTGAAACAGAGGTCAACAGATGGAATAGTAACAGAACTGACATGGAATGGAAAGAAGAGCAACAAGTAGAAAGGGAATGGAATGGGTACCGCAGGTGGGATAAGAGTGGAACAGATGAAATACGAAGAAACAGGGAACAGTAACAGCTGAAACGGAATGGAGAAGGGTGGAACAAGTACGATGGGAATGGAACAAGGGTGGAACGGGTTGCTAAGACCGGTATGAGACAGCAGGTGGAATGGGAACGAGACAGGGAGGGACCCGGTATGACGGGAATGGGACGGGAGAGGATAAGGCGGAAATATGTGTTCGTTCCATAAAGTAGTATTCCTTTAACTGTTGGTTCTTCAGAGTAATATCCCCGTACGAGTTTGTTCCACTAAGTCATTTTACGGTAAGTGTTGGTTCCATAAAATGATATCCTACTGGTTCCATACGGTAATATCGTAGTAAATGCTGGTTCCAGAGTAATATCCCGCTAAGCGTTGGCCCATAAAATAATATCCGGATAAGTGTTGGTCCTGTAAGCATGTATCCAGAGAGTTTTGATCTCGGTAACTGTAGAACTTTTAACGTAAATTCCCGTAAAGTGTTCAGTACTGTTAATCGGTCTGGCAAAGTAACAGCGAGGTAGAATCTATCCTTTAATTATCCGGTAAGCAGTGGCCTCCTATAACAACATCCAGGTGTCAGCCTCATAAACTAACTTCAGATAACGCAACATTCAGGTATTGTTACTTACTTGTAATATAACAACCCGTAAAACAGAGTTCCGTAGAGCAACTCCCGGTTAATGTAGATTCAGTTCAGTAACAAATCGGTAACGTAACACATCAGAAAAGTAGGATCCCAGTAAAGTGACATCCTGCTAAATGACTGAGTGATATCTAGCTAAATGATTCTTAAGTAAAATGAAGTCCCAGTAAACGTTGGTCCAGTTGAGTAAATGTAGTAAAGTAACATCCCAGTAAAGTATCGTCCCGGTAAGATAACATCCAAATAAAGCAACAGCCAGATAAATAACATATTTCCAGGTAATGTAACGTCGCTGTAGAGTTACATACAACTTAAGTAACTTCCTGGTTAAGTAACAGCCTGATAAAGTAACAAAATAGTACAGAAACTCCTTGGTAAAATAAGTTCCTGGTATAATTACATCCCGGTAAAAGAACACCTCAGTAAATTACTCTCCAGGTGCAGCAACATCCCGGAAAAGTAAGATCCAGTAAAGTAACATCCTGGTAAAGTAAAAACACAGTAAAGTAACATCCCAGCAAAACAACATCCAAGTAAAGTAACACCCCGGTAAAGTAACATCTCAGTAAAGCAACAATTCGGTAAACTGTTGCCTTATAAAGCTGTCTTAAACCCCACAACACCCCCTCAAGCAGTGCCTCTTGAATCCGCGGCTCCCACTAATTACTAAGTACATGAGGAAGAGGTGGAAGTTGGAGGAGGGGGGAGGAAAGAGGGGAAAGAAGAGGGGGAAACGGGATGGGACGGAGAGGTAAGAAGAAGGGGTAAAAGGGTAGAAAAGAGAGTAGGGAAGGACGGACCAATGTTGGGAGACAGGTAGGTAGACGGAGATTACGGAAGCAGAAGATTATTAAAGAAAAAGAAAATAAAGTGAGACAGGATAAAAGTGGAGAGGAAGGTGTTGAAAGAAAGGTGGGTGGAGAGAGAGAAGGAAGGAAGAGGGAGGTGAGAGGAAATGGGGAGAAGGAAAGAGTATAAGAGAGGACGACAAAGGAGAGGAAAGTGGACGAAGGAAATGAGTGGCAGGCAAGAGAGGATGGCAAGAGAGACAGGAAGAAGAAATATTGAAGAAAGGTGCGAAGTGCTGGACAGGAAGAGAAAGAGAAAGGCGACAGGAGAAAAGGAGTGAGTAAAGACCACAGATGAGGAGGGTATGAAAGACTGAGAAGAGAAAGACAGAAACACGGGAGAGGAGAGATTAGACTGCGATGAAATACAGTCGGAGAAAAGTGTCGAAAGGGTTAAAAGCTATCTATCTATATCTATTGCCAGACACCACAATCCCGCAAAGGGTGGCCATTTGACACTGAGTTAAAAGCTAAAAGAACATCTCTCTCTCTCTCTCTCTCTCTCTCTCTGTATATACTGTATATATATATATATATATATATATATATATATATATATATCTATATATATTTATATATATATATATATATATATATATATATATATTTCCATGTTTCACCCGCGCACGCAGAGAGAGAGAGAGAGAGAGAGAGAGAGAGAGAGAAATGGTGGGAGAATGGTGGGTGAGGAGGCGTGAGAGAGATTGGTGAATTAATAGAGAGTTGAAGAGGATGGAGCAAGTGGGGGTCGAACAGGCGGGCCGATGACTGGTATTGGTTGACTAATGGGTGCGGAGGGAATGGTGGAGAGGAAAGAGACTGAGAAGATGAAATGGAGAGAAGAGAGATAGAGGAGATATGGAGAGCAATGAGGCAGAGTAGGGTAGAGAAAAGAAGAGAGATGAAGAAGAAAAGACAGATGGAGGAGAGGAGATGAATGAAAAGAGAGTTGGAGAATAGAGAGTGTAAGAGAGAAAAGAGATGGGAAAGAGAGTAATGGAGAGAAGAGACAGAGATGAGAGAGTGGAGAAGGTGAGACTGTGGAGGCTAGAAGTGAGATGGAGATGAAGGAGTGGAGAGAAAGAAAAGTTAGAGTGGAGAGAAGAGAGACAGAAGAGACAGTGGAGGTGAGAAGAGAGAGAGAGAAGAAAGTGGTGGAGACAGAAGAGTAGAGAGTGGAGGAGAAAGATGTAATGATGACATGAACTAAGCTATAAAGTAAAGAGTGGACAAAAGAAGTGAGACAGAAATGACAGTAAACAAGAGAAAGAGGAGAGAGTGGAGAAGAGACAATGGAGCTGAAATGAGGGAAGATGGAGTGGAGGAAAGCTGAGATACAGAGAAGAGGTGGTGAAGGAGAGAAGAGAGACAGAGAAGAAAGTGGAGATGAAGAGAGACAGAAAAGGATATAACAGGGATGGTGATGGGAAAGTAAAGGAGTTGAGACAGGTGGAGAAGAGAAAGTGGAGGACATTAGAGAGATAGTGAAAAGTAAGCGGGCGAGAAAAGAGACAGAGAAGAGACAGCAGGCCAGAAAAAACATGGAAATGAGAGAGAATTGAGGAGGTTGGGAAGAAACACGAGTAATGAAAATGGGTGAAGTATTAAAGACAATAAAAGAAATATAAATGGAACAAGGATAAAGAAAAAAGACAAAGAAAACGAGAGAGAGAGAGAGAGAGAGAGAGAGAGAGAGAGAGAGAGAGAGAGAGAGAGAGAGAGAGAGAGAGAGAGAGAGATTGGTGAATTAGTAGAAAGTTGAAGAGGATGGAACAAGTGGGAGAGGGACAAAGGAGAGAGCAGAAAGGGGATGAAGAAGAGAGAGATAAAAGACAGGAAATAAAAGAAAGGAAGAAGAGAGAAGAGAGAAGGTTGACAAACGAAGAAAGATGAAAAGAAAGGAACAGGTAGGAAAAAAAGAAATAGAAGAGGAGAGAAATAAAAAGACAAAGGAGGAACAGAGATAGACAAGAGACACTGGAGATAGAGAGAAGATGCAGGAGTAGTGGAAAGAGATAGACATTGATGAGGAACTTGAGCATATATAATGAAAAGGAGACAGACATAACTGCAGTAGGAGGATTGGCAAATAATACGAAGATGTGGTTTAGTCATCATTCAACCATGAAAATATGAAATGATAGCAAAGATGAACGCTCTCCCTTGCACATCAAACGCTCCAGCCGAAACTGGAGAAAAAAAAGCCAGAACGAACCCCACGTATGACTGAAAAACTGGCGAGGGATATATAAATGGACAAGACGAGGGGAAAATATGCTACCATCCTGGAACCTGGAACAAATGTAAAATTTGTCCAGCGTTATTTTAGAATCTGGGAAATACTTTGTGCTCAACTAATTCCAGCCATATACCTAGTCTGCTCTTGAAAGTCTATCGAATTAGCACTAATTATATTGCTAAATACCTTGTTTATATAATATAATATATAATATAATATAATATAATATAATATATATATATATATATATATATATATATATATATATATATATATATATATATATATATATATATATATATATAAAATACCATATTAAGGGCCCTTTCTGTCTGTCTGTTCACTAACTACTCCCTCAATTTTAATTTTACCTGGCCTTAACCTACACATTTGAAATCTTTATGACCCAAGGAAGGTTTTAAGTGGGTCAAAATTCAGATCTGGGTCATTTGAGGTCACCGGCTGAGTGTTCACCTTTTTGGCCTGGGCAATGACAGGTACCCCTGCAACCCAATTTTTGGCATGGAGACTCACATGACCTCTTGTTCGGACATAAGCTATGTGAGGTTGACTCCGAGGTCGTTTGAGGTCAACGGTCGGAGGTTATTTTAGGTCACCAGTGACATTAACCCCTACACCCCGGGGTTTTTCCGATGTTGCACGCTCCTCCCTACGGGGGATATCCGAGAAGGAAAAAAATACCCTTACTTCAAACCCTAACATCTGCCAAACTATAACAACTATAGAAAAAATTAAACATACATAAGACTCACCAAATCTTCCTCTATCGAATGAAAGTATCCCCACAAGTGGTCCCGTCGATGAGTAAGTATAAGTTAAAGTTCAAAGGGTGGCGAAAAGACGCTTGCAGCCATACACGTCAACCGGCGATGCTCCGCGCCCAAAATCGTGATGGCTATACACGTCAGCCGGCGGTCAGGGGTTAAACAAGTACACACAAATACTGTGTGTAACTCTGTGAAAGCTGAGATAGAAAGTTCCTGGACATCTTATATTCCCTCTTCAAAAGCATGAGAGGTACACTCGGGGAAAGATTCACCTGATACACCCCGACACGTGAATCTGAGACGAGTGATACTGAAGCAGCTGCCGTAGTCTCACCTACAGTACATGGTAAAAGTGAGTGACGAGAACAGTGGTTGGAGGAGAGGAGGTTCTGTTGAATTTGTTTAATCTTTTTATGTCCTCTTTGTCCGATGCAATATAATAATATATCACAGCTTTTCTATCTAAATTTATTCTTCTTGATCTTCATCTTGAAAATAATGCTCAATGGAAATTGTATCTAATACCAGTGATATATACTACAGATATATACTAAAAGCTGATTTTATAATAAATTCGGAATTCCTCATATAACATGTCATTAATAAAAATATACACACAAGCTGAAACGACATGCTCTGTAACACCCACAATAGCAATGAATATGATGCTGAGTCTTAACTTTATACTTTCAGCAAATGTTCACATGTGGATGACATTTACATGGGACTACTTAAAATCTTTATAAATTTTGCACCATGACCATACGTCAGAAGCATTATGATTGGTTACTGATACTGTGACGTCAGCGACCCAAACCCTTCTCCACCCACCCAACCCCGACGCCTCTCCTCCTCACTCATTGTTACCAAGTAGGTAAGAACTTGGCACCTGCTTCAGTATACACTTGTCTCAGATTCATGTGTCGGCGGGTGTATCAGGTGAATCTTTCTTCGAGTGTACATGGACTTTCTGGAGTATAAAGAAAGATTGAACTAGAACAAAGAGGACTGGAGTCTTCGTCTTTTTGGTCTTCTGACCCAAGAAAGGTTTTAAGACCAAAATGACCGATGGTTTGAGGGAGAGGGGCAGAGTATTAAGAGTCAGATAAATAAGGAGGGGAAACGAGAGAAGGATGGAAAGAGAGAGAGAGAGAGAGAGAGAGAGAGATGGGGGGAAGGGACAGGAGGAGGAAGATAAATAAGGAGGGGGAGGGGGAACGCCGCGTACCCCTGCTAGTGTGTGTGTGTGTGTGTGTGTGTGTGTGTGTATATATATATATATATTCTTCCAATTAACCCCCATGGGGAACGCTTTCAAAGGCCTAGCTAAAGTCAGGATAAATAATATAGAACGATTTATTGTCGTAATTACCTCATATAATTCCGAGAAGAACAACAACAAACCTGCAAGATAGTATCGACCCTTGAGGAAGTCTTGCTGACAATCCTTTATAAACCTTAATATCTCCCAGTGATCCTTAATCTTATTTCATACGACTGATTGTAATGATTATCCTGCTATTACTCAGTCAATGATTAAAGACAACAGACTAATCAACCATATTAGAAACTGGCACAGTAACGGCACATTTTCACGCTTCCATCGGATGTCTCTCACCTGGAATGGCCTTTAAGGATGAATTAGCCTTACATGCTTTGTTGTGCCTCTCATATATCTCACTAAAACTTAACCAGACTGCAGGATATTAATTGTGAGAAAAGGAACAGAAGAGGAACGGGAAGCACAGAGAGATTGATGAATTAATTGCTAGTTGAAGAGGATGGAACATGTGGGGGGCGAACAGGCGGCCCGGTCTCTGGAAATGGTGAGCCAATGGTAGAAGGAAGATAATGTGGTGAGATAGGGGACATAAGAGAGGAAGGAAGGAAAAGAGAAAGAAAAGACAAACCGAGGAAGGAAAGAAAGATACAGAGGGCAAGATATATAAGAAGACAGAGTGAATAAGAGACAGAGGCGAGAGTAAACGGAGTAAGTAGGAGACTGTGAGACATGAAGATGGATGGAAAAAAAAAAAAAAAAAAAAGAGACAAAGGAGACTGGTCAGGGAAGAAAGAAGAGAGAAAAGTGGTGAGGAAGGAAAGAAGACAGACTCAGACAGAAGGAGACGACAGAGAAAAGGATGAACAGAAACTCAGAGGGAGAGGATAATGAAGGACACGAAAGAGAGAGAGAGAGAGAGAGAGAGAGAGAGAGAGAGAGACAGACAGACAGAGAGAGAGAGACAGAGACAGAGACAGACAGACAGACAGACAGAGACAGACAGACAGACAGACAGAGACAGAGAGAGAGACTTCAACCACTTTACCTACATCGTGCTATGAAGCCGTCAAGAAGCAAAGGAACTGGTGGGATCGGCTGGAATTTTAGGGACGGTGGGTCTGGGACATGATAGGATACCCTGCTAAAACGAGTGTTGTCAGTGTTTTGAGTTCAGTAAAGATCTATTTCAAAACATCCTCAAAATTAAAGTTGTTGGCAGGAGAAGGTAAACAGGTGTGGGAAAAAATAAATAGATGGGACGAGTTGGTGCTGTAGGTGAGTAGGGTCATGAGAATATGCCATGTGAAAATGTATGTCGTAAGATTAACAGTTCAATTGTAGTGAAGGTTAATTTCAAGGTTTTCTCAAGCAAGAAAACAGGAAGAAGATAAAATGGCGTTGTTCTGATACACCGGTTGTGCTCGTTGCTATGTGTGTATTTAATGATTACTGTTAAAATCTGAATGCTTGATTTTAGATGCATTAAATTTGAAAAGAAGTTATTCAAATTTGTTGATTTTTCACAGGTCAATGTCGAAGTTGGGCATTGGGTCACTGTACTGTTGAAGGTCTACTGATCTAATATAATTCCCTCCTGTTGTCTCCTGATTATTTGGTTCGGTTTAGGGAAAAAATCATAATCAAGGAAACTGTTTGCCCTATAATGTATCTATTGCCCGACGCCCTAATCCCGCAAAGGATGGCCGCAGACAAAACGCCTCCAAGTCGCTGTCACCCACGATTTGACTGCCCTCCTCTCAACTCACTCCCCCCTCCCTCATACGAATATACCACACCTCCAGCAAAAACAAGCCTATCCAGTTCTCTCACAAAAATTGTCTGGAGATGGCAGGAGTAAGTAAACGCAATACGGTACGGTTCTTAATTTAACAGATAAAAAAAATATGGTTTACAGGGGGAAATAAAAAAGTATGCGTGAGGAAATACAATGGGAAAACGGGAAAAATCACGCCAGGGATAGCAAGAAAATAAAAAAAAGTTAAAACTGAAAGAAAGCATAGACGGGAAAAATCTTTGAAAAAAAAAAAAAAAATTGGAGGGGGGGGGAAGAATACACAGGAAAGGAGGAGAAGGGAGAGGGCAGACGGTAGTGCACTGGTTAGAAGGTAGAATTTACACCTGATAGAACCCCAGGTCGATTCAGTGGCCAGTTGAATTTTTGGGTAAGTTCGTATACCCCTCGTCTCATTTCACCCACGGTAAAATTAGGGACCTGGATATAACATTTATGGTTGTAAGTTGTATTTTTAAAGAAGACTGGGACATACTAAAACTCCTCCTTGCTTCATGGCTCTTGTGTAGTCCATTAATAAAAAGGTAGACCATCTTTTTTACAGGAAAAGAGAATCAGAAAAAGGAACAGATGAAAAGGAGAAAAAATCCAAAAAAGGAAAAGGAAAAACGGAAGGGATCAAAATATGTTAATTAAAAAATAGTACAGGTGAATAAAATAGAAAATGTACCTGAAAAATAAGGGGTGGATAGTGGAGATATGGAAGGGGAAAAAATCGGTGTGAGCTAAAATTAGAAATGAAGAAAACGAAAAAATGAGAGAGAGAGAGAGAGAGAGAGAGAGAGAGAGAGAGAGAGAGAGGGAGAGAGAGAATGAAAACGTGGGAAAATAGATAAACTGATAACCAGACAGGTAGATATTTAGAGAGAGAGAGAGAGAGAGAGAGAGAGAGAGAGAGAGAGAGAATGAAAACGTGGGAAAAAAGATAAACTGATAGACAGACAGGTAGATATTTAGAGAGAGAGAGAGAGAATGAAAACGTGGGAAACAGATAAACTGACAGACAGACAGGGAGAGAGAGAGAGAGAGAGAATGAAAACGTGGGAAACATAAACTGACAGACAGACAGGGAAAGAGAGAGAGAGAGAGAGAGAGAGAGAGAGAGAGAGAGAGAGAGAGAGAGAGAGAGAGAGAGAGAGAGAGAGAGAGAGAGAGAGAGAGAGAGAGAGAAATAAACAGATGGAAACGTGGGAAACAAGATAACAGACAGGAGGGGGGAGGGGGAGAAACAGCGTGATAAACAGATAACGATGAAATGGACAGAGATGGAAAGGGGGGACGAGAGGCAGACCGGGGTGAATAGGTTGATGATTCACCTGATTAGATAATAACGAGGGGTCGATCAATGGGGGAGGGAGCAGAGTGTGAGTATATGGCAGCTGTGTGTGTGTGTGTGTGTGTGTGTGTGTGTGTGTGTGTGTGTGTGTGTGTGTGTGAGAGAGAGAGAGAGAGAGAGAGAGAGAATATTTTATTTTAATCATTATTATTATTATTATTATTATTAATATTATCATTAACAGTAACATCAGCAACACCACCAACAAAAACAACAACAACAACAATAGCAAACAATATTTAGAGTAATAACAATAATAATAATGATAATTATCTATATTATAATGATCCGATTTCTCTATGTTTGTTTGTTTGTTACCATAACGCAGCAAAATCGGCGCACGTAGCGCAAATTTTTGTTATAGCAAAGTACCGTTAAAATGCTCTAACTTGAAGAGTAAAACAATATCCAGTCCAATAGGGCCACCGGTTCCCGAGTTACGACTCATTTCTGACTGAAGATAGGAAGTGATCATATATCGAGTGGAGACATCTGAAAGTGGCCTTTAAGCAAGTAATAATAATAATAATAATAATAATAATAATAATAATAATAATAATAAACACTATCCAAAACGTTTGAGTGGGAACCTGTTCAAAATATCTGAATCACTATGTTAGATTACGTGAAACTAGTGTAAGGTATAATATTGAGTTTGGTTGTTACCGTGGGCGTCATTTTGCGAAGTCTTAATTATAATTCATTCTTGCCAGCTCTTGAGTTTATTCGGCTTAATGGAGAGCACTTGTTCTGAAAGGGTTAACAGTAGTGGTAGTAGTTGCAACCCTAGGCTCATCTGAATGTGAAGTCAGTGGACTATAGGCTGAAGTAGCCCTATCCTTGCAACACACTATCCTCTTTTCAGGGGATAGGGAGGGAGACGAGGTATGTATAACAGGGTAGAGAATTCGCCTTTTCATATAAGTGTCACTAAGTGAAGGCCCTCCTCTCCAGCACCGAAAGGGTTAATGAAAGCTATATATCTTTTACTCGAAGAATCTGTACAACATTGAATTTAATCGCCCAGATGTAGTACGGATAAACGTAAAAAAAAAATCTGTTTTCGTGGTGACTAGGCTAAGAGTGTCCTGTACCGGTATGTTTCTGCCAGGAATGGATCTTCTCATCGGAGGAGTTACAGACAGAAAAAAAAAAAAAAATCCTGGCTATAAGCTGTCGAAGTATGTGTGGGGAAGGGATGTCTGTAGGGAGAGTGGTGTGTGAAAGAAAATGTGTCAGAGTCTTCATTTATCACTGGTGGAATCGACAGGCATATGAAAGGATATACTATGCTCTTTTTACTCTACCGTGGCCTGAAACTAGTCTCTCCATCGTGGTGTTTTAACAATAGATTAACAACAGAATATAATGCTAATAATGAAGAAGTGCTGTGGTAAGGATGTCGTGCCATATAACTGTTATTTTCTCCCCCTGAGCTTCGTGAAATTGGCTGCAAAAGCACGGAAATCTGAACCAAGTTAAAGAGAAAACAGCACAACAGCCCCCGCTTAAAATGTCAGTCGTGATGTTGGTCTGAACCCTTGACTCTGGCGCAGGCATTAAGAAAGAGTACGTTTTCAGAGTCAACGCAGCTCTGTACAGTGGCCCTCATTAATTTCGTTACACAGTTATTGTTACGAAAGCATGAAACAAAACACCACAAAATCATCGGTCTTACTGGTTAAATACGAAAGAGCTCATTAGTGTGTGTTACCTCTGAAAGGGATGTCTCCCCCTTTCCCTCCCTCTCTCCCTCTCCCTCTCCCTCCCTCTCTCTCTCTCTTTCTAATGTGTCGAAATCTAGGCATAACATACACTAGAGAACGTGTTCCTCGAAATCCAGCAGTCCTTATGCACACTATTAACAAATGACGAACACACACACACACACACCGCTCGCTGGCTCAGTAACAACGTTCTCGCTTGCCATCTGGTAGACGGGAGTTCGCGCCTCGCTCAGGTTGCGAAAAGTTTCACTGACGAAGTGGGTGGTTACTGTCCCCCTTGAGCAAGGGGATGGGTATGTGCGTGCGTGAATGTCACAGCCCTGTCCTTAGATAGGACTATATGAGCGCTCTGCTCCCTTCCGGGAGGGTAAAAGCTGACGATCACGACCATCAAGTGATTCTGACCGACCCGGTGAATTACACACACACACACACACACACACACACACACCAGCTTACTATTATCACTCCATGACACATACACTTAGTTACCTTAGCAACAGAAGGATATTGTCTGCCTTACCTTGCAATTAACTACTCAATATGCAATGGGAAATCATTAATCAGCTTACCGTTCTTATGACTCCACTTATAATACAGTTCGTTACCGTTGCGACAGAATCAATTGAAAACTTGTGCGTTCTGGGCTACAAGGAAGTTTGAAAATACTGCAGGACTTTACTAATTTATGCACTATGAGCACATCGCGTTCAAAATAGAAAAAAAAATCGCGTGAAAATACCTTTGGCACAATATCACGTCCCTGTTTAGGAATTTATGCATCGGTTTAGCTGTATGAAAGGAAAATAATATGCAATTTATCAAACAATGAAAAAATGGAAGGCTTTCCGTACTACACTTTTCTTATTTGCGGATAAATTGGGACATAATATTATTTAGCAAGTAAGTGATGTTATGTCAAAGCTCTTTTCACACAGTATTTATCTATTTTAATCGCGACTGATGCTAGTAATACAAAAATTATCAATGTCGATATTTTAAATTTCCCTGTAGCGCCAAACTCACAAGTGGTCAATTTGTCTCTCCCTCCGGTAACACAACCATAAGCAGAGTGAGGGCATTATAATTCACTTACCCAGTTTACAACCTTTATTGCCCCATTTACGGCAGGAACACGCCCCTCCCCCCATTGTATGCAACATGAGGCTCCTAACATCAATTCAGTTCATTATCAACAACTCCATTACGATACACGCAGTTACCGTCGCGAACTGCGATAGAAGCCTGTTACCTGAAGCTGTTACCTCTCCTCAGGGAATTCCATTGTAAGCAGTGTGTGGTCATAATCATTCTCAGACTTCCATGACTAAAGCAACTAAATAAAATCGTCTGACAATAGCGGGAACAGAATACTAGAGTTGCCCTAACCATTAGAGGGCTGTTATTTAGTTCACTGTTTACACTATTTTACAATACGGTTATTGACGATAGCGGTTATGCAATAATGGGTTGCCTTCACGGGGTGCTACCGATATAACCAGACAGCAGAGGAAGAGGGTCTGTCAGGGAAGGGCAACTTTATCCTCCAGTCGACCGGGTTCACGTACAAATCAGCCTGGGAACAGAGTAACACTTATACCTACAGAGGTAAAGTTATATCCCTTCCGACAGCTCCTTATTATTGGTTCTGTTTACCTTTACCGTCCCATTTACGATACCTGTGATTACCGAGGCGATTGAAGCATGTTGTACCCCTCTGGCATCTTAAGCACGGTGAGATCATTATTATTGACTCGCAGTGGTAAGTAGGTGTTTCAATATTGACTCCCATTAGGCTCCCATGCATTATTAAACAGGAAACTCATGAATAAAAGATAGGCACTGTTTTGGTTGAGAGAGAGAGAGAGAGAGAGAGAGAGAGAGAGAGAGAGAGGGGGGGGGGCTTTGACTGTGAAGTTTCTACTTTTTAAATGCTTTTCAGACTTTCGTCATCACTCTCTTGTTTTCACAGACCTTCCGGACTTCAACTGAATGTCTCTTTATGTTTTTGTCGCATTATTTTTTGCAGTGCTTCAGCCTGTCAATATTTACTTTTCTTTTACTTTAATTTCTTTGTCTGTGGATTGGTGTTTGGATATAGCTTTGTGCTGGATCGTCCTAGTTTTTTTTTTTTTTTTTTTTTTTTTTTTTTTTTTTTGGGGGGGGGAGGGAGGAGGGTCATTATTTGCTGGAGGGAATCATTTGTTTGGTCTCTCAATACACTTTTTTTTTTTTTTTTGGCGGGGGTGTTCGATCTTCCGATGAATTGGACTGTTGTGTTTTTTTTAGTCCTTTGTTTTTTTTTTCTTTTTTCTTTTTCTTTTTTTACTTGTGTGAAGGGAGGAGAGCTTGGAGCTGGGTGTTGCTGTCAATGGGGTACATTTGGGTTTTTCTGCTTATCTTATTGGAACCGAGAGAGGGAGGGGAAGGGAAGGGGGAAAGGAGAGAGATGAGGGAGTGGAGGAAAGGCTGGGGGGGGAATATCGGGTCATTTGATACTAAGAGAAAACTCGATTGTGCTCCACTACCCTTTTTCTTACCACCCATACCCCTTCCCCTTCCCTCCCTTTCCTCATTGTTCAACTCATTTCCATCTCTTCTACTCTCCGTTTCACTTCTCGAAACCCCCTCCCTCCTCTTCCCTCTTCAACTTCACTTCATCCCTTTTCCTTACCCTTCCTCCATAATCCCACCCGCTATCCCTCCTCCAACCTCAGCCCCATCCCTTTTATCATGTTTTTCGTTTCTTCTAGCTCGACATGCCTTCGCCCTTACCCTTCATCCCACATTCCCCACTTTCCCCTTTATCTTTGTCATCTCCTCTCTCCCTCCCTGTACCCTTCCTCCCTATACTACCGCTCAGCTTACCCCCCCCCTCCCTCATCCAAACCCCTCCATTCTCCCTACCATTCCTCTCTACACCTCCATTTTTTCCCATCCCTCCCTCTTCCCTTCCCTGCCTCCCCTACCTATATTTCTGCTTCCCTATTTTTTTCCTTCTCCACCCATTCCCTCCGTCTCTTCCTCTCGCCTTATGATTTCCATCATTTTCTTTCCCAAGCGTGACAGCCCGCTCCCTATCCCTCATCTCTTCACCTATCCATCTTCCCTCATTCCTGTTCCTCATCCTCCCCTCTCCCTCATTCATCTTACCCTATACATGCCTTCTCCCACCTCCACTACCTAATCTCTTATTACTTCTTCTAGCCAACACCTTCTCCATCCCATTCCCTTCCCCTCTTCCCTTCTTCATCTACCGTACATCCCCCCTTACCAACTTTCCCTTCTCCTTCTACCCTATCCCCTCCCTCATCCCTTTTTCTACCCTACACCCATACCTTCATAACTATCCTCCTCCCTGTCCCCTCTTCAGTCCTCTCCTCACTCCCCTCCCTCTGACCTCCATCTTTCGCCTACCACAGTGCCCCACGCCCCTCCCTGGTTCGCTTCGGTTCGGTGCGGTATATAACTTGTAAGGGCTCCCATTGATGTCCGTCCGCTCTCGCTCGGCTCCGGACACAATGATGAATATTATGTATCCGGTTCGCACATTTTTTTCCTATTCCATTATATTTTGTCGCACCTCACCGATACGAGTTCATCATTAGGACTTTTTCCGGCCTCACGCGTTTTGTCAGAAGCCGGCCTAGTGTTTTCATTTGGCGCGTATTGTGGCGTGTGACTGTGGTCGTGTGGCTAATGTGTGGAGGATGTGGTAGTGTGGCTAATGTGTGGAGGATGTGGTCGTGTGGCTAATGTGTAGTGGTTATGGTGGCGCTGGTAACATGTGATGGTGTTGATAGATGATGGTGTTGGTAATGCGTGCTCATATTTGGTGGCACTGGTGGTGTTGGCAATGTGACTATATTAGTGTTGGTAATGTATGACTGCGGTGGTGCTGGTAATACGCTGTGGTGGTGGTAAGATGTGGTTGTGATGTTGTTGGCAAAAGTGTGGTGCAACTGCTTTTCTGCTTGTGGTGGTGTTGGAAATAAGTGGTAGGTTTGGTAATGTATGATAAGTGGTGCTGATAACGTATGCTGGTGCTGGAAATATCTGACTGAGTTAGTGCTGGTAATGCGTGCTGATGTTGACATTGTGTAGTGGTGTCGGCAAGGTGCGGCTGTAGTGGTTTTTGGACATTCGTAGTGATGTTGGTAGTGTGTATGGTTATGTCGATAATGAGAGATGCTGCTGGTATTATGTTGGTGTGGTGATGATAATATGTGGTGGGGGCTTGAGTATGTGTCGTGGTGTTGGTACCGTGAGCTGGTGTTAGTAATGTATGGTGGTATTGATGATGTGTGGTCAAGCTGATAATTGAATGTGCGATGGTCTTGGAAATGTGTGCTTTTCTTGATGGAGGTAATGTGTGGCTTGGGGGGTGTTGGGAATGTGTTGGTGTGGTGACGCTGGTAATCTGGCTGCGATGGTGTGGTTAAAATGTGACTGTGGGGGTGCTGATTATGTGTGATTTACTGTGGCGGCGTCAAACATGCATGGCTGTGTTGTTAGTAATAAGTGTTCTTGAGGCGAAGCTAGTGTGTGACAAATGGCGTGTGTGGTGTGGCAATGTATTCCTGTGATGGTGGTTGTAGAAAGGGTGAATATATTGCTGTGGTGTTAATCTGTGTTTGTGGTGTTCTGATGTCTGGAGGCTGTGGTGTTGCTACTGTGACTGATTAGATTAATCTGTGACTGTGGTCAGGCTAGTGTATAACTTAATGTGAGGCTATTTTTTGCCCGTCGTGTTGGTACTGTATACTTAAGGTGTCACTCCAGGCACGACATTCAGCACCGCTTTGTAATAGTTTCCCATGCTTACACTCGCTGACACAATCACAAGAACACCATCACGCTTACTTGTAATACGTGTAGTACTTTCGCTTACCTGCACTGGCCGACATAATCACAGAACCACCTCCACGCTAGCTTGTCTGTGGCTCTACCTGGCTTGAGAGGTATTGAACCCGAGCAAACTACCTCATACATTACCTTGAGTTTTACAATGTTTACCCACTAATTTAGCACTCAGACTCGCGCGTGAGTGTGTGAGCGTAAATATTGATGATTTTACCGAGGTACACTCCTACGTTTATTCAGGGACATTCATTCCTGTCAATGTGTGTGCAGTTCTGATTAGTTTTCTCTTTGGATGCGACGGAACTGACAATTTTAACACCATTATTGTGATGTATTTTTCAGCGTAATCAGCCTATCTTTAGATGATTAATCAGATCAGGCGGGTCTTTTCGGACTGGAGGGGTTAGATATAGCTGTAATTAACCCGTTGACCACTTAAGTGCTCTACGGAGTTAATTATTATCGTCTTGTGGCAGCGAATACAAGATAAACATGATGCACGCTACACTGGCTGAGGAAGTTACGCCATCCAGTTATGATACAGATGGAAGTACTTTAACATCTGAAGGTGAAGGATTCCGTACTGGGAGAGGGGGGGAAGAGAGAGAGAGAGAGAGAGAGAGAGAGAGAATGTGTCATGTTGGGTTGTTTTCTTCTTTCAAGCTTCCATTACTATATTTTTTTCTACATCTCAGAGCGTAGGCAACAGATCTAGCTGAAAACAAAGAAACAAATCAATTTTTGCCAAAACATTCTGCATCCTTAGTTAAGAACGAAATACAACTTTCTCATCTGACAGTAATCATAATCATCATCATCATCATCATCATCGTTTTTGTTCCTCTAATGCATAGAAATACACACACACACACACACACACACACACACACACATTTTATAAATATATATATATATATATATATATATATATATATATATATATATATATATATATATATATATATATCAGCCCTCAGGACTAGTTCCTGACCATCCCCCTTTGCTGAACTTTTTCAGTGTCTCAGTAACACAGAGAGTAGGCCAGCATGCTCTCCAGTACAAATTTCTCTAACTATCTTCACCAAACTACATGCACAGTAAACACTACACTTCCTATTTGGCTCTCCTCTCCTTTCACGGATCCACCTGGTGAACAAGCCTACATCTTTTCTATCCTTAATGACCTAGAGCAGCACCCTACCCGTATCCCTGACCGCCTTGGAGAGAGCTCCAACATACTTGACCTCTTCCTCACAACTAATCCTTCTGCTTACTCTGTTAATCTTTTCTCTCCGTTGGGCTCCTCCGATCACAACCTTATTACCTTAACCTGTCCTATCACTCCGGTACGGCCTGTGGACCCTCCAGGGAAACGTCGTCTGTGGCATTTTGGAGCCGCGAACTGGGAGGCCCTCAGGCAGTACTTCTTTGATTTTCCCTGGAATGATTATTGCTTCCATGGCCGTGAGCCATCTGAGTGTGCTTTGCGCATTACGGAGGTTATTCTCTCGGGCATGGAAGCATACATTCCTTTCTCATATCCTTTGACTAACGCAAGAAAGCCTTGGTTTAATCACGCTTGTTCTAATGCTGTCCGCAACAAGGAGAAGGCCTACAAAAGGTACCGGAGCCAACCCACCCCTGAATCACATCATCTTTACGTTTCTGCCCGGAATCATGCTAAGTCTGTTCTTCGCTCTACTAAAAATAATTTCATCCATACTAAATGCTCTCAACTCTCCAACTCGAATTCTTCCCGCTCCTTCTGGCACCTTGCCAAAAATCTTTCTAACAACTTTACCTCATCATCCTTCCCTCCTCTTTTCTACTCTGATGGTTCTGTAGCTATTTCTTCTACTGATAAAGCAGATCTCTTCGCACAGACTTTCTCCTCCAATTCCACCTTAGACGATTCCGGTGCTGTTCCTCCATCACTTCTCCCCTCTGACTTCCTCATGGCTGACATTAAAATTTCTTCAGTTGATGTATTTTCTGCCATCACTGGCCTCAGTACTAACAAGGCATATGGGCCTGATGGGGTCCCTCCTGTTGTTCTCAAGAACTGTGCTTCTGTGCTTACACCCTGCCTAGGCAAACTCTTTCGCCTTTGTCTGTCAACTTGTACCTTTCCTTCTTGCTGGAAGTTTGCTCTCATTCAGCCAGTCCCAAAGAAGGGTGACCACTCCCAACCCTCCAACTATCGTCCAATTGCTTTAACGTCCTGTATTTCAAAAGTTTTCGAGTCAATTCTTAATAGAAAAATTTTAAGGCATCTTTCCTATCACAACCTTCCTTCCGATCGTCAGTATGGGTTCCGTCAGGGACGCTCCACTGGCGATCTTCTCACCTACCTTTCAGTCTCCTGGTCATCCTCCTTTCGGGACTTTGGTGAAAGCTTTGCCATTGCACTTGACATCTCAAAGGCTTTCGATCGAGTCTGGCATAAATCTTTAATTTCCGAACTGCCCTCCTACGGTTTCTATCCTTCTACTCGTATCTGTGCCTTCATCGCTAGCTTCCTTTCTGGTCGTTCTATAGCCGCTGTTGTAGACGGCCATCGTTCTTCTCCTAGATCTGTCAACAGTGGTGTTCCTCAGGGCTCTGTCCTATCACCAACTCTCTTCCTTTTATTCATCAATGATCTTCTAAGCTGTACATCTAACCCTATCCACTCATACGCTGATGACTCCACCCTTCACCTTTCCATTCGGTTCCCGCAACGCCCATCTCAACAGTTACTTCAAGAAACAAGGGATGAGGCTATGGCACACCTAATGTCTGACTTGGCTCGTATCGCTGACTGGGGTAAAAATAATATGGTTGTCTTTAATGCATCTAAGACTCAGTTCTTACACCTATCAACCCGACAAAATCTTCCACAGGTATACCCATTAATGTTTAATAATATTCAGCTTAATCCTGCATCATCCTTGAACATGCTTGGGGTTTCATTTACTCGGGACTTATCTTGGAAAGATCATATTACATCTCTTGTAAAATCTGCTTCCAAGAGATTGGGTGTGCTAAGCCGACTCCGCTCTTTCTTTACCCCTGCACAATTGTTGACTCTATACAGAGGTTTTATCCGCCCCTGTGTGGAGTACAACTCTCATGTGTGGGGAGGCTCCCCACATACAGCTCTTCTCAATAGGGTGGAGTCAAAGGCTTTTCGTCTCATTAACTCTCCTCCTCTTACTGACTCCCTTCAACCTCTGTCTCTTCGCCGCACTGTTGCATCTTTATCTCTTTTCTATTGCTACTTTAATGGTCACTGCTCCTCTGAACTGTCTGCTTGCATTCCTCCACCTCTACGACGGGCGCGTAGCACCCGTCTGGCAGCAAACTCTCATCCCTTTTCTGTCCAACTCTCTAATGCAAGAGTTAACCGTTACTCCCAGTCTTTCATTTATGCAACAGGTCAGCTCTGGAACTGTCTCCCTCTATCTGTATTTCCTGCTGCCTATGATCTCCAGTCTTTCAAACGCAGTGTGTCCAGGCATCTCAAAATGATCGGATCTTGAATTTGGCTCTCTATTGTATTTTGTTTCTCTCTTGGAGGGAACTGTTACTGCGGGCCATGGCCTTTGGTTCCTTCTTCCTCGCATAAAATATATATATATATATATATATATATATATATATATAGATAGATAGATATATATATATATATATATATATATATACATATATATACAGTATATATCGGTATTCAGCAAGGTTTTGTGTTTTGTTGTCGACTGATCCTGAAATATTTTCCTGTTAGCTTTCAAGTAAATTCATGTGGCCTGCTCGTTTAGGATACTTTAATAATTCTTCTTCATATCTTATAAGAACACCGTACACCAACCAGTCTCACAGTACAGATTGCGAAGTATTGGGATCTGAGGTATGGCTGTGGCAGTTCAGCACATTTGGCCCGATAAATCACATGACTTAATTTGTTGCTTTATTACTTACTGCCAAACAAAATTACTGTACTTAAGACAGGCCTCACCTACTGAAGGGGTATATGAAGGCTATATCTAACACTTCCAGAAGTTAACGTATCCCATAAGAAAGTACAATATTACGAAGAAGGGGCAGTTATAGGAAAAAAAAGGGCCATCGTAATGAAGTGGTTCAGGGTAGTTGACAGCCGTCTCTTAGGGTCGCATGATGAAAATTGAGAATAGAAAGGTGTTAGGAAGCGACATTTTTTTGTATTTTTCTTCTTTTTCTGGGGTCATTTCTGGCACGCCAACATACTGTAGTATGCAACGATACAGAAGAAGTCAGACATACTGAATCATCACCACATTCTTCAGTACTGTCGAAAAAAAATCAGAGATTGGCCATACTTTCACGCTCTCAGATTCAATACTACTGCTCTTGGAGATTCGACAACCTCAAGAGCACATGATTTTACTCGACTGGCGTTTTAGACCATCAAGCCGCAAGGAAAGAGGTAAAAAAAAAAATAATAATAGTGAACTCCTAACGGAAAGAGATTCCTGGTTAGGGCAGAAAACAGTCTGAAGAGTTAAATTTCGCTAAAAACTCACTTTACCTACTTTCCACAAGACCAACCTAAATGTCATAAAAAAATAACCCCGTTAATACCCTTATATCAGTCCTAAATGAGACAGCCGCGAGATGTATAAATGCTGTACGTACGGCGGGTACTAGAGTTGAAGTGGTGATATGTGAAGGTCTGTTGCATGTACTAGGACTGGAAGCGGCCTCCGTAGTCTATACCTTGCTTCTAAAACTATGTAAAAAATAAATCTCTGGTTGTTGTGAGTTCTCTTGACCTAGTGGAAACTGGTTATTGTTAGCTGGAATAAAAATCTTAATTCTCTGGCAAAATGTTGGTCGAGAGTTATTAATGTCTGATGCCAAGGAACTGTTTGAGCTTAAATGCGTCTGAACTCTGCCGGTATGTGCTATCAAAGCTTTCAGTTCGACGACATCATTTATATATACTTTTTGGGCTAACTAACGATTACATTCACACACAGCAGAGTGTTCTTGAAGCGATGGGATTAGGGGATAAAGCCGATCACTGAAGTAAAGTTGGGTCGTGATAAATCCACATTCAAAGTATCTAGTTATAATTTTTTCTTCCTTTATTATTTTATCTATTTATTTCTCTATTCATCTACTTAATTTTTGGCTGTGTGTGTTGTGTCTACCATCCCATTAGTTCGAAAAGTCTCTCCTGTGCCGAACAAAACTACCTGAAATGAGGAGTAAACAGAAATAGGGCCAACGTCATTTTATTGAAAGAATACACCGGATGCAGAGAAAAGACACAGAATTTATTTAACGTTTCGCCTGTTACACCGCAGGCTGTTTCTTCTTTAGCACATCGTATTAAAGGGGCTAAGTCTGTATTCCCCACCACCAAACTCTTATAGGCAGAGGAGATGTAGCACCTTTTACTTACCGAATTAGTTTGCCTATCACACCTAACATTCTATAGCCATACATTCATTCTGCCTTACTATCGACACAATTTCCATCAATAATACTCAAGAGGAGACTGAGGTGCAATGTTCAGAATATGTAGTTGAGGAAAAATGCCACGAAATTACCAAATAGGTATTCGTCCCGGTGTTGCCCCACCACCCAGCGCAACCAAGATTTACTCCCACTTCATTTCAAAGCAGTTCGTTTTATTCCTTCCCTCTAAATACTGTTCCCCTGTAAACTGCGTGGCCTGTCCGGTGTTCCCCTTTCTTTCCCCTCAGCCTCTGCAAAATTTGTCCCCTTTGTCTCCCCTTGCTATATCCTCCACCTTCCCCTCTCGCCACTTTTCCCTCGGCCCATGCGTTATTTCCCCTCTAACTCACCGCGCTATCTCTAAATCATACGACGATGACGACTGCTCTCTCTCTCTCTCTCTCTCTCTCTCTCTCCACACACACATACACACACACATACTATCACTAACAAATAAGCAAACACACACACACACACACACACACACACACACACACACACACACACACACACACACACACACACACACACACACACTATCACTAACAAATAAGCAAACACACACACACACACACACACACACACACACACACACACACACACACACACACATACACACACACATACTATCACTAACAAATAAGCAAACACACACACACACACACACACACACACACACACTATCACTAACAAATAAGCAAACACACACACACACACACACACACACACACACACACACACACACTATCACTAACAAATAAGCAAACACACACACACACACACACACACACACACGCATTCTCACTGTCTTTCTGTCTGTCTGTCTGTCTGTCTGTCTCTCTCTCTCTCAACCTGTTTTCCCCTTTCCCACTCTCTCCCCTTTCCTATTACCTCACTTTTTTCCCCTTCCCCTCCCTCTCCACAAACGACTGCACCGGTTTAGTAAAAATCAGAGTTATGTTGGAGATTTAGCTGAGTGACAGTTTTTGGGAAGGGGAGGGTGGGAGAGAGAGAGAGAGACAGGGCGACAGAAGGTTAGTAGCGAAAGATTGGAGAGCCTGAGGGGGGAGAGAGAGAGAGAGAGAGAGAGAGAGAGAGAGAGAGACGAACAAGCAATACATATGAGGAGAGAAAATGAAAACAGAGGAGAGGAAACAGGAGAGGATGGAGGCTAGAGTCAGCAGGGGAGGAGTGAGCTTAATCGACTCTGATCTTTCTTTCAATAAACTGCCTTTCCAAGCACAGTTTTGTGACATGCAGCCTCGTTAACAATGCACCGCTCACAATACTCGGCGTCAACACACACACACTCCCTCCATCCATATATATTGTGTGCAAGTGGCCATGCATATGTGGAGATTTTTATATTTTCCGGTTATTGAGGTGCTTAACACTGTCAGGCTCCCAGCTGATGAAAGTCGTCTGGGGTTGGATGTGATGGAATAGCCTACTTGAGCTGTCGAGACTATGAGAAGGGTGATGGTGGCAATATCAATAAGCCTACGATCACATGATAAAATTGCTTAAAATCTTTTGGTGTCAGCCTGCACTGAATACCAAAGCGAACGGAATCATTAGAAGGTTGTCATTATCATCAGCCATTTTTCCCCCTAGGCATCAGACTTTGGACAAAGACAGGACGCCCGTTTCCGAGGTCCAGCAATCCGCCTATCACACACTACGAGGGACTGATCAATTGTAGCCCACCATATCACCTGGCATTTGGGTACCAATACCCTTAGTGGGATACTCTAGGAGTATAATATTCAGACCTGATGTTATGGATGTTGTGAGGATATTTTTAAACGCTTGAGCAACTCTTCGAATGGCCATGTCTACCTGTTTATCACACTTCATTCCTCACACTCCACACATCACACTCCACACCATACTCCTCATACCTAACACCCGAAACCATGCTTCTCACTCCACACCACACGCCCCACATCCCACACCTTAGAGACCATACTCCACACCTCACACCCCACACCTTACAGACCACACTCCACACCCCACAACTTACACTCCACACCTCACATCTCACACCCCTCATCTCACATCCCATTCCTGATACTAATACTACAGGTACATATCTAGCAAACCATACCCCACATCTCACAACTCACACTCACATCCCACTCGTTATTCCTCACACCCACAACTCATAACCCTCACTGCACACCTTATACAGTAGCTCACAACCCACACTTTACACCATCCACACCCACACACACACACACCACAACTCACACCACACACCTCAAGTCCCACAACTCACACCTCTATCTCATCCTCCCACCTGCCTAACACTTCACAACCTACACCACAAAACCCTCACCTTTGACCTTACACTTCATATTTTACACTTTCCACAACGCACAACAGCCTAATTAGCTAAACCATTCTCAACCACACCACTGCATCGAAATCCACAATATTTACAACCACCTCTGCTCTCCCACTTCCCCATTAAAAAAAAAAAAAAAAATGGCAAGCACATTTTTTCCTCAGGAGCCACACTGATCGTGACCCCAGAAAATATCGGCAGAAAAAAAAGTCACAAATATGCGATTAATCATGCTTTTTCCACCTCTCCACTTTTTTATTATGGGTAGTTCCTAGTCTGACTTTTTACCTTTATCTCTTTTATATTTTGTGGTTCCTGGTTCGGCTCTGAGCACAGGACGAGTGGAAATATTAAGAGGCTGTCAAAGGAAGGCTGGTAATTAGCCCTGGGATGAGCTATCAATTTGTAACGCGATTAACTACTCATTGTGAGGTAACTTGGGTAATTTGGGTGGAGGTTGGGCGTTTAACTTGATGCATTAAGTCAAGTGAGGAAATCTGGGGCGAGAGAAGAGAGGAGTGAGAGTGAGAGCGAAGGTAAGAGTAAGTGAAGGTGAGGTTATCGGTAAGACAGACTGAGACTGTGGCTGAGACTGACATGAAGACTGAAACTAGACTGAGACAAAGACTAAGCCTGATATTGAGACAGACTGAAACTGTGACTGTGAATGAAACAGAGACTCAGGCTGCGATTGCGACAGAGACTGAGAGCGAGAGAGACTGAGACTGGAACTGAGACTGAGACAAAGACAGATATAGCGACGATAGAGAGATAAACAGAGACAGGGACAAAGACACAGGGATAGAATTGGAAACAGAAAGTGAAGGTGTGTGTGTGTGTGTGTGTGTGTGTGTGTGTGTGTGTGTGTGTGTGTGTGTGTGTGTGTGTGTGTGTGTGTGTGTGTGTGTGTGAGAGAGAAAGAGAGACCCATTTTTCTGATGGGGAAGCATCTCGAATAGCGGCCCGATCAGTCAGTCACACACTAATGTTTTTTTTTTTACAATCATGGTTCCCAAAGTAGATAACGCACAATTATAATCGAAAGCGGACATTCCACAATCAAAACCGACGCCCGACAACTCAGAACCGATGACCGACAACTCACTACCGACACACGACAAATCAAAGCATATAGTTCACAATCAGAAGTGACACCTGACAAACCACAGCAGACAACACACTGTTACTCATGATACCAGACAACTCAGAGCAGACAACCGACAATCACAGCCGACACTCTGCTTATCAAAATCATCAAACCACAATCATACCCGACATCCGAGGGCTTAGAACCGACAGCCGACAAGTTAAGGTTAGCCACCGACAACTTAAGTAAAAAAAAAAAATCAAGGTCTTCCGCGATCCTGACACGACAAACTGCATCCGAGAACCGACACCCGATAACTCAAAACCCACGACAGACAACCGACAACCCCGACAACATCAATACAAGGCCAAAACTCTCCCGTCCTTGCCAATGACAGCTCCATTACATTTCATCCCGCTCCTCCTCCGCCTCACCTCCTCAAATAATGGCCTTCTTTACCTTCAAGTTTATAATGGAAATCTTACCTTACCTCACCTGTCCTTACCTGAGTTTGTGGGTGAGTTATCTTTTTCAGAGTCACCTTTCTTACTGCCAGCATTATCAGGCAATCTTATACCTGTATCTACTTATCATTATATCCGAATTACCTGCTACATTGGAACCTTTTTCCAAGAGTATAACAAAATCTCTTCTCTTTTTATAATCGGGTTACCTTTGAAGTCACAGCCTCCTTACAGTGAACAATATCATCAAAACATTTACCTGTACTGTCCTTCATAAAAACGTTTACCTCTCTTTTCCTTCATAAAAACGTTTACCTCTATTTTCCTTCATAAAATTGTTTATCTCTATTTTCCTTCATTAAAAACGTTTACTTCTATTTTCCTTCATAAAAACGTTTACATCTATTTTCCTTCATAAAAACGTTTACATCTATTTTCCTTCATAAAAACGTTTACCTCTGTTTTCCTTCATAAAAACGTTTACCTCAGTTTTCCTGTCTTCATCTAAGCTTACGAATCGGTTACCTTTATTATCTAAACCAACTTTCTTAATGATTAATAAAAAAAAATACCCTACCGTTACTGGAATTGGCTTTCCTTTTACGTTGAGACCTTCACAAATCTTTTTTCAAAGGCTATGAGGCGTCTTGTCGTCATCTGGACTTGGGGTACCTCTCTCTCTCTCTCTCTCTCTCTCTCACACTTACTTCGTGCATTATGACAACCCATCAGACTAAGAATGTCTTTTCTGTCTTATTTTTGCTATTCTTGCTAATTTATTCAGCAAAGAGTGGAATTAATTTATCTACAAGGGTTAGACACAACTTTTATTAATCCCTCCACTTTCAGACATCCTAGCCGAGTTTAATAAATCGTCAGATGGTAGCAAGTCAATTAACTAAACGGGCAATGGGTTCTAGGGGGTTAATCTGAACTTAAGGTATTATTAGGGTTAGCATTTACTTTTGGTATTGTTATCCACGGAACATCGACAGTATTCATAAATCGCATACAAGATACTAATTACGTGCCTAGCGTGATAAAGACAAGCTCTAGAACCTTCCTAAACAATCTAGAAAACAAGCTCCAAAGTTCCTGACGGGTTACTTTTGATGGTCGTGGTTTTATCTATGTTTATCTATGGTGTATCTATGTTCATCTGTGTATCTATCTACCTGTCTGTCTGTCTAGGAAAGACATGGCTAACCTTGTACTTTGACGTGAAGGTGAGTGTGATGAGCTGGACGACCGATGGGCCTCAGGTAACAAACTGTCAAGTCCCGGGCCAGAGTCCGAACCTGAAAGTAAGAAAAATATAACTTTCACCGGACTCATGTCATCCGTTGATTACCAAAATTTCCCAGAAGGTTTCATCATCATCCTTCCATTAGTGTTTACGTAACTTGGTGGACAGGATGACTGACAGAAACAGGCAAACAAATGTAAAAGCATACCCACTTCCACCTTCCATAGCAGAGGTTATATTACTAACAATAATAATAATAATAATAATAAAAGCCATCCTCCACAATTAGCATTCAAGCTATATTCCTTTCATCAAATACACTAGTTGTGCGTCGGCTTACCGATAACAAAGCGAGCAATTTAATGGTCAGATCAGGGGCTTTCATTCAGGCCAGCTAAGTAGAAATATACGCTAAGCAGATGAAAAACACTGCGCTGGAAAATAACAGAACCCTCCTTTCAACCCCCTCACTGTGGTGATGTACTTCATTATTACTCTTGTTAGCGCTACAGGACTAAATGAAGCTTAGGGCAGACTGTTCATGGTACTGGAGAAGGAAGTATCAGTAAATAAAGTTGGTCTTTTCTTTCAGGATGCAGCGTACTTCTCAACACAGCGCTGAAGGTTCTTTGTTGTTATGTACTTTGTTTTATTTTTATTTTTTTAATCATCGGGTGATTTTGACTTCTTTGTTGTTATGTACTTTGTTTTAAATCTTTTTTTTTTTTTTTTAATCTCCCAGTGATTTTATTGATCTTCATAGATTTTTCGGATTAAACATACCGTACTCTTTACAACTACTTTCACAGTCCGAAATCCTTCATACGTTGAATAAAATTGCACTGAAATAGCAAAAATATACCTGGAAAAGACATCCTCGGACTGAACGGGTTAAAAAGCTTTACTGCCAATTTTCTCATGTATCATCTTCGACACACGACCACCATGTCTGGCAGGTAATCAGACGTTCTTCAACTCCATCAACCAACAGCTTCATCAATCTACAGCTTCATTAATCTACAACTCCATCAATCTACAACTCCATCAATCTACAACTCCATCAATCTACAACTCCATCAATCTACAACTCCATCAATCTACAACTCTTGTGAAATGCAACCCCCTTACCTCATTAATCGTAACCAATGAAATATTGTATAATCTTTAGTTTGTTCTTGCTAATTACAGCTAACTTTCCATAATTTAGAAAAGACCTTTTGTACTAAAGTGAATAATGAAAGCTATTTGTAACTCCTCGGGTTCGATAAAATCTTTCCAAACTTGGACAAAAACCTTGGAAAGAAGTAAGCGCAAAATACTTCAAGCGTCTTTGAACTTAAGGGGCTAACAGATGAAAAACCTGTTAATTCCACTGCTACTCACAGCCACATCAGAAAACCATCAACGCCTAACCTGCAACACACATCACCACATGAAGACAACAAGAATGAAAAGATAAATTGGTCATCGTATTCGAGCACTTGGTCAGACAAGCCGAATCAACCACAGGAAATTTAATTCGTTTATTCCGTTGTTGGTTTGATCTCCCTGTGTATATAAAACTGGGTCAAAATATAAAAATAAACTTGCATTTAACATAATCTAATTAACTCCGCAATAAAGTTTCTGCGAATGTTTTACCGTCCGCTTACTAGCCACAAAGGTTTTATAAATAGTTTTAGCGGGAGTGAAATCATGTACAGCAGAACTGGAAATCAACGCTAAAACGAGACATATTCCAAATAATTAATAAAACACAATGACAAGGGAAAAATCCACACCTTTGTTTCCCTAATGACGATGGCTTCGCGTAATACTCTTAGGAGATTACTGCGATAAGCTGCCCTCTGAGTGGTAATTTGATGTGCCCCGACTTTTACCTACATTTATATCAACCGGCCTACCCCCCACACCCCTCAACCCGCGTCCCATTTAAACAATTCACATTGTACCCGAACACAGGGGCAGAAAATTCGGGCCTAAAATTCGTTGTGTTAATATGTTGATCTCTCACCGACATAATGGCAGCTCGGTATTAAAAGCAATATCACTCCATGGCTGTTATTTACTCGGGGTGACCTCAGTAGTTCCTGGAAAAAAGAATTAATGATTAAAGGGAAAATAAGTATGTGGAGGAATATTAATCTTTTCAGTTCAGTGAAGAATTTGTTTGTATATCCTTGATACTTTTTTACTTTATGCAGATTAGGCGACCGGCCTAGCAGTGAAAAGACTGGATAAGATCTATATGAACTCCTGCAGTTAGAAAAGTCTCATCAACGCTGAATAATGTCATCTGGAGATCGCAAAAGTAAAATGAAAAATATATAATCGAACTGAAGGTATGAGCAAACTTAGGAGTTAAACTGTCATTACTAAATCACCAGGAACTTATTTCATGACATTATTTCAAGTATAAAATAAAGCTATTGCTCTTATAATAAAAATCTAGATAACAGCAAGAGCAGAATTGCTCTGAGATCTGCTGCGAGGCTCTTGCCTCAAAAAGTTTGTTGTAAAAGGTAACTAGTCATAACAGAGATCCACTACCCACACCACCACAGGTGTCAGCTGCCGGCAAATTTGGATTCTTCATGTCAAATAACCTTGTATTGGACCACTTTTGTCTCAATAGGCTTAAATTAAGCAGTTTTACTAAAGATGTCGTTAGAAGGTGCCACTTCAGGTATCAGCTGATGACAGATTTGTATTTACCATGTCAAATTACCTGTCATGGTACCACTATTATGTGTCCAAAGGCCTCCTTTTAACAAATCCGACGCACAAGCATAAGATGAACGCTGGCCACTCACTGACAAGCTGGCTATCGCCGCAGGTAAAAATACTGATATAAGACAGACAATAGCTGCAACACCACCTACATCACTACCATCAACAAGAACGTCTTACCATCATCATCAGCATCATCAATAAAACAATTAAGACGAACAGCACCAAGTAACACCGCCACAACCACCACCACCAAAAACAACAACATTAACACCACCACTATCAATAAAATCACCACCACCACCACCACCACTACACCTACAAATCCACCACTATCGTCCACAATTTCAATTTCATCCCCACCACCAATTCCAACCCCAGAGTAAACAGTACCGATAAAAATCCCTACACCCATCACAAAGCTCAGGGGAATCCTAACCCCAGCACCACACACACACACACACACACACACACACACACACACACACACACACACACACACACACACGCACGCACGCACGCAGCACGCACGCACACACGCACTCTCTCTCTCTCTCTCTCTCTCTCTCTCTCTCTATGTATCTAACTATCTATCTATCTCTCTTATGGAAGCCCGGGAGGTGGGACTACATCACCAAAGAGACCAGTATCGACACCACCCCCCACTACCATTAGCACCACCACCACCACCAACAAAGACAATAGTTTCACCAGCACCTCCACCACCACCATCAACATCATCACCAGAACAAAAATAGCATCGCCATCATCACCACCAATATAAAACCATCACCACTATCGCCACCAAAGACAATAGCTTTAAGCCATATTATCAACAACCAAAACTTCAACAACAACAACATGAACGCAAACATCATCATGAGTATCACAAAAGCAAACATGAATACCATCAATTGCAAAACGAACACTACCAACAGCAACACCAACACTGAACACCAGAAAACAACATAAACACCAATCTCTCTCTCTCTCTCTCTCTCTCTCTCTCTCTCTCTATATATATATATATATATATTCTTGCCACCACCACACGATTTTGTTCAGTATGGGAAGGGTTCTCTTAACTGTGAAGGGGTTAATGAAGGCTACCCCAGTGCGAAAGTCTCCCATATTACGTAAAACCTCTTCTGAATGTGGTAGGAATAAACAAGACGTAACTGAATTCATGCGATTAAGTAATTTTAAGTCATTTGAAAACTAGGCAGAGTGCGGTGACCGGGAGGCAGCTTGGAGAGGAAGGGAAGCGAGATCAGTCACAAAAAAAAAAAAAAAAAAAAAAAAAAAAAAAACTTCCAGAGAGTACAGTCATCACAACCGTACATGCAAAAGGTCTTAGTTTTAACCAGTACATTATAATCTCAGCATTTATAATAATTCCCACCTCTCTATTTTCGAAACTCTATATTCTATACTATATCATTTTACTTCCAGTTTTCGCCCTGACATTGCCTACCTAATATATGACAGAGATCCCCACCGCACTTCACATACAAGCTGTAGGCGACATTATTTCAACACAACACTATCCCTTCCCACTTCTGGCACCTCCACAATACACCCTCCAGCTCAACGACATACCAAGTGTCCTAGTCCCTTAATCAGCGCCACCACCACCACATAACAACTCTCGGCTCCAATACAACCTCACTTCGCCTAAGACTGCTATATAAGTCAGCCTCCAGAAATTTGATCCCCAAAAGGTGACTCCAGGTTTTTGATTTTATACAATCAAGGGAAGTAGGATTAACATCCACCTATACAAAGCTATGGTAACCTAGCCTGGAACCCCTATACGTTGATGGGAGTACAATTAGATTGGGTGTTACAGTTTTACCTGTACAGGACACCTCTTGGGCACAACCCCACCAACCAGACACGCCATGACCCCGGCCACGTCCCTGCCAGTGAGGTCAGTGGTCAGAGGGAGAGGCCGTATGAGAACCAACACTCCTCTACCTCATAACCTCCCACCGTCACTCACAAATCATTTCACCCGCGCGTTTCCAAATTACTTTTTTGTTTGTAACTCTGTTAGTCAAATACATTTTTTTATAGCCGGGCCCAACCGGGATGCTCTTGTTGGTGGAAACAATTGGAATCCACTCTGCAATGACCTCTGGCTTTTGCGAGATTGGGACGAATTACTGGCTGGCGGACCAGGTATTTTCCCCGGCGGGAGCAGCGGTGATCAACGTTTGATTCCATCGATGCAGCGTCCATCTTTGAAGCCGGATTTTGGCGCTTAGCGACCAATCTAAACTTCAAAGGTTTGCTCTGGTTTATTTTCATAATTAGTTAAGCTCATCACCGAGTTGTTGCAACACCTGCATCACCGACACAAAATTTCCTTCGGTGGCTGTACAAACAACAAAAGGTTGAGAATCAAAACTGATTTTCACAAACGTACACAAAGGAAAACATGATTTTTAGTTCCTGGCACTAACAGATTAAAAACGGCCCGTTCAGAGAACGGCATATAACGAAAGGCTTTCATGGGTATTGACAGTGCAGATATACGAATACGAACTATATATAGACATACATATACAGAGAAATCAGAATATACAGAACAAACCCACAGTCCTAAAAATATAGTACATGCGTACCTGAGTTGCTATCGGCACCGTGGTATGATGCCATGACAGAACCTGTACAGATACATCTGATGTAGAATATATTTTTTTGAATGCAAAGAAGAAAGAACCGAAGGCCATTAGCCCGCACACTGTTCCCTCCAAGAAAAAACAAAAGCAAGATAACAGAGTCAAATTCAAGATGCGTTCATTTCGAGATGTCTCGACACACTGCGTTTGAAAGACTGGATATCATAGGCAGTAGGATATACAGACAGAGGGAGACAGTTCCAGAGCTTACCTGTTGCACACATGAAGGACTGGGAGTAAAGGTTAACCATTGCAGTAGAGAGCTGGAGAGAAAAGGGATGAGAGTTTATAGCTAGACGGATGCAACACACCCGCCATACTCGTGGAGGGATGCAAGCAGACAGTTCAGAGGAGGAAGAGCGATAGAAAAGAGATAAAGATGCAACAGTGCGGCGAAGAGACAGAGGTTGAAGGAAGCCAGTGAGAGAGGAGAGTTTATGAGACGAAAAGCTTTGATTCTAACTTGCTGAGAAGAGCTGTGTGTGGGGAGCCATGCCACACGTGAGTTATACTCAACACAGGGACGAATATAACCTGTTTATCAAGTAACTAACTGTGCAGTGGTAGAGAAGGCACGGAATCGGCTTAGCACACCTAATATCTTGGAAGCAGATCCTCCAAGAGTGGTAATATGATCTTTCCGAGTTAAAACTCAAGAGAACGAAACCCCAAGTATGTTTATGGATGATACCTGGAACACTACCCATCTTAAGACGACTCCAAATGATTGGTAGCAACCGAGCTTACTGCTGCCCTAATATGACATACATATTACTGACTGAGTATGAGCTTTTCAATTATCTGTTTTCAACCAGCAGGGAACGGAGTAGTTAGTGTTGCTAAATAGGAAGCTGCTGGCCCATTTGCGCCAGGGTTCGATTCTTGTTCCAAGCAGCTGGCGTCACTCTACTCATGTGACTTACCATCCTTGTGGGTTAGTAAGGAATATTAGTGCCTAGGGTAACCTCTAGGGGAGGTAACTAGGGCAAACTAGATGATATATTGGCCTTTTATCCTAGAATAGTTGGTGAATAACCCTCCACAGACTCAAAGGCTTTCGTTACAAAGACAAGCACCGCGGCCAAGCGCCTCCTGGCACCTGTCCCTAACTGTACCTTTAACCAAAAGGACTATGAAGCACAATGTTTATATCTTGGCCTTTACACATGATGTAAATGTTAGCTGTGCTTAGGAGGCAAATATATTATACATATATTCAAAAATAGGGGCAGAACTTAGATTTGGTTAAAAGGATGCAGAGCATCCTGATGCAAAAGAAAGGCTTGTCTAACTCAAACAAAGGAGATCTGAGAAGTGACTGATGATGGTATACGGTAAAGAATGAAAACTAACGAACAGAACAGCAAACGCGCTTCGGTCAAAGTAAGGGTGTGGAAATTGTCAGTCTTCACAGGACATTTTCAAAACTACTGAATAATGCAGTTACGAACACAAATCACAATTAAGGCAGAAGAACACTAAAGTCATATTCTAACGGACGTAACATATACTAAAGCGCCACGACCGCACAGTCCCTGGATATTGACCTTGACCGTGACGTTGACCTTTGATCTATCTGTCCTCCAAAATGAGTCGTTTTACACACACACACACACACACACACACACACACACACACACACACACACAATGATCGAAATTGTATCAGGCATTCGTGTCATATTTTTACTAACACAGAAACATACAAAGAAACGAACTCAACACAATAACCATGCCTTACTCACACACAATCCAGTACGTCTAAGGAATTCCACACTGACAATAACAAGTAAACAGGAGCCGGGACGTGTCGGAAGGCTATTGAGTCCGAAACAACTCTAGTATTTTATTCCTGCAAAAGCCAGACATTTTATTCTACTCGGACTGAGTCATAGAAGTCAAAGTCCTATATTTGGTACCATTAACCCTATCAAGGTGAGGTCAACTATACAATTCCTGTTGAAGCCAGACGATTTTAGTCATCTGGGAGTGAGTCATAGGAGCCTGAGAGTGTTAATCAAGGCTCCCCACACGTCACATAAAACAGGGGTCACATTAATCAAGGGACCCCGCCTCGCCCAGCCTCCCCTCCCCCTTCAATCACACGGCACCGCCACCTCGACACAAACGCCATAATTCCCACCCAATCAAGCAAATGGAGGCGGGGCTCTAGTACCTGGCACCCCCCTACCCCCCTACTGGTCCCCTCTACCCACTCTCTCACTCGCCGACCTCCTCTCCTTCACCCCCCTCCGCTCCCCGACAACTCAAACCCCACCTACCCACTCACTCTCACCAACCTCCTCTTCTCCCCTCTCCCCCACGAACCCCCACCCCAATCACTCACCGGCCTCCTCTCCTCTCCCTCTAACCCTAAACCTCACCTATCCATTCAATCTCTCACTGACCTCTTCTCTCCCTCTCTCACAAACCCCCACCCCACTCACTCACCGACCTCCTCTCCTCTCCCTACCAACCCCACACCACACCTGCCCAATCAATCTCTCACCAACCTCCTCTCCTTTCCCCCCAGTCCCCCTCATACCCACTTCTTCACTCGCCAACCTACTTACCACTCCCTCCACCCCATACATCCCCACCCCACTCACTCACCGAGTTTCTCGCCTCCCTCTCTCCACTAACCCACTCTCCTCACTTGCTCACTCACTGCTTTCCTCTCCTCTTCCCTCTCAGCAAACCTGCCCTCCTCCCCCTCCCCTCCCCTCCCCTTTCTTTCCTCCTCTTCCCTCTCCAACATCCGCCACCACTCCCTTCCCCCTTTTGTCTCCACTTTTATCTCCGACGGGATCTGACCCCCCCCCCTCTCTCTCTCCCCCCTTCCTTCTTTCTAACACAGCATTCCCCCCCACCTCTCCCCAATCTTCACAGAATCCTTCCCTGCTTCCCCACCGTACCATCCATCCACAACGCCATCCCTCCCATTCCTCCAACCTGCCAAACTCTCTCCATCATCCTCTCCTATTCCACAACCAATTTCCCGCCAGCATTCAGTTTTCTCCCCTCATTTAATCATTCTCATAGCATTCTGTTTCATTTCCACAACTCCATACATTTCCTCAGCCATCTTTATCATCCACAGCGCCTTTTTCAATCTAGTTCTCTCATCCCCGGCTTTATCTTTTTAACATTTTTTCATTGTCTTCCATTGCCACTCTTCCAAGGTTCCGATCTCTCTTACAGTCTCTTCCACGGGCTTTAGTTTTCTACAGCCGTTCAGTCTTCCACAGTCAACATCTCTCCTACAGTTTCTCTCTCTTTTCCACAGTCTTTGTGCATTCCGTGGTCCTTCAGTCTTCCACAGTCATTCATCTTGTAGCTTGCCTCATACCAAAACCAAGCCTTTCTGTCGTTCATTTATCACACCCAGGACTCCTCTTACACCCAGTCCACCCAGCAACCCTCTCAGTTACACCTTGACCTACATTTACCCCCTGCCCATCCGCTGCTCCAACCTTCCCTTGCACAGTGCCTCTCTCCAAAAAGTAAATCCACATTATCACCTTCACATGACACCGATCTTGTTTACGTCATACTACCCTCTCAATCACCGCTCCTTACGACATCACACGCATTAACTTTTTATCCCGAAATCCACACCATACTTTACCTGCAAACTATACTTACAGTTGAGCTCAAAAGTTCCTGATACAGAGGCTCGAACTATTAATCTTTGTATATACAGAAAATTATAAAGTATTACTATAGATTGACCACTCTTATGAGGTTGTTTCGTGCCTTTCATTTATATGTACTAGGATTTTCACTCACAACTGTGTGCATACCCTACACAGTCTGATATTCACTGCATCACGGACTTGTAAATTCAGCTGCACAGTCTGCTTAAAGTCAACACTCCACTTCCATGTCGCATCTCAGACTACTACTACTACTACTTCGCAAAACCTAACTTCCCTCTCCAGATCTACTACAGACATCACACTTCTATTCAATGCCACTGTTCTCTTACTCTACTTATTTCTCTTCTTCACCACGTTTGTCTTCTTCAACACAGCTCACTTCATTTATCCAGAAACAAGGAACAACGTCTGAAACCTTATAAGAACTGTCCCTAAGAAAGTTAAAAGGAAACAATCAAGATCTGTTCATTTCGAGATGCCTAGACACGCTGCACTTAATGACGAGTTCGTAGGCAGGGAATGAGAATAAATGAGGAAGACATTTCCAGAGCTGAATAACTGTACACAAAAGGTGAAGATGTGCACTTGCATTAGTCGTACAAGCCCTTCGTCATCAGGAATGAGTACATAGGAAGTACAAAAAAACAGGAAAAAAAAAAAAAAGCCAATTTTGCTAAAATCTAAACAACGTGTAGGAGGGAAGGACAGAAAAGAGGAAGGCATAAAGTTCAGAGGAAGAGTGATTAGTGCAATGCCAACAATAAAGAGATTGGTGTACTACTGCGGCAAAGAGAAACTGAAGGAAGGCACTAGGAGGAAAAAAAATGAAACGATAAGTCTTTTGATTCCGTACTATATGCAAGAAATGTACATGCTGAACTCCAACACACATGACAACTGTACTCCAGAGTCAGCAACTGAGAACCCAGTCACACAGGACAGCTATACAGCCACACAGTCAGCAGCTCAGCAGGGGGTTCAGACAACCGTTCGATGGAAAAATATGTATATTTTTACATTAGTATTTTCGCGTTTGTAAACATTTCCTGTGTTCATTTGCAACTGTAAAAGGTGCCATTGTCATTAAACAAAGGGCTTTATTATGCGTCCCCGCCCCAGAGGGGCTCGGGGACGGGTATTGTTTTCATCCAGTTTGTCTGTTTGTCAGACTGTTTGTTTATTTGTTTGTTGTTTGTTTGTTTGTCTGTCAGTCTGTCCATTAACAACTTTACGCGAAAACTACTGGTGCGTTTGACTAATATTACAGGGATGATGAGCTATGACTCTCTGATCATCTGATTTAATTTTGGGCCAAACTGCGCCAAGGCCCAGGCTGTAGGCCCAAAAAATTGTATAAAAAAAAAAAAAAAAAAAAATGTAAACCAAATCGTTTTTTTCCCCACAACTCCTTTCAAATCCTTCATATCGACATGAAACCAAAACCTAAAGGTGCATCTTTCAAATCTGCATCCTATGACATGCCTCGTTACATCAGGGGGGTCACCCCCCAGTACGGGGGTCAATGTTAGGTGGGTCGGGCCTAAAATTTCAGATGGGCATTAAATCGTCAATTTTCACCCGATTTACGGTACTCCAAATTTTCTATGTGACATCTATGACTAGACGGACGAGTTTGCTGTGCCTTGGCACCGCTTCTTCTTACCCGTTTGATACGCTAGTGACATGGCAAATTATGACATCACATCGTTGTCCGGAGTCATGTACAGATTATATTAACATTCTACCATCTAATCGAACAGCTATGAAACTCTAACAAAATATTGTGGAAAAATGTTGAGATCCGAAGACTGCCTCATTGGGCTGGAAAGTAATTTCTCAACGACTCTGTTTATTGTTGTGAAGTGTATCAACATTAATCACTGCAACTGAACATTAGCTTTGATTTTTTTGTATTCATCTATCTATATTTTGTGTAAATGTAATTCGGCTTCATTTCCTATGATGAAGCATGTATTTCAACAAATATTTGCGTGATTTTAGGGGTGGAAGTTTCGCCAGAGGAGAATTTACCCATGCACTACGATGAAGTAATCTTTTTATTTATTTATTTTTTGATCATGTGTTGCTGCTGTCAGTCGATTTTATTTACATGCGAACCTCGTAGTAATGGAGTTAATGCAGGCTCTGTTTATACTCTCCGGTTCACAAGTCCCTATTGTGTCGAGTAAAACAGCCTGAAGGTAGCAAGGGAGATGTCCGTGGGTAGTAAGGATTAATGAACTGAGAGGCTTGGAGCGGATTTTCTTACTGCACGTTTGTTTCTGATTCTGAGCGAGCAAACAGGGACAATATTTTCGACAAAGAAGACATACACATTGCATTAGTTTAAGGGTAGGTATGGATACATTAAGGACTCATACGGATATATTTATTAAAAACAACTTCTTTTAAATACAGATTCACCACAATAAATTAAGTTAAGCACCAAGCGTCTCCCACTTTCTCACACAATGAAAGTAATTCTCTTTCATACCAGTTAACTCTTCCAATATTCACTCCACTCACAAACTAAATCCCACTTCTCAATAAAGCACCACCATACTAAACACACACACACACACACACACACACACACACACACACACACCAGCCTACCTTATCCTCTCCCCCACCTTTACTCCACCAAGCTCTGAGGACAGGGACAGATAAGATAATAGCCCCAGGAATTACCCCCATCATTACGGCCACATTCGTCCCCTCATTCCACCAACCACCCCCTGTTAGCTCGGCCTCGTTAGCTTAAAATATGATACAATGCACCTTCCCTCTCCCACAGTTTCTCACCTCGTGTCCTTCCCTTCCTCTCACGTTCCGCTTGTTTCACCCAGCAGGGACAAAGGCAAGGGGGCAAATGAGTACAGAAATGCAAATGAGACGCAGTATTATTTGTGGTTGTTTGAAGCAATGTTATTTGAGATTGTGTGATAATTCTCTTGATAAATCTCTTGTTTTTGTAGTAATTTCTTGTTCTTGGATCTCTCCTCTTCCTCATCTACGTAGTAATGGGGAAGGATGATGAGGTGATAATGTGTGGAAGGGGAGGTATTTAACTGGATATGTGGAACAGAATTATAAAGAACAGGTGTGTGAACGAGAGCTACTGACCCTACATGTATGTGAAGGGGATGTACCATGAAAGGTATGTGGAAAGAATATGCTGATGAAGGTGTGTGGAATGGCTGTGGTGATTCAGAAATGTGAAGGGGATGTGATGTCCCTGGTGTGTAAAGAGAATGCACTGAATCATCTATGTGGATGGGGTGTGCTGATTCACGTGTGTGGAGGGGATATGTTAATTCATGTGTGTCGTGAAGATATGCTGATTAATGTGTATGACGTGAATGTGCTGACTCACGTGTGTCAATGGATGTGTGATTCCTGATGCGTGGAGAAAATGCAAGACTCAAATGTGTGTAGGAGATGTGCTGATTCAGGTGTGTGTGTGTGGGGGGGGGAGGGGGTGAATGTGCTGACCGGTATGTGGATGAGAAATCCTGACTAAAGCATATGTAGAAATGTGCTGACTGAATTGTGTGGAGAGGAGTTTCCGACTCAAATTCACATAACTGTTAATCAATCAGTACAGATCCCGTTCACTAGTGGCAAGCAATACATCATCATCTGGATACACTGTATAAAAGACTTTCTGCCCTCCACAATTCATCTCAATCCACACTCAACTTTCCACAACACAAACTTTAGCTCGTTCTGCTTTCTCATCCCATCATACTGTCCTTCTCTTGCTAAATGACACTCTTGTAATACCGCAAACACCTTTAGGATTCTAAGCACTCATTTTATGTAATCCACGAATATTCTAACCCCATGTGCTCCTGGTTCACCGATTTTAACTCCTTCTCGTATATATATATATATATATATATATATATATATATATATACAGAGAGAGAGAGAGAGAGAGAGAGAGAGAGAGATCGCTTGCTACTGATTTGATTTCTTTTTTTTATTTCATTCTGAGTGCTCCTTTTGCCCTTCCATGCTCTTCTCCACATCACCTTGCCATAAGCTTCTTCCAGATCTACAGTTATTACTTTTATCTTACAATACTTCTCACATGCTTTCTCTACTGTCTAGCTGCAAAATATTTGGTTCAGACGTCTCCTACCATTCAGTAATAAAAATCTTTTTCATCACTCACTGGTTATTTTTTTTCCTTTACCCTTTCTATAATTATTTCTCAGTAAACCTTTCCTACAGCACTCAGTACACTTTGTCAACGACAATTATTTTTCCACTGCATATTATTAAGCAGCATTGTTTTAAATATCAATATACTGTACTTTAACATTTTTTCCCGTCGATTTACCTAGCTACTTCTCGCTTATATCGAGAAAAACATTTAGTACAATGGTTCTTACGCTGCCACACTAAGCATCGATCCACTGTATCTTCAAAACAACCTTAAGCTACATTTAGACCGACACTTTTCCGGGCAATGGATATACTTTACGATCTTATTCTTCCTTCCATCACAGGAGATAATCATGAGAAGAAAAAAAAACGGATTAAAAGCAATAAATAGTTTGGATATTATTTTCAGTACCATCAGATCAAATTTTTCTGCAGAGGAAGCATCCAGACCTATATTCCTCATCTTTACATATTTTCACCACAATCTGCCCGTCTGACTTTTTTTTTAAACATTTCAGTCCATTTACGTATCACTAATTTCAGTCCTGCTGTCTCCAACAATATCATTCTGCTTCAGCCAACCTTCTAATATGGAAAGGTTAAATATGACCTCCATTTACCCCTTCACTTCACCCTATCTCCCAAAACATGAATAACAGTACCTACGTAAACAAGAGTCACTCGATAAGCACGTCACCCTACAGGAAAGGTTAACTTCTTATTACCTAATATTCTAACCTCTCTCTCTCTCTCTCTCTCTCTCTCGTATTCCCATTGCTTTATCAATTGCATATTCAGCAGTTCATTCCTGCATCCCGATTTATTGCTTCCGACCTTCCCCTTCCCAGTCCTCCATTTCATTTATCATGTTTTACACTCACCCCTGCACTTACCTTTGAATTCTGCCCTCCTGCCCAATCTGCCTTATTTATTCTCTCTCTCTCTCTCTCTTGTTAGGGCTAATTTACTGGTATGTCGAATGGTTCCTCCTTTCATGATTTTTTTTTTTTTCTGCAACCATAGGGGAGGCAAAAATCAGTGTGTGTGTGTGTGTGTGTGTGTGTGTGTGTGTGTGTGTGTGTGTGTGTGTGTGTGTGTGTGTGTGTGTGTGTGTGTGTGTGTGTGTGTGTGTGTGTGTGTGTGTGTGTGTGTGTGTGTGTGTGTGTGTGTGTGTGTGTGTGTGTGTGTGTGTGTGTGTGTGTGTGTGTGTGTGTGTGTGTGTGTGTGTGTGTGTGTGTGTGTGTGTGTGTGTGTGTGTGTGTGTGTGTGTGTGTGTGTGTGTGTGTGTGTGTGTGTGTGTGTGTGTGTGTGTGTGTGTGTGTGTGTGTGTGTGTGTGTGTGTGTGTGTGTGTGTGTGTGTGTGTGTGTGTGTGTGTGTGTGTGTGTGTGTGTGTGTGTGTGTGTGTGTGTGTGTGTGTGTGTGTGTGTGTGTGTGTGTGTGTGTGTGTGTGTGTGTGTGTGTGTGTGTGTGTGTTTTCTGGGTCAGATGAACTTTTTTCCTTCCTGCACTGCGGGTTGGAAAGGTGGTGGAGAAAACATTTAGATTTACTTGACTTTTCTCTCACTTTAAGAGTTGGCAGCGTGTACTCGGCGACTTCTTCCATGGTACCTCCTGGGTACGGGTCGTAAGATCTTTTGAAGTACTGCTTCCTCTCTCTCTCTCTCTTTCTCTCTCTCTCTCTCTCTCTCTCTCTCTCTCTCTCACACACACACACACACACACACACACACAGGGAGAAAGAGAGAGAGAGAATTATTTTCCCTCCTTACCCCAGTCCCATTTCTCATATTTCTTACATCCACACACTCCCTCTCTCGCACTTTGCCACTCCTTTCCTCATTTATTTCCCGATTCCATTTCTCATCTTTCTTGCACACTCTGGTTCACCTTCCCGCTTCTCCCTCATTCGTTTCACAGTACTACCCCCCCCCTCTCTCTCTCTCTCTCTCTCTCTCACCTCCTCCACTACGACACCTTACCTACATAGAATATCACCGTGTGGGCAGTAGTGGTAACATCTTTCCCTCATCGCAACTCTAGCTCATCCTTCCCTCCTTTTGTCTTCCCTTTACTATTTCATCCCTTCTTCCTTTCCTCCTTCCATACCCTAGCTCATGCCTCTCTTCCTATTCCCTACCCTACATCCCTTCCTCCCTCTTCCTTACTCTTTCCCGTCCTTCCCTAACTCCGTCTTCCCTTTCTTACCTCATCCTCACGTCTTCCTTACCCTACTTCATCCCTTCCTCTCTCTTCCCTTCCCAATCATCCCTTCCTCCCCCTTCCCTACTCTGCCTCATCCCTTCCTACCTCGGATTTTCTTTCCTACCTCATATTCCCTCCCTTCTTCTTCCTTACCTTACATCATCCCTGGCCTCCCTCTTCCTTACCCTGCCCATCACGGCCCAACAAACAAGAGTTCCCTTCACCATAAACCTCCTTCCGCCCCGACTGAAAGAAATGGACCCCTTACACCCAACCCTGGACGGGAGGGGAGGAAGAAGCGGGGGAGGGAGGGGGGTATCGAGAGGGGGGTATCGAGAGGAGGGGAGGGGAGGGGAGGGGGAGGAGGCAGCATACATTTCCTGGGATTAAATATGTAGGTTGCAAAGTTTCTCTCGGGGGCCGAAATATTTACCTGTCCGGCCCTTCCTCCGCCCTGAGATATGTGTGTGTGTGTGTGTGTGTGTGTGTGTGTGTGTGTGTGTGTGTGTGTGTGTGTGTGTGTGTGTGTGTGTGAGAGAGAGAGAGAGAGAGATTGTTTTCTGGGCTTTTGAACGTAAAATATCTATATGCTTACCACTACCTTGTGTTAGTAATCCCACTTTGTTTTGTTTGGTGTAAGAATACCAGTTATAACCCTGTGCCCTGTCTTCACAAAATTCACCTTAAGCAGTATGATTTTAAAATACCTTTCCTGTTGCATTTATTTATTTCTTATAGTACAATAACAGTCCTCGCAAGAAAAACCCTTTGGTTATAACTTATTAGCATCCTGGACATTCCCTGCTCTTGACCACGGCAAGTCAAAGTCATAAATATTCCTCAACTTTTCCGTTTGTAATATATTAAGTTCTTCCAATGAAGCAACTTATTAAAAAATCAGTCTCTCAACGCTGAAATATGATTACACAAATCGGGAGTAATTTCAGCTTCATATCTGCTTGCCCCAAGATATGTCAAGATAAAATGAAATTTAAGGGCCTGAAGAAACATTCGTAAATCATTTCAACTATTTTCATAAATATACAAACCTTCAAAGCCGTTGATTATTATAAGCAATCGTATCGTTTCGTAATATTTCAATTCACAACAGTTTAGTTTCTAACTACTTAGTTGGAGCACGTGTAAAAAAAAAAAAAAAAATCTACATTCAATTTAAACTCGAGTGTTTATTAATACAGAACATGGATTACCTGACAACTCCTACTTGGTTATTTTTTCTTTGGCAGGCAAAGTTTACCAGCACCTTATCTTCTGATTGTTCCTGTTTTTCTCGGTTTTCAGTTGCGTTAAAAATTGACTACCTTCCAGTAAATATTTTTCTTTCTTCGCTCACCTTATCTTCTTCCTTCAGTCTCCGTTATTTCCTCGTCTCAATCCAGTTACCCAAGGTGACCCCTTCCATTTTCCCTTAAACTCTCTTACCTTAAACCAATTCTGAAGGATTTTGTGTGTTCCTCTTTTTCAATTTCTTTCTTACTCTTTATCAGACCCTTGCGTGATTCTAGGCCAGCATTATAAACTACTAACTTTAATTACCTTTCAATCAACTTCTTGACTCCGATAAACGTCATTTTTTTTTTCCAACTTCATTTGACATTGCTGTATTTAACTTAGGAAGTCTCGTATTGAAGGGTGCAATGAAGACTATACAAGTATATTAACCACTCCAGTTCAAAAAGTTTCCCAAGTCGGACAAAGTCGCCTGAAAGTAGCAAGATCCTAACAAGAAAGATGCCACCACAGCGAAGTGGTTGTCATTTTTGCTTAGTTAAAATTATACTATTCTACATTTTCTATTCTTTGAGTTCCTATCACCACCTCAATCATTCGTCAGACACACACCGCCCCTCCTTCTCACGCTCCTCACAACCCTTGCCACTCTTTTCCATATTGTAAATTACTTCCTCACTCAACCACCCCAGCAGAATTGCCTGTTATTTTCTGTTTCTTTTTACTATTGTTACTGCCACTTTCTTTACTGATCTATTAGGCAGCTAGAGTGACCAATCGTCGTCCCTTGGGTGGTTCTGTGTGATCATTAAACCCTAACCTACTTTCGGAATTAAACTTTCGCAGTTCACTTCCAGTAAGAGTTCCATGATTTACTAGACCACAAAGCGTTTATTTTCTTTTTTGCTTTACGGTTACCACCTGACGTATTAAAAATGGTTTTCTGAGTTGCAGGAACCATTTGGTTTACCGTACAGTCTAGAGAGACACGTTTTTACACTTACTCTCCTTTCTCACCTACATTTTCGTAGCTTTAATTCGTCTAACTACTATTCTATATCTCTTTAATTTTCGTTTGCATTTCACTCTCCTGTCTCGCCCCCTTTTCAATCGCATCTCTTTTACTTCGTCCCTTCATTTGCACTTCGACCCATTTATCCTTTCTCCTTCTTGCATTCTGTTCTTTGGTCATTTCTTTTTTCTCCCCCTTCTCTTTCAGGCAGCTCTTACCTCTCATCCCATCTCATCCTCTCATCCAATATCCCCTTCTCACCTCATCCATTTTACAGTCCTTTCTCTTTATTGACTCTCCTGTTCTTTCCCACAAATTTTCTGAACCAACAATTCTTCTGTTTCACATAATTTTATCTTCCCTATCCTTTTCTTGATCCCTTTGTTCTGTTTGCTCGGCTTTCCATTATCCTAAAAGATAATCTCAAACTAAGATCGTGTTATCCAGTTCTCAATCATACCAAGTTTTTGATCGTATATCGGTATACGATCCCCGACATTTTTTCCAAACATTATTCTTTCCCTCCTGATTTGTAGATTCTATAACGTACTGACTAAAATTCATTATTACGATTTCTAGATTCTATAAATTACTGACTAAAACACATTACTAAGATTTCTAGATTCTATAATGTACTGACTAAAACACATTACTAAGATTTCTAGATTCTATAATGTACTGACTAAAACACATTACTAAGATTTCTAGATTCTATAATGTACTGACTAAAACACATTATTAAGATTTCCAGATTCTATAATGTACTGACTAAAACACATTATTAAGATTTCCAGATTCTATAATGTACTGACTAAAACACATTATTAAGATTTCCAGATTCTATAATGTACTGACTAAAACACATTATTAAGATTTCCAGATTCTATAATGTACTGACTAAAACACATTATTAAGATTTCCAGATTCTATAATGTACTGACTAAAACACATTATTACGAATTCCACCAGTACCTCGAGTAATGTCAAACTGATACTGAACTTCCTGCCACACTTTTGAAATTTCTTGGTAAATTTTTGCAGAAAACCATGTGATCTGTGTTCTCAGGACTTTTAATTCTGTCGGCAATGGTCGGACATAGACTTAGATGTCAGTATATCTATACATCACGACTGATGAAATATCTTGGAAAAAAGCCAAGGGTTAATTTCATCACAGCAATAGAAGTGCAAAGCCCATTTATGTGGTCTCTGATTTAAGCCTTTATGGCTGCACATCTCTGCAGTACTAGAATAATTTTAGTAGCGGAACACAGTTTCCAGAATTAATTTAAAACCAAAACTTATATGGTACATACCTTAGCTCGGGGCAGCACTTCAGGTTGACAAGTATAATTATTCAGATTTAGTAGGACACAAACTAAACAAATAAAGAACTGTTGTCCCGAACTCATCTTCACAAATCAACAATTCGAGGATCCTGCATAGACATACATGTAAATACATTTCCAAGATAATGGGAAAGTGGGATAGAGATAATTCAGAAGTGGACTGTGACGCTGAAATGAAACTCTCCTCTCAGTGTGACTGATCAGCCCATAATTTGGATTAGCCAGATATCGCTGCATCGGCAATGCACTACACATGACTGTTTAAAGCTGATCATGCAGTTTTACTTTCAATCAAAAAGATTTCCTCTTCATTCAAAGCTGATGAACCAAGCAAGAAGCAGACCAGTATTCTGCCTTTGTTTTAGTGCATGCACTTTAATATGTATGGAGATTTAAGTAAAATAATCTGTTGATTTCAGGTAAAACTCAAAAACACTCATTTGACTTTCCTTTGACAACCTGCAGAGCATACCTCGGGTGGATCTCGTCGTCAACAGTTTAACAAGTTGAGAGCTTTGCCCGCCACGCTTTACTCCAAACAACTTTCACTGAAAATGAGTAAAAAAAAAAAAAAAAAAAAAAGTTCAATGGAATTCCTCACTGGTAACTGAACTGGTCAGCTACATGGTCGTCCACTTTCATCATCCAGTGCTGAAGAGAGTGGTGACAGACAATTAATACTGAGTCTCCCTACATTACTTGTATATGGGGAGTACGATCCTGTATAAATTATACCAACTTCCTCCTTTTACTCATAAGACTGGAGCATGAAACACAAGGCTTATATGAATGCCTATCGACTACACAAGGTTCATAATAGCAGACAAACAATATTGTTGTCATTATTTTTTCGATGGCATGTAACCCTCAAAAGTTACCTCCGGGTCACCAGTTAAACTGCTGGGTGATCAGGGACAATGGGAAATCAAGCACACTCAGCTAGTGTGACCAGACTGAGAATCAAGCACGGGATTTTATCGGAGCTTCCCGGGAATCGGTCTAGAAACGCCAATGACACCGAGTTTATTTACCGAGCTGCTGAAGGACTAGTGTGAAATTAGCTCTCTGCAGCCTTCTTAGAGCCTTTGAGACAGTTACAGATGCCATCGTCGGACTCCACAAATGTTTCCCAGGGATTTACGTCGTATATATATGGAGTCGTATGTTAGGCATGTTTAAAAATACCATACAATGAATATAAAGTTAGGTTCATAAAATGGCCTCTTTAATGACGTGTCAGACGTGTCTTTGGGCCAATAACACCGAGGGTCCAGCGGTGAACACCTTGGCTGTTCTAGTTCCAGCTACATGCGGGATATGCAAACCAACGCACAACGCATACCCGCAGGAGTGGTAATACTCCACGGCTTCAAAATTTTATCTCCTCTAAAACATAAGTTTGCCTCATCTCTCTTCATCCTCGTACCTCTCTCAGTCTTCACACGTTTGTCCCACCCCAAAATTCCACATTTTCTCTCACCAAGCTCTCCACATCCACCTACTCCAAATCTGTTCCTGTTCTCTGGTGTTTCCCATCCCAGTTCTGCAGTTTATCCACTTTCCAACTCCATCCCTTCGTTTCATTCCATTCTAACGTTTCACTTTTTTTTTCATTCCACTGAATTGCAAACCTTAATTTTAGCTCTCTAACCCGCTTTCTTGTCATTCTGCTCCAAACCTCCATTCCAGTCCACTTCTAAACTCTCAGCCATTCTCGTCCTCCATTTTAGCTTCCAAAACCATTCCAGTCCTGCATTCTGCCTCTCACTGTTATTCCAGCTCTCAAATCCATCGCAATCCACTGTCCTAGTCACTCTTTTTCTCTCTCACTTTCTCACTTTCAAGTTTCCCCTTTTTTAAATATTTCTGTCTTCCAAACCTCTCAATTTTCTCCACCATTCCATTCCGACAACTTTCACTCTTTCCCTAACCAACTATCCCTTCTTCCATCCGATTCATCCCTTTCAACTAACTCTCCCTCAGCTCCTCCAACTGCCCCTCATGGCTCTAACTTTACCTCACTCTTCCTCCAATTCTCCCTCACAATCCTCCAACACTCATTCACACCTTTGAAACTCTCCCTCACAACCTCTCCAACTCTCACACCCCTCCAACTCCCTTTCCCTCTCTCTTCAACTCTCCCTCACACCCCCTCCAGTTCCCCCTTACTGACTCCAACTCTCCCTCTCTCATCCTCCAACTCGCCCTCCCTTTCCCACCCTCGCACCCTGCAACCCCTTCCTCTCCAGTACTTCCTCCCTCCTATCCCCCGACCCTCCCTCTCCCTTTCCAAATCATCACCCTCTCTATGAGCCCTTCCTCCCCTTTCCAGTTCTATTCTCTCACTCTCTCTCTCTCTCTCTCTCTCTCTCTCTCTCATTTCTGACGTCCTTCTAGTAATCAATGTCTCTCCTATTCACCTCACTCTCCCTCGCCCCTCCCCATGCCTGGTGTCCCATCTCTCTTTCTCTCTCTCTCTCTCTTTCTTTCTCTCTCTCTCTCTCTCTCTCTCTCTCTCTCTCTCTCTCTCTCTCTCTCTCTCTCTCTCCTACCTTTGCTGTCTCTATTCCGCCCACTTTCTCAATCACAGTGTCATTCACATTCACTAACTTTTTAACACTTTAGCCTCTCTCTCTCTCTCTCTCTCTCTCTCTCTCTCAGCAACTCATCCTTCCCCTTTCATCTGAGCGCTACATTTTCTTTGTGATCAGGTGGAGAGAGAGAGAGAGAGAGAGAGAGAGACAGACAGACAGACAGACAGAGAGAGACAGAGAGAGAGAGAGAGACAGACAGACAGACAGACAGAATTATATAAATGTTATGTGTGTGTGTGTGGTGTGTGTGAGAGAGAGAGAGAGAGAGAGAGAGAGAGAGAGAGAGAGAGAGAGAGAGAGAGAGAGAATGATATATATAAATGTGTGTATGTGTGTGTGTGTGTGTGTGTGTGTGAGAGAGAGAGAGAGAGAGAGAGAGAGAGAGAGAGAGAAGGACGGGCCGGATTTTATTCCAATACACGTGAGGGTAATTACTTTCCCGACGAGAGAGAGACTGGGGAGGGAAGGACCGGTGAGGGAGGGGAGGGGAGGGAAGAGGGGAGAGGGAGGGGAAGGAAGAGGGAAGAGAGATGGGAAGGAAGAGGGAAGAGAGAGGGGAGGGAAGAGAGGGGGAAGGAAGTAAAGGTAAGATAATGGGTGGGTGGGGGGAGGAGAGGGGAAAGGGAAAGAGGAGGAGTGATGAGAAAAGGAAGGGGAAGGGAAGGGGGTTGGGAGGGAGAATAAGAGGGAAGGAATAGGAAAGACGGGAAAAGAATGACAGGTGATGGAAGGGAAGAGCGGTGTGGGAAAGGAAGTGAATATGGGTACGGAAAGATGAAGGAATATATTGGATGGGAAGAGAGGGGAGGAGTGTTGGGGAAGGAAGGAGAGGTGAGGGAAGGGAGAGGGGAAGCTGGAGGGGGTGATGAAAGGAGAGGTGAGCAAAAAGACGAGGGGAAAGGAGGGGATAGAGCATTTAGGAACGTAAGAGAAGGCGAAGAATAGGGTGGCGATAGATGAGGATTGGAGGAAGCGTAAAGAAAGGAGAGGTTAGGGTAGAAAAAAAGATGGGGGGCGGGGTGGAGAGGGAGGAAGAAACGAATGAAGGAAAATATGGGGAGGGAAAGAAAAGGAAAAAGATGGGTCAGGGAGGAGTAGTGGGAATGAATTTAGGAGTGATGAAGGAAGCAGGATCATGATATGGGAGGGACAAACAGCGTGGGGAGTATGGAGGAAAACGAGGAAAGAAGTAGAAGTGAACGGAGAGGGTTGGAGAAGAATGAAGAGGAGAGGAAGAGGAAAGATTGTGATGGATGAAGATGGACGGAGATTGGGGAGGGAGAATGGGGGTAGAGAGGAGGTTAAATCTGAGAAGAAACAAAAGTAAGGGGGAAAGACAGAGTGTGGAGGGAGGTGAAGGATGAGGAGGATTGATAGGGGAAGGAAAGGATTTGGGCTGAACAAGGGGGAAGGAATATGGAAAATGTGGAAGGAAGGAGAGGCGAAAGAAAGAAAGAAGGAGTGGGGGAAGGTAAGAAGGGATGGGAGAGGAAAAGTGAGGCAAGGGAAGGAGAGACAGCTGAGGGAAAGGAAGGAATGGGGGGGGGGAATCAGTGAAGGATAAGTGATGCTGTGGATTCAAGAATGGAAAGGACTTATGGGAAAAGAATAGAAGGAATGGATGGGGGAAGAAACGGCAGGGAGAGATGAAGGAAGAAAGGAGGATGAATGGAAAGACATAGAAGGGATAGAGAAAGGGGAAAAAGGGGAAGAACGAGGAGGGATAGATGGTGGAAAGAAAGATGTTGGGGAGGCACGTAAAAGTGAGGAAGAAGAGAAAGGATAGGACCGAAAGAGAAGGTCTATAAGAGAAAGGAGTGGGGGAAGGAAGGGGACGGACAGGAGGAGAAAAAGGAGTACGGAGGGATAGGGAGCATATAATTAGAACTGGGAGGAGGCAGGGAGGGAAGGAAAGGCGAAACAAGGAATGAGAGATCAGAGAAGAAAGGAGGGAGGGCAAAGAGGGGAAGAGAGGGGAGTGAATATCAAGAACCAAAAATGAAGGGAGGAAAGACTAAGAGAAAGTGGGTGGAGAGTGGAAGAAAGGTCGAGCTAGTATAGGAGGGGAAAATGAGAAGAACTGAGCAAGTGGAAGAGTGGGGATATAAAGGAAGGATGAGGGTAAGGGATGTGGGGAAGGAGGATGAGAATATTGGGAAGGATGGAAAGATAAGGAATGCAGGGAGACGGGATAAGAAGTGTGGGGAGGGACGGGTGAGGAATATCTGGATGCCGTGAGGAGCGAAGAAAAAGATGGAGTTGGGGAGGACAGAGAAGGGATGGGGAGAAAAGGGAGAGATTACACGAGAGGAGGAAGCAAAGGGAGGGATGAGGAAGGAAACGAAGGGAGGGATTATGGAGTGGAAGAACAAGGTGGATTAGGGAAGGATATGAAAGAGAAGTGTACGATAAGGAATGGAAGGACCAGGAATGGAGTGCAGAGAAACAGAAGGAAGAAGAGAGGATGAGCGGGAGGAGGAGGGGCGATGACGATGGAAGAACGATTGGAAAGAAAGGAAAGGAGAGAAACATGATAAGGACAGTAATGAGTTTAGAAGGAACAAGTAGGGAAACACCGGATGCAGGGTAAGTTCGAGAATAAGGAGGGAAGGAAACATAGAAGAAAGAGGATATAAAAGGGAAAGAAGGGAAAAAAAAGGACATGAGGAAGGAAGAACGAGGAGGAAGAGGGGAAAAAAACGTGAGGAAAGGATGTCAAAATGAGGAGGAATAAGAGGAAAAGAGTTGAAGTAAAGAGGGCGAGCGGAGAAAGGTGGAAATGGGAAGGAATTACGAAGGAAAACAGGGAGGAAAAAAGAGGGAAAGAATTGGGAGAATAAGAGAGACGGATGAGGAGGTAAGGAGAGAGAACTGAGGAAGGAATGAGAAAAATATGGAGGGATGTGAAAGAGGAAAATAGTTGGACGATGGAATGTTTGGAGAAGAAATAAAAGAAGGAAGTAGAGGTGGACAGATGTAAGACGAAGAATATGATGAATGAGAAGAGAATAAAGAGTGAAAGGAGGAAAGGAAGGGGGACAAAATGAGAGAGGAGAGAGGGGGAGGCAAGATAACTGTTGTAAAGTAGTAGGAAAGGATAAGGAAATAGTGAGAATGATGGGCAAGGTAAATGAGGAAGATATATGCAGAACAAGGGAGATACATTAGAAAACGAAAAATGAGAAGAGTGAACAACAGAGAACGGGGAAAGAAGAAAGCAAGAAAGAGAAATATAATCGACTGCTGGGAAAGGGGAAACTATGGCAAAAAAAAAAAAAAAAAAAAGAATTAAGAAGACAAAGTAAGAGGCATTTAAAGGAGGGGATGCAGAGAGGGAAAGATAATGTACTGGAAAAGCTATTAATGAGTGAGGAATAAAGAGGGAAGAAAAAGAAAATGGAAGTAAAGAGGAAAAGGACAGACGGTCCATACAAGAGGGGTGACGGGGAAAAAAAAAAAGGCTGAGGGAGAGGAAAAAAAGAAATAATAAGGATATGGAAGAGAGAAATACACACGAGAAGGCATTCGGATGAAAGAATGCATTCAGAGAGAGAGAGAGAGAGAGAGAGAGAGAGAGAGAGAGTGGTGGGGCGTAAAAGGACTGCCCTAGAAAAAAGGGACTGGAAGAGAGAAGGGAAATATGGATAGAAAAGAAGAGACTGGAGTGGAGAGAGGATGACGCTGGTCGACATATCTGTGCGTGTTTTTTATGGTAGTGCATTCCATTTTGATAGATTACAATACTACCAGTGTCAGAGGCACGAGTTTGTTTATATATATATATATATATATATATATATATATATATATGCACTTGGAGTAGGAAGTTACATCAAGTTATTAACACCTGGCAAACACTAAAACGTCATAAATCTTTAAAAATAATAATAATAATAATAATAATACATGCACAAGAGCATTGCTGTCATGCTCCAAGAACTAGACCAGTCTCACGATCTCATACTTGGAGACATAAATTCGCCTAATATTTCACCAGTTTTACTTCTCACATTACTCTGCTGGCTAACAGGCATGAGCTGAGAGACGCTTGGTATTAGTATAATTCTCTGACAATACATGATTCTCTCTGAAACGATGTGTCATGGGGGAAAGCGACAGAAATGTACTAAATGTCAAGTAGTCGCAGTGGAACAGTAGGCGAACTTTGACACTGACTGTACAATACATGCCTTGTGCCAGTATATCACCTTCATAGCTCCTTGTCGACTCAAATATGGCCTCTCTTGTTGGGTTATCATATCAACCTCTTCCCGTCCACAAAATTTAAGAGCATTACCGTCCATGGAATCACAGGATAACACTACGTCGTTTGCTTCACCGAGGTTAATGTGAAGGTTTGTAATCAAGGTCTACAAAGAAAAACAGGCTGGTCCATATACTGCGCATCCCTTACTGCTAACTGGTGCATTCTGGTGTACTTCAGGGACGGGTCACTCGGCGCTTCCATTGTTTTCCTTACATTTTCTGCTTTCCATAACCATTACCAGATTTTATACTGTCTAATTTCTTACAACAACAGATTCCGCAAACATTCCCCACCTCTCCATCAAGCCTCCCCATCTGCTTCTCATCCAGCTCTCCATCAAGCCTCTCGTACGTCTCTCCATCAAGCCTCTCACTGATCTCTCCACATTTTTTTATGCAAGAAAGAAGGAACCAAAGGCCAGGAGCCCGCAAACCGATCCTTCCAAGACAAAAACAATACTAAAGAGAACCAAATTCAAGATCCGTTCATTTCGAGATGCCTGGACACACTGAGTTCGAAAGACTGGAGATCATAGGAAGTACGAAATACAGACAAAGGGAGACAGTTCCAGAGTTGACCTTTTGCCTCTTTTCCCTTCAACAAGCCTCTCCTCCACACCAGCACATCTCATTCTCTTCTCCACCCATACTTTTCCTGCCACATCTCTCCACCCACACTTCTCCACTCCCACCTCTCCATCCACACCTCTCCACTAGCCCGTCCTTCCCTCGTTGATGTCCCTCCGGCTGCCTTTACAGATCAGGTAATGGCCACTACCGCCACAAGGTACTCACACCACCCTGGCCTACCCACTTCTTTTATACTCCACATTTTTCTCTCTCTTTTCCTTCTTTCCTTCATATCTCCCTCTTCTTCTCTCATCTACCCACACTTTTCTTCTCCTTCAAGTCGTTCTCCACTTGACCACTACGTTTCTCCTCCAGTTCCCCACCCACCTCTCCCCTTCACTTCTCCACTCACCCCACTCCTTCACTTCAGTCACCCGTTTCCTTCACTTCTCCACCCACTCCTTTCTCCACTTCACCACCCCCACTTTTCCGCTCACACCCCTCCGCCCACACCCCTCCACCTCACTCCTCGACCTCTCCACCCACACCTCTCCAAAAGCCCCTCCTGCCCTCGTTGGTGGTGTCCCCCTGGCTGGTTTTACGGGTGCTCACAGAACTCTTCCTTCTCCTCCCTTTTTCGCTTTCCTCCTGCTCTCCTTTTTCTTCCTTTTCTCCTCCTCCCGTCACTGTTTCTCTTCTTCTCCTTCTCCTCATTTTCCTCTCTCTTCTTTTACTCTTGCCTTTCATTAGTATTTGTTAAAGATGTTCCTTAGTTTTCAGTTCCCATCTTTTTATTAATATTTCTCTAATATTTCCTTTCTCTTCTTCTCTTGCCTTTTTTGGTATTTTTTTTACGTTCCCTTGTTTCCATTTCCTGTCTTTTTATTAATATTTCTCTTCCTTCTTCAATACTGCTTCCCGTCATTTATGCTTCGTTTATTTTTAACAATATACTGTATATTTTTTCCCATCCTTTCTCTTCTTTCTCAGTCTTCCCCTTATTTTGTTAGTGTTTCAATCCTTTCTAGGCCTTTTCATAATACTTCCATTCCTCTCACAATATTTCCTTCCTTTTCATGACATTTTCCTCTTATTCCTAATAATATTCGTTTGTTCTGAATAATGTCCTTTCAGTTCCTAATAATTTTCCTCAGTTATTAAAAAGACTCCGCTATTCTTAATGTTCCCCTTCCATCCTCAAAATTTCTCCTCTTCTCGTGACGTTTTCCTTCTTTCCTTAACATTTTCCTTCCCCTTCGGAATTCCCATTTTTATGTTCTCCTGTTTTCCTTATATTTACATTCTTTTTCTGAACATACTTTTTTCCTTAATGCTTCCCTTCTTTCCTTAAAGTTTCATTTTTTTTCAATATATTCCTTGTTTTCTTAGTACTTACCATTTTGATATTTTTCTAACTCCTTCACTATCAAGACGTATTATGTTCTCGCCAACTTCAGAATATTTTAATCCATTCCAAAAAGGCGTCCCATATCCCAGATTATAGATGCTGTTTCCACCTCCTCCAGTTCAAAAAGCTTCGTCTAGAGCGAAATCGTCTGGTAGTAGCAAAAACAGACTAAAAAATGCATGATTATAGAAAAGGTGGTTGATATGTACTACCTTTTTTTCTTTTTTTCTTTTTTTTTAACGGTACCTCTCAATTACTCACTTAATTTTCCCTCTTCTTTCCATTTTCCCTCTTCTTTCCTACCCTGACACCAGCTTCTTCCTCTCCGTTCCATCCCCCAACCCTCTTCCTCTTCACTTCAGGGAATTTAACTCTCCCTATCTACATATCTTGCCCAAAATTCTTCCATCTGTCCTCCCACACTCGATCTCATTACGCTCTCTCCCTCTCTCTCTCTCTCTCTCTCTCTCCTATCCACGTTCCATTGTTTCTGTATCCTGTTTCCTATCTTTCTCTCTCTCACGTGCCTAAGCCACCTCTCTCTCTCTCTCTCTCTCTCTCTCTCTCTCTCTCTCTCTCCTTCCGTACCCGCCACATCCTTCTCGAATAATTTTACCTCTCCTCTCTCCCTCTCTCTCTCTCTCGCTCTCTCCTTCCGTCCCCGCCACATCCTTCTCTCGTAATTTTACCTCTCAGTTCCCCTCTCTCTCTCTCTCTCTCTCTCTCTCTCTCTCTCTCTCTCTCTCTCTCTCGTCTTCCTAATCGTTTCAGTATTACGTATAATTATAATCAAACTTACCCAGAAAAAGTTTGAAAAATTTGTGAAGGAAATTTAATGGGAGAGATGGTTGTTATTTGTTATTATTATCATTAGTAGTAGTAGTATTAGTATTGTTGTTTTTTATATTATTATTATTATCATCATTATTCCTGACATGTTATTTGTTTTCATCATACTGAACGTTTTTTTATCATTACCAATATTATACGTTCTCTTGTTTTTGAAGCAAATGCTGCTATTATTATCGTTCTCATTCTTATTCTTACGACTACTACTACTACTACCACCACTACTACTACTACTATTACTACGTTGTTTCAAGCAAGGGCGAAGCACTCGCGAGCCTCACGTCAAGCAGTGGCATTTTCTCACATATGAGCGGCCCAACCCGGCCCGACCGTAACGTTTTTGAGAAGCTTATATCTCAGCAACCACAGGGCGTATCACTGCGTGGCCTTCACCGTATGACAGCTTCATTCTATAAGATTTGTTTTTGACAGTTTCATCACACCCCGGCGGTGCACGTGGCACGTGACACGCGCCAAGTGCAACATGTCGAAAATCGTCAAAAGAGGGTCACAGGCCAGACAGTTTGTCATAAAGGCATGAAACTTGGCAGGTAGATAGCCATCAATATACTTTTGGCATCCTCGTGGTGTAAGGCGACATTTCAATGCTTTTGGATTTAAATGGCTTCGCCTACAAAGGAGTTTTGCTGGTTGCAGTTAATACTGCTATTATTGTTATTTATTCTTTCTCTTACTACTACTACTACTACAATTACTACTGCTATTATTATTATTATTATTAATATTATTATTATTATTATTATTACTATCATTATTTATATCTTTATACTGCTAATATCCTATTCTTCTCTCTAATGGACAACAGGTGGTAACTAAACTAATGTGTTCCGGGTGGGGCTCACAAAGGCTGAAATCCAACAAATGGCATGGATTTATTGTTATTACAGTGGCACTCAGGGAAAAGCAAGCAGTGACCCTGACCTTGAGTGTCTGGACTGGGTAACCTTGCACTGAAAATTACAGGTGTTTGCAAGGTTAGTAGCCACCAACAGTTTAACAGAGGAAAAATAGATCATATCGGTAGTAAAAAAACATAAAATTAAGTACCAGTCGTAGTAGTGGTAGTAGTAGTACCACTACTACTACTACTACTACTACTACTACTAATAATAATAATAATAATAATAATAATAGTAATAATAAAAATAATAATAACGAAAACAATAATAAAAAAATAATAATAATAATAATAATAATAATAATAACATAATAACAATAGTAACACCATTAACTGCTTCAACAAAAACTATATTATCGGTAATTATAAAATGGGTAAATATGATGAAAATGAATATCACGTCAATAATAATAATAATAATAATAATAATAATAATAATAACATGCAACTTTTCCAATATATTTCCTTCACAGTTTTTTCAAGCTTTCTCTGAGTATGTTTGATGATGATTATTATCTGTAATAATGAGAAGATAGTTAATGAAGACGTTGAGAGAGAGAGAGAGAGAGAGAGAGAGAGAGAGAGAGAGAGAGAGAGAGAGAGAGAGAGAGAGAGACTAAAACCTTTTGTATATTAAGCTCCGACAATCAGCTTTGATGTTAAGGCCGACAAAATAATAACATACTGCTTTGTTTCATACACCAGCAAACGTCAATTTAAAGATTACATGAAACTAGAAAAGAATCATTCACAATATTTCCAGTCATTCTTAATCTGGTCACCTGCAAAATTTTAAAATATCCACTGTAGGTTTTGTTCAATGGATAGTGGTCTTTCTCACTCCTACCTATCAGTTTCAGGTGTAGGAATTGGTAGAGGAAGAGGAGGGTGGGAGAATGGGTATTAAACTCTATGACCAGGTACAACAAAGACTCTCTTACAGGAATAATTGGGTCGTCGCTCTCTGCTTTCATTTTTTTACACTAACATGCCACCAGAACATACCTCCAGAATACAGACTTTCATTTTCGGATAAACCCTAACTCATCCGTCACCTCATTTCATAACTTGCATCCCTGACTGGACACTAAATTATAAATAACACACTACATAATAGCTAGTAACGTACATGTGTAATATAGAGGTAAGATGAAAGTCGTGTCTAAGCGAGAAGGCTAGAGGAAACAGCACCGCACATTCTCAGTTAGGAATTTCACACACAGCACAATCACGCCTGATCGGAAACTCCCCAGACTCGGGATGGTTCCACACAATCGTGCCCTTACACGTGACACAACCAGTCATATACAGGGGAAATGGGAGAGACAGGGCAGAAAGGGTGAGGAGAGGATACAGGCATGGTGAGGAGAGGCAGGAAGGAACGCGTGGGGGCTAGCAAGCATAATATCGCTCTTACCTCAGTGTTGCTCTTGTGAGATACTCCCTAGAAAACTCACCTCAGGACTACTCTTGTGAGATATTCCCTTTGAAGAAAAAACCTGCAATCAAACCCCACACTCATCCTTATCTTTCTCCTGCCACCTACGACAAGTACAACGAACATTCTCTCCTTCGTAAAATCCTTACAATTCAACACACACTTGCAATAGCTCGGCGACGACTACTTATATCCCTCCCTTCCTCATTTTCATCTCCCTGCAGCCACCAACCACCATACAGCCTTCACCTTACCCCTACCCACCGTCACTATCTCCTTTTGCACCCTCTCTCATTCCCTCCTTATTTTCCACTTTCACACACATCCCTCATCTCTCTCTCTCTCCCTTGCTCTCCCTACACACTTCCTTCCACTCCCTCTCCACCCTCCCACCCTACTCCCACGCAACCCTCCCCACATATCCTTCCACTCAATCTAATTCACTTCCCACACATCGCTCACCCTCGCCCCCCTTACTCTCTCTCCACTCCCTTTCCAACTTGACCACCTCATATATCTGTTGCTCTTTGCTTTTCTTTGTATTCCTTTGCACCATACTCCCACGCACCCCGCACCTTACCCTTTACCCGTCTCTCTATCCACATCAATTCACTCTGCCCTTTCACATATCGTACCTTACCTTCCCCATTACCCGCTCTCTCCATCCACCCTACCCCACCCTACCACCACACACCCCTCACTTCCCCACTTATCCTCTTCCTACATTTCCATCCACTCCATCCCACTCAACCTCCAAACGCCCTTCGGCCCTTTCAAGATCCACTCCCCTTACCCTCCCTCCACAGTTCCTTCCATCCATCCATACACACACACACACACACACACACAAACACACACACACACACACACACATACTCTCTCCACATAATCCATTACCTCCTCTACCCACCCTCCACAGTTCCTCCATCCACCCTGCCCTGCCCCACCCTTCCCTACCCCTTACCCTCGCCCTTCCACTCCGGCTGGTGACACGGAGCCTCATTAAGGCAATTAAGTCCTTGTTAGGCACCTCATTAACCACCGTCACCTGGATCACGGCGAGGAAAAAACAGAAAACAGGTGGGGATCCATGACAAGGACTCCTCGCGTCTTTGTCTTCAACGTTATTTTTGCAGCGGAATTTGGAAAGCGCTGAGAAATGTGAGGAACGCTGGGGCGGTGAAAGATTACCCTCTTCTGTCCGGTGACGTCTTTTTGTAGCTTATTTTTACCTTCAGACGATTTTCTTCAGCTTAAGGGAGATTATCAAATTATGGAGATTAAATAAACCTTTCATTAACTCTTACTGTTAAGGTGTTCTGCTAAATTGAATGGAATCGTAAAAAAAAGGTCAGAGAAAAAAAAAAACACCTGACTGAGGAGATCGTGTTCGATGCCGAGGCTGGAGGGCTTAGTGCACTATAATTAATGATGTAAACAAGTGTATTATTAACCCCTGTGGTCACTACCAGGACGTCTATTTATATTACTCCTGTTACTTTCAAAAAACGTATATCATCAGCATAAGTGAGACGTTTCTAAGTGCCTGAGCTACATGTAACATTAATTAAGCCATTCAAGACGCACAGAAACTTGTACACAGTCCCAAACGCGCACACGCACACGCGCACGTTTGCACACACACACACACACACACACACACACACACACACACACACACACACACACACACACACACACACACACATTCACACTTTTCTTTCACATACACATACCTGTCCTATGCACCCTGACACTGCCACCTGAGCTCTTGCGTCATCACCTCCTCTTACGTCATCGTCTCTTACGTCATACACCCTTTACACCATCCTTAATTGTTGACACCCTCCATACACCTGCATTCCCCATTGTGTCAGATGTAATTGAAATGACGTCTACTGATTTCCTACCAGCTAACACATACATTATCATCATCATCATCCCCACCTTTTTTCCACCTAAGCCTGGGATAGGGTTAGGTCCTGAGCTTAAAAAAAAAAAAAAAAAAAAAAAAAAAAAAAAAAAAATAATAATAATAATAATAATAATAATAATAATAATAATGTTCTGTAGGGAGAAAACTAGTAAAGATCTTCCTAACTGCACTTGCTACACTCATTCAGTTCCATTTAGGTCCCTGGAATCCTATCTCCGCGCGCGCACACGCACACACACACACACACACACACAATTTTATATATATATATATATATATATATATATATATATATATATATATATATATATATATATATATATATATATATATATATATATATATATATAATTAATGATGTAAACAAGTGTATTATTAACCCCTGTGGTCACTACCAGGACGTATATTTATATTACTCCTGTTAATTTAAAAAAACGTACATCATCAGCAGAAGTGACACGTTTCAAAGTGGTTGAGCTCTATGCAACCTTAATTATAAGCCATTCAAGACGCACAGAAACTTGTACACAGTCCCAAACGCGCACACGCACACACACACACACACACACACACACATTCACACTTTTCTTTCACATACACATACCTGTCCTATGCACCCTGATGGATACGACGGGATGGCTTCCCCTAAAACTGATTTACTTAGACAATGGAGTAACCCACTGAGTTTCCATGTTTCTGTTGTGAATGTATTTTTGTAAGAGAGAACGAACTACTTCCACATTAGGTTAAAAAAAAAAAAACTCGAATTGTGCTGCAGTAATAAAACTACATTGTTCTCTGCCATAACATATGAAATGTTTAATTACAAAAAAGTTCTACAGCTTACTCATTCTGAAGAAGACCCACTACAATAACTATATTTTTGGGTCCAGCTTATAAAATGCCAGATATCAAACTATCATTGGAAATTTTTAATTAACTGGACATATTTAAGTTTTCTCGGAGAATTTTCAATAAGATGCAAATACTGAATAAGTAAATATATCAAGAACACATGAATGGTTTTATCACACGTGGTTAACTTTTTATTACAAAGAGCCAGAAATGAACAATATTTTTGTTTTCTGCAACAGAATAACTTTTTTTTATTATAATTAGAAGAAACTCTGAAATTTAAAGCAAGTGTAAACATGAATCACTATTTTTTTGACCGAGATATTCAAGGGAACTGATACGGTAAAAGATTGTTTGCCGCTCAGGGAGGGCCGAACTCAGTCCCCACTGACATGCAAAATGACATTTAGTTATCGCTAGAGTTAGGGGGGAAAAGAGTACTATCAATGTATTACTCCCTGCATGCCAGACAAACGGTTAAAGGGGGCAGGACTAGATGTGGTAGAGGGTGAAGGTTACTGAAAATCCCATCTCCTTCCTCTGGTATACAAATCTGGATGTGGAGGGTCCACTGCTTAACACTTGTTTTCCTAGCAGCCTATTACTTCCGGGGATACTATAAGTTATTCTTTTACTTCCGACTCTTGTCCTTCATGAACTCAAAGAACCTTGCTATACAACTCCTCATCTCATGTAAATATTGGAAACGGAGCAATTATCATGATGATGAAAATCCTCATAATAAACACTTCATTAAACCGAGTAAAACTCAGTAATCTCAACATAAAGCATAAAGATCGAAATATCACAAAGGTTTGGTCTCATATATATATATATATATATATATATATATATATATATATATATATATATATATATATATATATATATATAGATATAGATATAGATATATAGATATATATATATATATATATATATATATATATATATATATCAGAAAAACTTTTGCTGATCATAAGATAGGATTATATAATAAGTAACCATTTCCAATTAACCACAGTAAAAGATAAACTGATTCTACTAGTTCCCTACCTGTCAACAAGTGCATTGACGGTAGGTTAGTCCCCTCCCCGTAAAACAACTCAAAGACAATTGACCACTCCTTACGGGATTATTGAGTCTGGCTATAATTTGACAGATAAAGATAAACTGAAGGTTGTGTTCTTCCATGATTTTTTCCAATCACTCACATTAAAGGAATTTCCGTAAAATTCACTACTACTTGGGGTTTATGCATAAAAGATCGTGACCAATTTTTACAATAAGTCTCCGTGACGCTTAAGTATTACTACACAGCGTTTAAATTTTATTTTTCACTTTAATATTCGCTCTCAATTCATACTGAAGGTCTTGGTAGCGGCAGGAGCAAGGACAGGTGTACTTGGAAATAATATTCTACAGAACTGAAGTCTGAAATCTTTTGTAAATACAGCCCAAAAATGAATGTCAACCTCACACTGAAGTAAAAATTTAAATCTGCCATGATGTCAACGGTCAAGTGGGGTTGGTGGAGGATTAGTGCCCCTCCCTGTAAAACAATTAACTCTAAGCCCTTGGCCACCCCGTCTGGGATACATGGCGTCTGGCAATGAATGAATGAATGAATGAAATGATGTCAACAAGAAGCATGCAATGACGGTAAATCAGCCGACATAACTTATCAAGATTAATTATATTCTTCAGAAAGTCTGCTGGTCCAAGAGACACTACTGCTCCAAGGCAAAACTCGTCACTTACAGCTAAACATGGAAGAAAAATAGTCTCCACATGTGCGCAGCAGCTTAATCAGGCCGCTGCGCACTTGATCCTGCGGAAACCTCTCGGATTTCACCCTTACAACTCAATCGCTGGCAACATGGCATCGAATGTACAGAAAAGATATATTTGGGTTGACGTTTCCGCTACACGAGTTCGGTTTCAATCATCTCGCAATTGCAAAAGAATGGCTGAATGAATGAGGAGTCTGTTTATGCAGCTGAAGGTGCAAAAGACCACCCGTGCCAACAGCTTCAAATTATATGCTTATATTTAATCGATGTCATAATTGTGAGATGAAGATTGTCAGTATTCAGCGATTCCTGTTTCCCACCGCCCACCAGGAACTGCTTCAATTACACACGGCTAGCTCAAAAATTACACATCTGTTTGTAATTATTTTTGCAACATTGTACGCAGAATTCTATATAGAAGCCAAATATATAAAATCTGTTGAGGGAAACATGATTTTGTGCTATGTTTAACTGTTCAAATGTGGGCCGTTCTTCAGCCCCACCTCCCATTACCCGAAATTGATGAACAGCTGACTCGACGCCGGACAACCACCACTCGACGTGATCCGTGTAATTTAAAGCCAATGGGGACAATAATTATTAGAAGTTAAAACACCCCTTTAAAAAATTTCAGTCGCCATGAAACTGAAATGGGCCCATCTGCGACACAGTTGAAGCAAACCAACCAAGTTTCATCGCAAAATTTTTCCAGTTTCGGGTGTGCTGCAAAGATGAACACACACACAGACACAGACACACAGACACACACACACAGACACACACACACACACACACACACAGCTAGAAATACAGCACATAAGATTCCCGTGCATCCACCCTGTACGACGGAGGGGAGAGATACAACGAATACACATCTCATATTCCATCAAAAAACCACAACAAACACCGTCGCTGCCACATAGAACTAAGGAAAAAACACTTCTCCAAATCACAGCTGAACAGTTACTACACATTTTTATGATACTCTGAAGTGTAAGCTGGGAAAGGAAAATAAGCATGAAAGTGTTCTGAACGTCACTGATCACTGTCTTGTTATTTATCGATATGAAGTCAATCACTATTCTCTCTCTCTCTCTCTCTCTCTCTGATACCATCTTTCGCTCACACACACATGACACATATACCATGCCTTTGTCACTTCACTCACACATCTGTTATATATAACCATCATTCATTCCTCTCTCCCTCTCTCTCTCTCTCTCCCTCTCTTTCTCTCTCTCTCTCTCTCTTTCCACACACACACACACACACACACACACACACACACACACACACACACACACACACACACACACCTGTCCTGTCACCACAACTGTCATCACCTACACACCCATTCCAATTATACCCACACCAGCCCTCACCTCCACCTGCCGCTACTGCCACCACCACCTGTGCCAACACCTCCCCCACCCGCTGTTGTCACGACCGGTGTTGGCAGAGCGACAAACGAGTTCTATGCAAATCCTCGACAAACAATTACGTTCCATAAATTAAAGGCCTCTCACAGGAGATCTGAGGGAGGGGGGGAGGGTTGTGTGAGAGAGAGAGAGAGAGAGAGAGAGAGAGAGAGAGAGAGAGAGAGAGAGAGAGAGAGAGAGAGAGAGAGAGAGAGAGAGAGAGAGAGAGAGAGAGGGGTGATTTCTTATGAGGACGGGAAGTAATGGAGAGGGAAAGAGTAGGAAGGGAAGAGGAATTAGCCAAAACGAATCAGAGGATGGTTAAGAAGAAAGGAGAGAGGGAGGAAAGAGTGAGAGGTTAGGAGGAAGGAGAGGGGAGCGAATGCATTTGGTTGGGAGGGGGTTATAAGGACGGGTGGGGGGAGTAGGGTTTGGGTTGACAATGAGAGAAGGGGAGAGAAGGGGTGGAGTCTGGAGGGAGGGGAGAGAAGTGTATATAGTAAGGATGAGGTTAAGGGGCAGGGAGTGTAAGGGAGGGTGGAATGAGGTGCAGGGTTATTTAGAAGTGGAGGGAAGGGATAAGGAAGGGTAAAGTTAGGGGTGAGTGAAGTGGAGGAGTGTGGTTGGTGGGGATGTGCAGAAAGGGGTGAGAGGGAATTGATGAAATGGGATGGAAGGAAGGAAGGGGAAGGGAATTCTTATGTGGGGTTAAGAGGAATGGGTAATGGAAGGTAGAGTAAGGATGTAGTTGGGAAGAGGAAAGAAGAGAAGGGGTGGTCTTAGGAAGGGAGAGGAAAGGGTTGAGTGGAGCTGGGAAGTTGAAATGGGAGAGGAATAAGAACGGGTTGAGGGGTGAATGGGGCGGGAAGATGATAAGTGGATGTGAGGAGAGGGATGAGGGGGGTGGGGGAAGGGGTGAGTTGGGGAAAGTAGTGAACCACTGTGGAAAGGAGGAAGAGAAGGACGAGGAGACTGGTGAATGGTAATGGGGTGGGGTGAGGGATGAATGATGATGGGGAGAGGAATGAATGACGGTAGGGAGATGAATGAGTGATGGTGGGGAGAGGGATCAATGATGGTGGGGAGTGGGATGAATGATGGTGGAGAGAGGGATGAGTGGTGGAGGGGAGAGCAAATGGATGGTGATGGGGAGAGGGATGAGTGATGGTAAGGCTAGGAATGAAAAGAGTGGTAGAAGTGAATGGTGATGGGGAGAGGGGTGAGTGGTGATGGGGAGAGGGGTGGGTGGGGATGTGGTTGTTTCCCTCAGCTGATTATCACACGTGCGCCAAAACCTCTTCAGTGCAATGACATCTTTTAAAAAATTTTCTTCATCCTCCTTCCCGACGTTACAACCCAACTCAGGAGACAGCCTTCATGGTGGCGTGAATAAAAAGTCTCCATTAACTCCTTCTGCACAAAAAACTCTGTGTTTTATTCAGGCTAACGCCCACACGACTTTATTTGGTCGTTGTGAGACCCTCTGGACTGAATTGGTTACGTGGGATCAAAATAAGAAGTTGCTGGTGAAAATAAAATGATGAATGGGGGTGATATGAAAATGGCGAAAAAAAAAAAAAGTATACATTCGAAGGACCAGCAAGTGACACTGGTGGGATGAACTGTAATGAAAAAGGAAAAAGATGAAAGATACAGAGGGCAAGGCAAGTGGAAAGATGTGCAGTTGGAAAGAGATGTTGGAGTATGGGATTCGTGACACAAAGGTCAGAATCGAGCATAATTTTGACGCACATTTTATCGATCGTAATTGGGGTAAAAGTTGGAATAAGAACACTCATTTTCACCGGGCAACTTTCTGGGAATAATGTTGCTCGGCGTCACATACATTGCCTGGCACTGATAAAACAAAATTCCCAAAACGTGGCCTAATGGAACCAGGTATTTCGCTTCAGCTTTACTGACACGATAGGACATTCTGAATCAGGATATGTCTTTTTCCGAACTTAGTGTGACTAAGCCCTTATTGAACCAAACGATGAACAATATATGAGGAAAGATGTGCAGGTTGAGAGAGAAATACCTGTAAGTCGATGTGAACCACACTGTTTTGAACATAATTTTAAGTACTTTATAACAGTTTGTGGTAAGAACAAACTCACGACTTGGATGAAAATCTAACAAAAAAAAAAAAAAAAAGTATGCAGGTGCTTTAAATATCCCTTTTTAAATTAATCCACTATGCGGATTTTTATCATGTCTCAGGAAAGCCGGGCCACAAATGAGGAGGGAGGAAACTCCATTTTTTTTTCTTATTGCTTTATATCCATAACGTAAGCGAAAGAGACAGAGCAAAAATAATATTCCTATATAAATGTTGGTCGCCGTCGAAGGTACTGGTTAGCAAGGTGGAGGAGGTGATCGTCAAGTGGTTAGAGAAATGGTCTACTAGCCGGGGGGGGGGAAAAAAAAAAAAAAAAAAAAAAAAAGGAGTTCGATCTTATGTTCGGGAGGGAACACCTTTACGATTTGAGTTTCAGTGACACAGATTTCACCGATCTTTCTTGAAAACCAGCCCTGTGTCATAAAAGCGCCCTTGCTTAAATCATTTTGTTAATCCTGAAGGAGACGACCCTAGCGTGTATTCAAAATGGACGGTAGGTATTAATGCCGAAGTGGTGACATGTGAAGGATCATGGAACGCAAAACTATTGGGTCAAGGGAAGCGTGTTATAAAGCCTTATCTTAGTCGAACACAGAAAAAGAAACACGCGAAAAGAGAATCAAGGGGAGGAATAAATGGAGAAACCAAGGCACAATGGAAGGAAACGCAGGCAAGAAAGCATGTAAAGTCAACGACAAAGGGCTACGACAGTCCGAGGAACACCGTGCTGACAAAATGAAGTCAAAGAAGCTCTAGGAAGGCATCTTTTGGTTGTCGCATTTCTCAGAACCGCATCCTCTAAAGAGAGGGAGAGAAGTGTTGCCGAGGGAGACAGAGACGGTGAGAAAAGCGAGGTGTAGGGTAGGGTGAAGTGTGGACAGACTGAGGAGTAATTAGAGAATACAAGGGGAAAAAAAAAACTGGACCGCAGTACTTAAGAGAGTGTGAATTAATAAAAGAGAAATTGAAGAGAGGAGTACTTAGGAGTATGAATTAGTAAAAAGACAAAGGAGAGATTAATTTGGTAACACTCACTCGCGTGTAACCCACTCCAAGCCGAAAAAAATATCACGTAACGTAGCTGGAACAGAATACTTGAGTTGCTGAGCCATGAGGGTTAATGGTACAAGTATTAAGACACCCCTACAGCTCCCTCTCAGTTGAAAAGTATTATCTGTAAGCAGCTGGAATAGACAACTAGAGTTGTTATGCCTATGAAAGGGTTTAAATTGATAAGAAAATATACCAAGAATTATATGAATGGTTAAATAAGTAAATCTGCTGGTCTAAAACACGTCAACAGACAACAGGTCTAAATGGTGCAGACCTTGCGACCACATTAACAAACTGAGTACGCGAAGGTGCAGGTAAGCCCCAATTCTACGACGTCAGAAAGCTTGTGGAGGTAGGAAATGGTTAAACGCGCGTTCCACGTTACAGAATGCACGAGCAACAAGGTAAATAATTAAGTTTCTGATATTTTCTATTATGTATTTCAATAACGATTCAATAAACGAGGGGGTTGACTTCCTCCTCCCAATTATATGTTTTATAATACAAGACAGTCATACAGCTGAGCAAGAGAGATTCATGGTAACAGTGACAATGATGCTTGTCTGATGATGAAAATATTTTTTTTCGTTGACATGGAACGTGAAAGACGTGAAGCAGACGGAAACCAGAAAGACAAAAAATAAATACATTGGACTACAAGGAAGGAAACGGGAAACTTACGAAACACGAGAGATGACACAGAGAATTAAATAGTGGGCCTCGAGCAGGATTTCCTAACCTTTATCAAGCAATTCTTATTTTTTCGTTCCCAGGAAATACCAGTTACCCTATTCCCCCCATCTCATCCTACGGAACTCCATCCCTTCTACCCCTCTTTCCTATCCCCACCCCTACCAATCCCTCCCCTGCTGTTCCTTCCCCTGTTTTCCCTTCCCTGCCGTCCCTCCCTCTTTTTTTTCCTTCTCTGACGTCCGTCTTAATTCAGTCCCTACTTTCCCGTACCCCTCTCTTTCCTTCCCTCACCTCCTAACACTCCCTACTCTCTTTTCCATTCCCTGCTACCTCCTCCCTGCTCCCCAACCCCCACTTTTACACCTAACCATGACATAAAGCATCACTTACCGGTAAATACATACAAAAATATGGAACACGCAACCAGTTTTAACATTCATCACCTCTCACTCACTCCACTGAATAAACTGTCTGCATGGGATATAATACCAGTGGCTGATCCTGGCAAGAAAGGGCTGATGGTGACAATCTTAACACGAATGCTTGTTATGAGTCACTTTGAGCTTAAAAAGTGTTTATCTTTTCAGTTATAATAGAATATTGCATTAATTTTGGCCGGGGGAGGAGTATTGGAAAGAATATAAAGACTCAAGTTGCTTTGATTCACTCACAGGTTAATGAAATTGTCTGACACTAGCTAGAATAAAAAACAGAGTTGTCCCGGCCATGAGATGGTTGAAATTTGTCATAACCATGGAATTTTATGAGACTTTACTCCCCTATGACATCCCTCAATTCCTTCCTCCATGGAAACCGTAAGAACAAAACAGGAATAAAAAACAATTATCGACTAGATGGACTAAGAAAAAAAAAAGAAAAAAAAAAAGAAGGAAAGGAGATAAAGGTAGAACGAAATTAGACAGACGAGTACCTGAACGACTATGAAGAAAGAGAGAGAGAGAGAGAGAGAGAGAGGGGGGGGGGCAAGCTAGTTACAACATTTACACCAATCCTGTGGAGCGGAATTAAAAGATTACCATGAGCAATCGATGCACCAGGAGCGACATTAATAACAGTAATGGGGGCGGACCAACTGAGATCCCCCCTGTGACGCCCCATCCCTCACACACACACACACACACACACACCACTACCCACTACAGCTATACCTCGTTTCCCCAAATTACCATACTACTTACAACACCCGATCAAGCACACACACACACACACACACACACACACACACACACACACTATAAGCAGGATCTGTCTTTTATCCAACTTGTCTTCAACTCTTAGACACCATAGGATTACCCGTACCTTTTGCAAATGAAATGGGGAAAGAATGTGTGTGTGTGTGTGTGTGTGTGTGTGTGTGTGTGTGTGTGTGTGTGTGTGTGTGTGTGTGTGTGTGTGTGTGTGTGTGTGTGTGTGTGTGTGTGTGTGTGTTTATATTCACATGCATTTCTTACACCACCAATATATTCTGTAAGTTAACTATTTTGGTAACTATAAAATTTCGTTGTACAGCGTCATTTATTGATATTAAACACATCAATAATACCTCTCCAAGCCGTGAACGCCAAATACTTCGATCGTAACTTTGGCAAAAACGTATTTAACTTTCAAAAACGTATTTAACTTATTTAACTTTCAAAAACGTATTTAACTTTTAAAAACGTATTTAACTTATTTAACTTTCAAAAACGTATTTAACTTATTTAACTTTCAAAAACGTATTTAACTTAACTTTCACGTTTTCACTGGGTGTTTTGGGGTTAGCTTTGGGTATTTAGCTAAGTAAATAAATAGAGAGATTACGGATTTTTCTTTTTTTTATTATTATTATTTTTTTTTTTACCAATAAGGTCTCTTCTTTCCCACACCAAAATTCGAAATACAGGACGCATCTTATACGGCCACGAAAAAAAAAAAAAAAATATTTAATTAGAACTATAACGTATACTGGGGACGAGGTGATCAGGAAGGGCCACTGCAGAGTCAACCTGTCAGTCGGAAGATTGGGTCGATACTTCAATTAGATTTTTTCTTTTTACCGCGTTCCTAAGTGGGGAGAAAAGATGATGATGATGATGATGATGATAAGGAAGGGGAGGAGTAGGAGGAGGATGGAAGGCATACAGTAAATCCACGAAAAACTTTAGTAAAAAAAAAAAAAAAAAAAAAAAAAAAAAAAAAAAAACTTGGACTCTGACGATTTAGATTGTAATTATACGCAGAATTAACAAAACACTTCCTGAAACCACAAAACCGTGCCTTCGAAGTACACAAATGAATCTACTATGACACAAAGATCAGTTCCTGATGATGAATGCTGATGTTGCTGGTTTGTATTCTTTTGTACTCATTTGTCTTCTAAGGAAAAGTCAGATAAAACTATTGGAAGGCGTAATGAAATGAAATGTTGGTGTGAAACTTGAGGAAGGGAAGATGAAACTACTGAAAAGGGAGATGAGACAAGGAGAAAGAGAGATGACACAGGGAGGAAGATGACACTAATCTGAGGAAAAATTTAACAGGGAGAAAGATCGCTGACACTAAGAAGGGAGAGAGAAAACTAAGGTAAGAAACGCTGAATCTAGAGGAACGGGATCAAATGAAGGAAGAAGTACTGAGACTATGGGAAGCAAGATATATGAAGGAAGAAGTACCGAGAGTAAGGGAAGGAGGGAGATGAGACTAGGATAAGAAAACTGAATATTCGAGAAGGGATGAAACTCAGGAATGCAGAAAGATGACACTAAGATAAGGAGAGGTTCATCTAAGAGAAAGAGTGGTCAAATTTAAAAAGTAATGATGAACATGAAACAGAGGGAAGCCAAGAAACGACACTTAGGTGAGGAGAGCTGAAACTCAAGGAATAAGAGATGAAACTAGGATAGCTGGATCTAAGGAAAGGAAATATGAAACTAGGGAAAGAGAGGTGAATCAGTGGGAGGAGAGATGAATTAGGAAAAGGAGAGGGAAAGAAAGATGAAACGGGGGGAAGGAAAATGAGCTAACGGTAGATGAAACACACAAGGACAGAGGAAACTAAGGGAAGACGAGAGGAAACAAAGGGAAGAAGGGAACTAAGGGAAGAAAGTGTGACTAAAAGAAGCAGAAGTGAAACAAGCAAGAGAAATAAAACTAAAGGAAGGTGAAATGAGAGTACACTAGGAAAGGACAGATGAAACTTACTAAAGGAAGATGAGAAAAAAGAAAGGGAAGGAAAGGTCAAAATATGGAGAGATGAAACCAGGGGAGGGAAAAGTAAAAGATGGACAGACGAATTTAAAGGAAGTACTTGGGAATCTATAAACACAGGAGATAAAGCTAAGGAAAGATAAGACAGTATAAGAGGTAGGAGATGATGCTAAGGCGGGATACACAAAACTCGAGGCAGCATAGAAGAAACAGGGAAAGGTACTCAGTAACAGTACCAAGCAAAACTGTGCGAGACTAAACACCTGAAATCGGAGGGGAAAGCCTTATGAAAATTAAATATCTAAACATACACATACTTTAAAGCCAAGTTACGGAAATGAGCACCGTAGTTAAGAGCCAAAAGACGTCTGTCCTCACCTCTACCTGTATATTTTCATCCATATTTATTCTTAATTTACGAACTTTTAAGCCATATTTATAATTAGCTTAAAGGTTAGGAAAGATTAATTAAAAACTTCATTACACTATCTTACAGCATCAACTCTGCATACATAAAAACAGCTTATTTGAGGAAGACTAAGCTAAATTAACGAAAGTATACCTAAATAACCACAGCTTAATTACGTGAGAAGTAAACTGACAGATAAAGAGAGGCGTTGGTGGAGGCAGTGTGTGGGGTGAATCACATGAAGCAGGACAGGTAAACAAAAGCTCCCGCCTCACTCCAGAAGGTCATAGTTACACCGAGTCAATACCCTAGCCACACCTGTCCTGTCAACCCACCTACACACACACACACACACACACCGAACAACTCCACCTATACAGTACACTCCCTTACCCGTCACCCGCCCACATATATGCCGCATGCTGTACATATATGTCATTCCTCCCACTCATCCCCTACGTAAGTATCAAGACATCATTGTTTAATGTTTATATAGGCGATGGACGGTTTAGAGAATGTCAGTCCTTACATCACTGCACAGATTTTTCGAACGTTCTTGAGAATATTAAACTCACTTAGCCAGAGCAGAAGAAAGCAGAGCAGATAAAAAGCAGGATCGAGCAAAGCAAAGCAGAGCAGAGGGAAGACAAGAGCAAAGCAAACCAAAGCAAGAGAGAAACAGCAGCAGGGGAGATGACAGCAAGTGAGATCGAAGCAGAACAGAAAAAGGCAGAGCACAGAAAAGTACAGGAGAGGAAAGCAGAGCAGAATAATGTACAACAGAGAGGAGAGGCAGGCAGAGCAGGGTAACGCAGAACAGGGCAAAACGCAGGAGAAAACATGTATGGAAGAGCAGAGCGCATGAGAGGAAAGGAAAGAAATGTAGAGCAGAGAAAGGTACTTGAGATGAAGGGCACAGCAGACCAGAGCAGAGTACAGCTGTGCATAGTAGGGAAAAGCAGAGCACAGCAAGTAGGGAAGTGCATAGCAGAGTACAGTAAAGCAGGGCAGAGTAGAGTGGAACAGGGGAAAATGCAGCAGAGGACAGCAGAGCAAAGCCGAGCAAAAGCATGGAGATGAAAGCAGATAAAAGCAAAGCAGAGATTAATGGGGCAGAGCAGAGCAGATCAAAGTACAGACTAGGACTAGGAGAGGCGAAGACAGGATAGGAAAGGAGAGGAGAGGAAAGTAGAGCAGAGCAGAGCAAAACCCAGCAGTGAAGAGCAGAGCCAAGGAGAGCTAGGCAGAGTAGGGAAAAGCAAAAGAGAGGAGAGGACAGCACACCACAGTAGAGCAAAGTAGTGCAGAGAAGAGGAGAGCAAAGCAGAGGAGAGAAAAACAGTAGAGTAAAGCAGAGCAAAAAAAGAACATGGCAGGGTAGAGCGGAGCAGAAGAGAATAAAATAAAGCAGAGAGAAGCAGAGCAGAGTAGAGCAATGGAAATGAGAGAGGAAGAAACAACAGAACACAGCAAAGTACAGACGAGAGGAGGAAAGCAGGGAAAAGGAGAGAAATGAAGAGCAGGTAATAGCAAAATAGACCGATGCACAGAAGAGGACAGGAGAGGATAGAAAAGGATAGGAGAACAGAGGAGACAAGAAAAGAGACTGAAGAGAAGGAATGAAGAATAGACGGTCTCCGGGAAGAAAAGTTTTATGAGAAGGGAAGAATGATGGAAAAAGCTCTACGAAAAAAAGGAAGAAAACAGATATTATACAAGTATGATAAAAAGGAAGAGGAGATGAAGAAAGCTGGAGATAGGAGGGGATGAAAAGGTTTTGAGGTGAAGGAGAGAAATTGGAAAGGGAACAATGAAGAGGGTGGACCGATTGAGACAGTACCGGAAAGGTGGGAAGACAAAGAAATGCATGAGGATTTGACAGAGGAAGATGAGGAAAATATAACAGGACAAAGAGGGACAAAGAGGAGAGGGCAGATAGTGAGCTAGGAGAGGGGGGGGGGAAAGAGGAAGGTAGAAAGAAAAGGAGTGGGTAGAAAGTAAAAATGAATGAAGAGGGATGCAAAAGAACGAATGGTGAGCAAGGACGGAAAGAGAAAGGGAAGGAAACCAGAAAAAGGGGGAAGGGAAGCAAGGAAGAGGGGGTGGGGTAGAAGAAGGATGGATAATGAAGGAGCGAGAATGGAGGAGATACAGTGAAGAAGACATGAAGACAGAAAAGGAAGGAAAGGATGATGTGACGTTCAAAAGGAGGATGAAGGAGACGAAGAGAAAATTATTAGACAGGGAAGGTGGAAGCACGAGTAAAATTAGTTAGAGAGAGAGAGAGAGAGAGAGAAAGGGGGGGGGGAATGGACACAGATATTGAGGGTGAAAAGGAGTAACTGAGGGAATGAAGAAAGGAGGAACAGGAGGAAGAAAAGGAGGAAGCAAAAGGGATGAGGCAAAAAAAAAAAAAAAGAGAAAAGCTAGAAATGAGAGAGAGGGAGATGAGTGAACAAGGAAAGGAAGAAGACAAGAAACGTGAAAGTAGGGAAGGAAAAGAAATGAAGCAGAAGAAGGTGGAAGAATAAGAAAAGAGAGAGCTAAAGAAGAGCAGAGGGACAGAGAAGACGTAAACAGAGAGAAAGGGAAAATGGAAAAAAGGAGAGAAATATATGGGAGGGAAAATCAGGGAAAGGAAAGACGGGAGGTATAGTGCTGTGTGAGACTAACGGAGTAGGCAGGACAAATAAACCGGACTGAAGTGGATAATGCTCAATGCCCACTTCAGCACGATTACCTGTGTGTGTGTGTGTGTGTGTGTGTGTAATTTTATATTATACTGTATTAATATATTATTTACTTAGCACAGATGAGCCCCTGGAGCTAAGATGATTTAAAACTGCTCCATATAATTCCTCCAGTTCAAATAATATATTCTTAGCTGAAAAAAAATTGCCAAGGGATACGAAGATTAAGCAAACGTCATCCTGTTGCTGAAGGGGACAGGAAGCAAAAACATAGCATGAGAGAGTGACTGTTTTAAAGGACGGGGGTAGAAGAAAGAGAAAAAGTGGGTGAGAAAGAGATGCGAGGGTGGCAGCGTGAACATATGAGGAAGGGGGAGGGGAGTGTATGAGGAAATAAGTTGTAATTAGTAGCTGCAACCCCTGGCTCATCTGCATGTGAACCCAGTGGACTGCAGGCTGAGGTTGCCCCTCTTTCTCACTCACCATCCTACTTCAAACAAACAGGGAGAGAGTTCAGGGGCGTTACCGCTCAGTTATATCGGTGCCACCACATGAAGGCGACCCTCTCCACCACCAGTATGAGGAAAAGAATGAGCATGCGATAGGGCAACAGAGGAAATGATGTAAGGAGAGAACATTAAGGGGACGAGGAGGCAAAAGGAAAGTAGGACAAGAGTAACCAAAGGAAACCGAAGTGAGGGGTGAGTGGGATGCAGGTATGGTATGATGTAATTTTGGGTGACGGGAATGGAGGGCAAAGGGGATGAGAAGAATGAAATGGGGGGTGAAGTGGAAGACGGAGAAAAGTGAGACAAGGAGGACAGGAAGAGGGAAAGGGATAAAGGGAGGGAGGGACACCGAAGTGAATGGTAGGTGGGATGAAGGCACAATAATGATGTAATGGCAAGTAATGGGGATGGAAGTGAGATACGAGGTAGCAAATGGGAGGAATATACGACAGAAACGGAATCAAGGATGCTGGACTACTGTAGGGGAACCGGATGGAGGGATGGGGGAAACAACGGAAGGGTGGGCTAGATAGGAGTACAGCATGTTGCAATGGTGAACAATAAGGATAAGGCGTAACGGGAATAAGAAAGACAGACTTGAGAGAGGATAAGTGGAAGGAGAAAACAGAAAGTAAACGAAGCAAGGAGGGGAGGATACGAAAAACCAACTAAGGAAGGGAGGAAATATCACCTTATATACTCTTCCTCCCTTCCTAATTGTCTTCTTCCTGTTCCTCCTTTATCACTCTTCCATCATATTCCATTTCATTCCCCGCTACATGTTCTCTTTTCCCAATTCCTATTTTATCATCTTTCCCTTAATTATTCTGTACGATGTTGAAAATACCCGTTAAAATACTCTTTCTTTCCCCACCTTTATCTTCCCTTATCCCAGTTCTTCCTCTGTGATTCTTCCTATTACCATTATACCCCTTTCATCCTCCCCATATTCTCGTCTCCTATTTCGTTTTATCACACTTTTCCCGTCGCCATAATGTTAAATGAAACCAGCAATTTATTCCCTCCCCAGACGCCCCCTTCCTCCCTCTCCCCATCCCCTCCCGTCCCTTTCCACCCTCCCTCACTCCCCTCCACCCTTCCCTTCCACCCAAGGTCTCTACGGTCTCTACGGGCAAATTATTAAACGAAATCGCCGAATAATAACTGGAGTAAAGGATAATTGGTGAGAAAACGGAACAAGGGAAATAAAGATAATTAGAACAAACAATCCTTTTCCGCGGTCTCTTCCTCATTTGTACCCTGGTTGTAATAGCGGCTGATTAGAGATACCACGGCTGAAGGTGCGATAAGTAAGCAGGGCAGAGGGGCGGTATTCTTGTAAGCTCAGGAGGCTCAGAAGAGGAACTAAGACGTGGGGGTAAATATCGGTTTCAGTAATGTTAGGGGTGTTAGGGAGCAACGCCTTCATGTGGTGGCACTAATATAACCGGCCGGCCCCACTGTCTGGCTATGCAAACATCAATTAACGTCTTCCCACCCCCTAAAGGAGTGATGGACTGCAGAACAACAACTTCAGCCTGCAGTCCACATGGTTCAAGTCCAGATAAGTTTGGGGGCACAATAGAAACAAAACAACAGTGCCAGGTCACATTTGAACTGCCTCACTCTTTATATTAGGTCCGCTGGGTTACGTCTGGGTAGTTTCTCATCACGTTTTGGAGACCCGCTGCTAACTCCAATAAAGGTCTGCAAACTTCCAAAACGTGAAGATAATCCACCCACACGCAACCTGACAGAAACAAACTTGCACTGAAGCTTCGTGACTGTGCTCTAATCTCGCGCAGACCTCGTAATGCGTCTTCTATCGTGATTCATTCTACGTCTTACACCATACTTTCTCTCGTGTGTTGTGCCGCAGCTTAGTATCGTCACAATTTGCAAGAATAGCGTACAGGAGGGTTATTAAAGCTGAATATGCAAAAATAAGTCGCTGAGGAAGAGGTACTATGAAATCTTCAAGGCCAGCTGGAAATACGGCCCTTAAAAACAGATATTTACTTCCATGTCACAGTTTTCCGTCAGTTTTCCTTACGCTATAGGAGATCCGCAAAGAGGGGACGGCGATAATCTTCTATGTTTAGGTGCGGATAATACGATCCACGGCGAGGGGGAGAATATTCTGTAGACACCCAAATATAGGTGTGTATTATTAAAGGTAAGAGCACGAAACGGTAGGCAACTTTCAAATATCTGTCATTCATTTATTAACCTCTTGAATCCTAGGGCGTACTTTTCTGCGTATTATTCATTCAATTTTTGCTCTTTACAGACTACTCATTCAGCTTTGGACAGATGTGGCCTTCATTCATCCCTTCATTACAGGTGAAGCCCTAGAAGCTGAACATAACTATCAGAGCAAGAATAAATCACACACTTCGCCGGACTGAATGGATTAGGATCATCAAGAGATAAGGAGTATTTAGCTTCTCTACGTCGCTGATATGCAGGCTAACCACAGCTATGTTCATATACGTTCCGGATATGTCCATCACAGATAATGGGTCTGTATGCACCTCTGACCCTGATAAACGCAAAAGCAAGTCTAAGAGCAACTTCACTTTGGTACTGAGCTTTAGTTTTGCAGGAACGTCAAGAGAGTGTAAAATCTTTCCTCTGTCTCTTGCAGCCACTGCAGAAAGAAATCTGTGCTACGACTAGGATTTTCTCGTAAGTTATTTCGTGAATATGGACCCAGGGAAATATTCTTAGTAAGTGTTTGATTCTTTCGCTACGATGATTACGTTTGTTCTACCGAACACAGAACGATTTTATACAGTATTGGAAAAGCACTTCGAAACTAATGGGTTCTAAGGAAGCTTTGCTAAGCTCTTCGCTGGGACAATATTTATTGAATTCTATCTACCGGAAGACGAGTTTATTCAGTAATGGAAGGGTATTTCAAAAAGACAGGATTGCAGCAGATGTAATCTCCATTAATCCGTTCTTTATGATGGTAAATGATCCAGCCAAAGCCTACACGTGAAATGAAGCAGAATTAGAGTATGGAATAAATAATAAACTTTACACGGACAAAACATGAAAAAAACAAGAGTCACATTAATATCCTCGCGTACTGGTGCAGCAACTGATAAAACGTGCAAAGCTAAGGGCGTGTCGCACGCACGCACACACACACACAAACACACACACAAACACACAGCAATAATTTACCGAAGGTAATTTCGTAATTTTTCCAGCTTTTACACTCATCAGTGAACAGATAATAAGCGTTGGCAACTGAAACAAAAACTAAACTCAGATATAAACCAATGAGAAATGAAAATTACAGGCAATTATTTCAGCTGTTACGTTACAGTCTTTTCAGTACTCCAGGGAATTATTCTCTTTGTCTGGCATTACAGTACTATTATATTATTCATTTTGATTTGCTTCGATATGCAAGACAGAGAGTTGCCTATATCCGAGACTGATGATGATGTTATTCATATCCTCTACTGTTTGTCTGTATTAGGTACCGCGTGGGACAAAATTTTATAACCTATGTTCCTATTAATTTTTATGTATGCCCACAATGCAATTTCTGCTTGCTGTTAATGAACAGGAGCTTTGGAGACTAATGTAGAGTTTATGGATTTTTGTCAGTGTCGTGGTTTCAAGTACATGATAAGACAAGTGAAAAGATGGTCACTGAGAGAAAAGGTAACTCCCAATGTGACATGCTGGTGAAAGGATATACTTGAACTGGCGAGGAGGTATCGTACGAGTATACATGAAGTGCCTTGGTGCAGTAATAGAATAAATGTACAATGGAAGTGGAAAAGAGACTGCCACACAGATGGATGGTGACTGGTGCTATGAAATTCTTGACACTATACTCGTATAGAGGCGTAAGTGTGGAGGCTATAAAGATAAAACATGAAGGTGTGTTAGCGTCGATATAAAACTGTAGGTCTGAGATTTCTGTATGGCATGAGAACGAAAAATCAAAAGTGAAGTCCGTGGAAACAGGATTATTAAGGAATGTTTGTGTGAAAGGAGCAGAGCGGATGAGTTAAGAATTATGTTTTCCAAGAATGAGTGGAGTATGAATTTTGTTGATAACATCGTTGTAAAATATGTTCTTCGACGATACAGCCACATGCAGACAAGGGAAAGAGGCTAAGGTTGGAAACAGGGTACATAAAAGTGAGTTTCAAAGTGGGAAGAGGCGAAGATGACTGACTATGGTACAGGAGTGTGCACGAAAGCAAGATATGGAACCTGACGAAGCAATTGAAATGAAAGGGAGACCGGGCTAGCTGGATGTAATATGTTTAGGGAAATACACGCCGAGGGCCTGATACTTTTTAACCGATAGTCAACAAACTGGCTCTATGATCAGAAATGTGTAGCGCATGTATAAAAAATAATGCACAACTGGTTATATATGTAAGATGCAGCAAGGATTCCAGGGACTTGAATTGTGAATGAAAGAGTGTCTGACCCATTTCACAAGGGATACAGTTGACGGTCCTCCCCCTATCGTGCTTTCTCTTCCTTGTCATCTGAGCCCTGACTCATCCCCATTCGTGAAGGGAGGGGGGGGGGGAGAAGAGGTAGGGGATAATGATGGAAGCTCCCGGCGGCACTTTGTGGGTTAGGCTAATCGAGATACATTTTAAGAACCTGGCATAAGGACTTCCAAAAAACAACTTCCTGCCCATAAATATCTGTTCCTAAGTTGTATATGCGGAAATAAAAAGCCAATCGTGAATCTTGAACGAGGATGAGAAATGTGATATTCTACGGCGTGTGTCCAGTCATCCTCAATGCAAGGTATTTAGTAAACAATCACAACCTAATAGACAGAAAGCATCAAGGACACTAACAGATAAGTACACATATGCACGCAAAAGTGAGAGCTGAATGCATCTATGGAGTGGTGAAACAAGGTAGCTGGAGGGGATAAGGAATAACAAGAGTGATGACGGTGTCATATAGAAATCTGACCCCATGGAAATCTGACCCCCGGGTCACTTTTCTATTACAGAAAACTGACCCACCCTATAGAAAATAGACCCTTACGTGAAATTTAGGTTAGGTTAGGTTAGGTTAGGATGTGGGTCACTTTTCCATAAGGGGGGTCAGAATTCTATAACAGAAAAGAGACCCGTGGGTCAGTTTTCCATGGGGGTCAATATTCTATGTGACAACGGTCAATGCATGCGTTTTTTGTTAGGCATAAACTGGTTTGAATTAAGATACGAGTTTGAAGCATTTTTCTTTCGTTATTCCGATAAACTTTCCCCTTGATGTTATGAAAAGTTAGTTCTTCCAAATACTTATAACCGAAATACCGCTAAAGAGAATACGATTAAAGTTTTCGACGAGAGAGAGAGAGAGAGAGAGAGAGAGAGAGAGAGAGAGAGAATCATTTTCCTTATCTCAGGCAAGATATGGAAAACAGAAAAGGGAAGAAACTGTCAGCCAGGGGAATGAAAGGAAATTAAATAATATTATCAAACATTTTGAAGGGAGTGCAAGATGATCTCCACACAGCGACAGGATAATGACATGCTTCTGTATAAAGTCCCACGATGATTAATTAGCATACAAGAACACAGAACGTAAAAAACTGTGTGTTTATATGGTATGGTGTCTGATCCCACCAAGCCCTTTAATAAGCCTAAATAAAAAAATAAATAAATAAAATACAAGAAGTCTGAGGCTACTGACCCAAGGAAAAAAGAAAGAAGAAAGAAAATGAGGAAAGACATAAAAAAAAGGAAGACATGTTTCTTGGCCAAGTAGAAGCAAAACACAAAGCAGATAATGACATAGATAAGAGTGTCATGATAGCAGCAAATGTACCCTAATAACTAGACTAGAAGCGGTCTTACATTACAGTAGCATAATTAACTAAATGTACCCTCATTCTCCAGTACTCTAATGATTGCAATTGAGGTAAAACACACACACACACACACACACAATTACATGATATCAGGCAAGCAATTACGGATACATGCATACATATACAAGAGGTACAACAACAGACATTAATACTGATAAAGATGCCCACATAAATCATCGAAATACCAACACACATACTGTATATACGAGTAATACACACATATATACATCCTACACACACGAAAGCATGCACACAAAAAATATGGTGACTACAAAGCCATCTAACACACACACACACACACACACACACAACGGTAACCGCCAGGGGAACATCAACTTCACAATTTTCTCAGTGCATGACATAACGCAGCAATAATTCCACGGAGGCAGCCAACGCTCCAACGCATAGCCCTCATATCACTGCTACTCCACTGCAACTTCTGCTGGGTTATTTAACTATTACAAAGCGCTTGGGTATTTAGGGGACTATATTCTTTTCATTTTAACTTGGCCCGGATTTTCGTCCATTTGAAGCTTATTTGACTATTACAAAGCGACTTATTTAGGGGACGATTCTCTTTTCATTTTAACTTGGCCCAGATTGTCGTCCTTTTCTAGCTTATTTTACGCAATTCACTGGTAGAATAAGACAAAAGAAGGGGCTCTACATCCTTTCCACAGCCGCTCTTCGTGACTATCATCATCATCATCTAATGTTCCTTTATGGCTGCAAGTAAGCACTCATGAGGGACAGATGGCAATATTAGAAAGATTAGAATAAAAAGTGTATAGTAAAATAACGAAAGAGAATAATAAGTAAACACAGCGTATTAGGAATATATGGTATATTAAAAGAGTGCATATTAAAGGACGCGGCAGTTTGCTTGATGAGGACTCTGCAACATACCCTCAAACGTCATTACATATTTCCGCGCTAGTACTGAATGTTTTCAATATGGACAACATCCGGACTGAAACAGTTGGGGGTTATTCACGGCCGGAAAATATTTGTAATTCTCTTGAGCCTTGTGGAATGTTTGTCAAATCTGTTTTAACCAAATGAAATAATAACGCTGTTCTCTGCCCTAGACGGGAGTGGACTCGCATCCTCTCTGTCGGCAGATAGCTTTAAAAACTTAACCATCAACTACAAAGACAAAAATGAAGTAAGAAATGTTTAGATAAACAAGACACTTAAACAAGAGCACTTAAAAATATTACTATATGAATAGACTAGATAACGAATTAAAACTACATTAGAGCTGAAAAATATATCAATACGTCTACGGTATACCAGTTTAAAACTTCAGTCGTATTACATTAATTCTACTGTAAAATAAATAACTTCACACAGCTTCATGTTCTAAAATTTAGGAATAAAAACTTGGCAACAAACAGATCTCACTCATGCCTACATGAGCTTAGCAGCAGTGTGAGATTAAAGAATTCAAAGTGTAGATAAAAATACATAGGAATCCATCAACAATATTTGAGATACCTTGTCGACAAACAAGGGTGAAAACACAACCTCATCCAACTAGAGTAATCAATCCCACTCACATGCTAGAATCATTAACCTCTCCCTAACACTCGGAGGACGTCAGTTATGCTTCTGTCTTACTGGTACTTGAGTATTTCTTTAGGGTGAGGAACCCCCCCCCCCTTCAGATGTAAAGGGGATAATGAAAAATATCTAAAACCCCATCCAATTCGAAATGATTCCTCTGACCAACTAAATACAACTGCATGGAGAAAGGACTAATATATCTGTTTGAAGGTCGTCATCGCAGTGAAAAGCTTACCAAAATCCGCCAGAATAATGTATAAAATAAAAAAATATATCTGTTTGAAGGTCGTCATCGCAGTGAAAAGCTGACCAAAATCCGCCAGAATAATGTATAAAATAAAAAAATATGTATGAATGAAAACAGACAAAATATTCCAAGTGACCCAAAAACTTTCACACATGCCTGAAACGTGAACTCATACTTAAAATATGGTAAACAATGACAACATTATCCCTCTCACTAGGGATTACTCAAGCACTCGATATCTGCTAACATAAGTGATCTCACTGAGCTGCAAGTCAATCCCAGGAGACTGAGAATCTGTTTACCAGTAACCCTATCATAATCAGTCAACTGGTATTCCATTTCAGTCAATGCCACACAGTTTAATTCAGCTAAGTGTGTGTCAGTGGAGTTATGGTTTTGCAATTAATACTGTCATAATCAGGAAGAACTCCTATATTCTATTTCACTTAACGCCAGATGACTTTTTCTGAGAGACGCTTGGTAGAAGTTTGAGAGCAAATACTGTTTTCACTGACCCTCTCATGATAGGGTCAGCTCTGATATTCTAACACCAGATAGTTCTATTCAGCAGAGGTAAATTATATGAGTTCGAGAGATAATCCCAGTCACGCCTGAAATACTACCCTTTAACAAGAGCAGTCACAATTTAGCACAGGGGTCCTCCGTCACGATCAGATTCTGCAGATGGGCAAAATAGTGAGGCTGAACGTGGTGGTGGTGGTGGTGGTGGTGGTGGTGGTTGTGGTGGACTTTGGTAGTGCTGGTGGAAAATTATGGCAGTGGTAGTGGTAGTCGTGACGCTAGATAGTGGTTGCTGGGGTGGTGGTGAAAGTGGACTGTGGTAGTGAGGGTGGTGGATTATAATGTTGGCTGCGGCTATATATTTGGTGGTTTACTGTGGCAGGGGTGGTGGGGGTTTGAGGTAGAGGTCGTCGAGGCTTGTGGTACGGGTCGTGGGAGTGGATTGCGGTAGTAATATACTGTGGTAGTGATGGACTGTGGTAGTAGTGGACTATGGTAGCAGTGGTGGTGCTGTTGTGAACTATGGTAGCAAAGGTGATATTGGTGGAGTGTGGTAGCTGTGGTGGAGTGTGGTACCATTGGGGTGGTGGTGAATTTTGGTAATAGTGAGCGATGAATTTGGCTGCAACAGTCTTGGTACATAATCGCAGTAGCGGCGAAGGTAATGGCAATGTGGTAGAAGTGGAGTTGGTGGTGAACTCTGGTGATGGTGGTGGTGGCGGTTTGTGGCGGTGATGGTGGTGGATAGCAGGCACCACAAGTAGCAATGGTGTTGATGGCAGAGTGGTAACAGTGATGTTGGTTGGGAACTGTGATGAAGATCGTCCTGGTTTGTGGTGGTGGTGGATTTTGCGGCAGGGGTGGTGGTGGTGGTGGTGGTTGGTGGTTTTGGTGATATCAAGAGTAAGGGGGTGGGAAGTTCGTGTCCCCTTGAGCTGTCACGCGGATGTCTGCTGGGAAGGTAGTGCCTGCGAATATGTGTCTCATGTTTGGGGGTCGCCTTTATGGGTCAACCAATGGGCAGGGTGTCCTAGGATTTAATGTAATTACTTTAAGAGGCGATTCTTGAGCTAATAATGAGTTTAAAAAGTACTATATCACCATGAGTCCAATTCTCAACCGTTAAGGATACACAGCTGCGGACGGCCTTCTAGGTGAAAATGATCTCCCGGATTAAACCATACCGTCATCAATATGCGAACTGTAGCTTTGTAAAGGCTGAGAATTGGAGCTATATTATTATAGCATTTCCACTCAAAATTAACCCTTGAATAACCTGACCTCTGCATTCTTCAGCTGTGCAGACAGAACTGGTTAACTTTAATACTCACCTAACAACTACTATATGACAAGTATATCAAGCCCTTAGACTCCCTGTATACATGTCTCGGGGTCACGTGTGTCTGCGTCACATATTGGTAATTCTTAACATTCACTACGAAGTCTCCTCTATGCAAAATATATACGACTGTTGTGTACTAGTGCCACATATATGGAGTCCTGCACACTCCTTTATACCTACATAAAGAAAAAAAAAATAGCGCGGGAAAACTAATGGTTGTGTCACAAATGAATAACATACCGATAGCTACAGTGCAGTAAACGCACATAAAAAGCTAGGCATGGTGCAAATCCTGATTAGATTCGCATATAATTTAACATCTTTCAAAACGAAGTAATAAATTTTCATTCATTCATTGCCAGACGCCATGTATCCCAAACGGGGTGGCCATGGACTTAGAGTTAATTGTTTTACAGGAAGGGGCACCAATCCTCCACCAACCCCACTTGACCCGTAGGGAGAACGTTATGCCAACAGCATCTGGTATTCCCAGGCGGTCACCCATCCAAGTACTAACCAGACCCAACGTTGCTTAATATGGGGCCAAAATATAAGCCTACAAGAAGCAGCATATACAACGCTGAAAATAATGTTGACGAGTATATCCAAAAATTTAGTAAATTTTGCAATGGTCATATCCAAACATTTAATAAATCTCTGTTCGAAATAAACTGACAAACAGCAAACAAATATCACCAAGCAATGAGCAGAACTTAACGCAATATAATAATATACCAAAATAATATCACATAAAAGGTTCCATTAACTCTTCCCACCTCATGAAACAGCTACTTCCTTATTCTATTCCTGTTACCTCCAAATTACTTTATTCGGCGGATCATGTTACACTGATGTCTGTATTCAACCTCTTTACAACGAATAATCTCTCCTAAGATGAATATAATCGTCCGGTAACTGAAAAAGTAAAACAGAAGTATCGTAGTGTAGGGGTTAACTAAAACCCCCCCCAAAAAAAAAATCGTACACAGAAACTGCTTACCAAGTCAATCTCATAACAACGGTTACAAAACTGACTCACAAAACACACTGTATATCATTATAGTCGGGCACATTAAAAAAAAAAAAAAAAAAGTTGTGCAATGTTCAAAACTCAAAAAATGCTAAACACACACACACACACACACACACACACACACACACACACACACACACACACACACACACAAACAAACCCCCTCCCCCCAGCACTGACACCCACGCACATAGTTGGAGTTCCGCCTGGCCAACACAAACACCATCACAGAAATTGACGCTCTGTACTCACCTCAGTTTAGGGCAGCATTTTGAGTCGGCATCCTTCCTATTTCTCAGGGACTCCAACCAATTTGCAGGATAAAATAGTATCCATGGCAATTTATTAGTACCGTATCACATCTCGAACTGTTTTTAGTATTTCTTTCCACGTGTATTTTCTTTGACGCTTGGTTGTTAAGTGCGTAGTATCTGAATGAGTCTAAACACAAGAACACTGTGCACACGTAGTCTTGATCCACAATTTGAGTTTAGTAAAGTTTGTAAACCGGAAATCAAGCATTACACCGATTCACATCACAATACGGCTAAAGAATCACAAATAATGCACACGGAATCATAGTAAGTGCACTGAATCACAGCAGAGTCCGTATACTAAAAGGAATGTTAAGTATACCGAATCACGGTACAGTACGTACACAGAATCACAGGAATGTTAACTATACCGAATCACAGCACAATATGTACATCGAATCACTGGAATGTTAAGTATACCGAATCACAGCACACTACGCACACCGAATCACAGGAATGTTAACTATACCGAATCACATAACAGTACGTACACCGAATCAGAACACAGCAATCAGGAGCTCGGGAAAATGTTATTGTTCCATCCCTTGATCACGTAACAGCTCCCAATGTCTTCCTGAATGCGCTAATAACGACGAATATTAACATCACAGCTTCACTCTCACGTGCACGGAGACTAAATGGAGCTGGGTTGTTTGGGGGGGGATGGGAGGGGGGGAGAAGGATGGGAGGGGTAGAAGATGAGAAGGGGGAGGAAGATGGGAGGGGGGAGAAGGATGGGAGGGGGAAGAAGATGAGAAGGGGTAGGAAGATGGGAGGGAGGTATGAGGGGAGGGGGGGAGGTTAGAGAGCTTAGCCCGAGACAGCTCGAACTATTAAACTCAAAAGGAACTGAGGCTTCACCATAAAGTTTCGGATAAAGTTGTTTCCTCCTTGCAGAACGCCATCTCGGGGGTCAAGGAGGAACTAACAGATAATGGAGGACCTCTGCTTAACCAATATGCTAAATTTGGTGCAAAATTTTCAAAGTAACAACGCTAATATCTTCTTAAAAACAGCATAATCGAAGCACAAAAGTTTCAACACCTCAACCCTCACGCAGCGTTGCCGTAAAATTCACACTGGTTCCGACGTCATATTTCCACACGTTCTCCTTCAGTGACCAGGATGATAGAAAACGTGATGTTTGTACAACAATATATAACAGGTATGAGTATTGCAAGACTTTGTATGAATAATGATTTCAGACATATCCTCACTGACGTCCACGGAAGTTAAATGGTTAGGATACCAAATTAAAATATCAGTGCATGCAGAAAAGTAACGAAATAAGACACAAAATAATGTATCCATCCAACAGATACTAAAGAGTACCAAACCGTATTGTATTACAGTCGTTGGCGTATCTCTGAACGATAAAAATATATACCTAATATAATTATACAGGTAACCAACCAACCAAACAGAAATTAACGAACAGTGTTAACTGACCAGTTTATCTGTTAATATTTTAGCTCGAAAAGATCTGAAACCCTGCCGCAAGTAATCGGAAAAGGCCTACGAGCTCTTCCCCTCTCCCGTACATCCATGAGAGAAACAAAAAAGTAGAGAAAAATGAGCTACACAATTACGATCGTGTTACGCGGCACAAGAACGTAACAGAATTTATGTGCACTATGCTTTGAATACTAAATCATACGCCTACGAAGTAACGGAATAACTAACTTATCGTAAATGTAATACTATTTATCTATTGCCAGACGCCTCAATCCCGTAAAGGGTGGCCATAAACAAATCACCTCCATGTCACCCTGTCCAACGCCATTTCACTGCCTTGCTCCCAGTTCACACCCCCGTCTCTCATATGCCTCTCCACTCCATCCCTCCATCTCGTCCTCGGGCTCCCCCTCCCTCTCCCCCCTCCACCTCACTCGTATTCACTTTCCTCGTTAGTCTCTCGCTCTCCATCCTCTCCACATGGCCAAATCACCTCAATGTATTTCTTCTAACGCTTTCTATCACATCCACATCCAAACCACAACGCTCCTTCACTTCCTCACTTGTCACTCTGTCTCTCCATGTAATGTAATACACAATATAATACATATCCCTTAAATTGTGCACGAAACACTTAAAGTATAATGCATGAGGTCCGAGGAATACGCTTTTCAGAGAGAGAGAGAATGATGGCTCGTTAATAGATCCGGGAGGTTCTTCAAGTACGGATAGGGGGGCGCGGTAGCACAGTGGTAGCGCGCTGGACTCGTAATCGGGGGATTGCGAGTTCGAGCCTCGCCCGGGCTGCCGTGCCAGGAGTGGTAGCTCGCTCCTGTAACCCTAGCGGGGCTATATAGTCCAATACAGGGCTTAGCTCGGGGGAACTCCATTTTTTTTTTTAAGTACGGACAGTCCCCCCTCGATCCCCATCTGCCCATACAGGCATGATTTTATTTTATTATCTGAAACTGTGATGCTGATATGTGATGCATCTCTCTCTCTCTCTCTCTCTCTCTCTCTCTCTCTCTCTCCTCATGTGGTTGGGTAAGCTTCTTTAATGCTCTGCACGTCGTTTTTAATATTTTTTTTATTAACGCTGTTTTTATGGCTTCATGTGATGAATTACGTTTCCCATTAAATCAGGTTGTTTGCGATAATTTTTGTGTAAAGAGTTTCCGCTTTCCTACTCTTTTGTTACTTTTATTTATATATATATTTTTTTATGTACTTCTGCATGTTGTTTGAAATTTCGCACCCTGCTTTTTAGATAAACTGACTATGTACGTCTGTTGTATTCTGTGAGAAATTAATCATTGTTTCGTGAAGTGATATCCCATTCACTGCCACCAGTTCCTGTATTTTATGCTATCTCAAACAAATTCTATTCTGTCTACCATCAGACGAATATAATCTGCTCCAGACACTTTTATTTAGAAAAAAAAAAAAAAACATCTAGGGTGTGGATGGGTGATATGTGTAGCCTCCAAATGCATGGAACCGCAGGCGTTGTTTTTTTTTATATGAATCTACCGCACAAAAATAATAATAATAAAAATAATAAAAATAATAATAATAATAATAATATCTCTTCACAACGATGATGTAATTTGCACGTTTCGTTGCTACAACCATCAATCAGCTTCGTAGAGACATTTCGAGCTGGACGGGTCATATGTAACTTTCAGTATCACTACTAAAGGCACTTCTTATCATCCGAATATTATCGCCTTGTAGTGGCTCAAGTGAATGAAGGAAATACGTCACTGGAACGGGTTAAAGAAGAGTTGCGTGTCTTACATGAATAGTTTTACCACCTTAAATCCGAGGATGTATTTCCATTTTATTCTTTGCAGAGTACAGCCATGAGCAAAAACTCTCCAACACTTCCCAGTAACTTTGGGCAATATTTGGTGTTTCATGAAGCACACAACTAAGGAGAAAGAGAGGCTAGGATGCTCTATTTTTTGAGAGGAAAGAAGAAATATGGACAGTAAACATAATATTGGTAGAGGACTGTCGGCGAAGTTTTGCTCACAGCTGTCCCTACAACTTTATTCAGCCTAAGAGAGAGCTTTCAAAGAGATGGGGTCATTTGGAGCCGCCATAAGCCCTTATGCTACTTGGCAACTCCTCCTAACAAAAATAACATTGTCTGCCATGAGCTAGAAGAACCTGTATAATCAGTCACTAGACTGAAGGAGCTCTCTGTCTCTGTCTATCTCCTCTCTGATGCCCTCATCCCGAAAGGGGTGACCACAAACAAATCTCCTCCAAGTCACTCTGTCCTCTGCCATTTGGTTGGTCTCCCTCCAACTCACCACCTCTCATATATCTCCACTCCATTCCCCCATCTTAGTCTTGATCTCCCCTTCCTCCTCTACCTCTATTCTCACTCACATACACTCTTCTAGTCAGTCTCTCATTCTCCGTCCTCTCCACAGGGCCCAACTCAAAGAATTGCTCAACACTTTCAATCACATCTACATCAACACCACAATTATTAATACTTTAAGGACGCCAAACACGTCGCAGGTTGGCCCCTTCACTACGATGGCGTCTTTTCTCGTTTCTCCTTCTACCTCCAGACGATATTATTTAGCTGTAGAGAGACTTGCGAAACAGATGGATGAAACAGCGTGTAGCCTCCATCAAACCTCTAATGATCGCTACAGCTCTAGTTTTTCTATTCCAGCTAACGCCAGACGATTCTGTTCAACTGAAAGTGCGTCAGAGGAGCCTGCAACTTTTAATCGTCTCACCACACACCGTTTCCTAGAAGCTGAATTATACCGTTGGGAAGTGGCAAAAAAAAAAAAATAAATAAATAAATGAAAATAAAAATAAAAGTACGTCATATCATTCAAGGTGTTAAAGAAAATATTAAAGTTTAGAAGTTAGAAAAGCCGCGCGCACACACGCACGCACGCACACACACACACACACACACACACACACACACACACACACACACACACACACACACACACACACACACTCTGGGTAATCTTCCTCTCGTATTTAACACATGCTTTGGCAGAAAGAGTAATAGACTTGCGGAAGATTCTGCACTGCTCACTATTTTCCTTCATGTAAACCTCTCTTTGTTAGGAAAAGGAAATGTGTCGTAATTTCGCAAGCAGTACTATTAAAGATGACTGTTTGAAGATGTACGAGTAAGAACGGCCCTAATTTGACGGTTGTCTATGGAACACCTGTGACTATTAGGCGTGATCAGCCTTCATCCAACTGTACTGGGTTTGGTTAGCAAGGACGGAAAATAGACATCATCATCACCACCATCATCACTGGCTTCAGAAATTATCGTCAGCAACTGGGGGCATATTCACATCTTTGCGCTCTGAGTTTCAATGATCGGGCCCTTGAGACAGACTTAATGGCATGCTCAACATTCGAAAGTGCTGACAGGACATTTTCAGCATCTCCCTGCTCGCGATGTCAAGTATTACGTTTAGCAATTGAGTATCTATCTGCTCTCCGTGTATTTCTTGTTTTCACACTGCATTTATATCTAGCTGTCGATATATATATATATATATATATATATATATATATATATATATATATATATATAGCAAAGCTGTAATCCCTTCGTTCGGATGATGCGCAAAGCATTAATCCCTTCGTTCGGATGATGCAGTTTTCATCGTATGTTTACAACAAAACGCGTTTCTCTCTCTCTCTCTCTCTCTCTCTCTCTACTTTGAAAGGATCTCATAATTGCTCGAAGACCACATGAACACTACATGATTTCCTTTCCTCCAGTTGAAAAATTACTGAATAAAAAAAAAAAAAATAGAAATAGCAAATATAACGTACCCAAAACGTCATCAAATGGAAAAGGTTCAAACTGAGAGTGAATGCAAAGGGATAATATTCTGATAGTCAAGTATTCATCACGCCGAACACGCAATTCTGAATACTGAAAACGATAGATTAAATTAATTGCCAGTGCAGATCTGCAGATTGGTCAGAATATATGATGATACAGGAATGGATTAAAAATGTTGACTAACAGAGCAGGAGTGAATACAGTCATAAAGCGCCTTAATTGCTAGAGAATTAATAATGGCCGACGAAGATAACTAAATAACAACGTGTTCTAAATCTGATGAATGCTACGAATTTATCACTCAAATGAACAGACGACCAGAACAGATGAAGGGGATAAATGAACAGTGGACGTGTGTACAGTACAGTTATAAAGCGCCAGTTTTGTAGACGACCAACAGCACAAATTACGAAAGTATAAGTGAACACAGTTATTAAATGTTTGTATTTTGTGAAGAGACTAACCAAGGCAAAATACGATAACTGAAAATCATGTGCTTACTGATGTTCTGAATGATGTTGTAACTCAAATTGCATCTAATCCGACAGATCAGAGCCTAAATCCGCTTCAGCCACGCGCACTGGGAAGTATTTAGAGGTCGTTGTGTTGAAGGCTTGTGCTGTTAGAGTCTCGACAAGCTGGGGTTGAGTCATACGTAGAAACATATTATAAGTGGCTTTATGGATTTTGAAACTGATTTTGAAACACCTCTTCCTTACCGACTTATGTTGCCCATCATGCCTCAATATTGTTTTAGGAGTATGCCTTTGCTGCAAACTACGTCCCTATTAAAACGCTGTAAACATCACATAAGAGAATGGTATGATGCAAAACGAATCGCCATGGAGGATATGCTACGAAGCCTCCAATGCTACGTGGAATACAGCACATATTCTGGCACGAATTGAACGATCTCGTAAGTCGGTGTAAACGTTGGCATAAGATTAATCCGTCTCAACAGGCCAGGTTTGGCGTATTCAGTTCGGGGTATTCAGTTTAGGGTACTCAGTCTGGGGTATTCAGTTTGGGGTATTCAGTTTAGGGTATTCAGTTTGGGGTATTCAGTTTGGAGTATTCAGTTTGGGGTATTCAGTTTGGGGTATTCAGTTTGGGGTATTCAGTTTGGAGTATTCAGTTTGAGTATTCAGTTTGGGGTATTCAGTTTCTAGGTAATGCTGATAACTTTGAGGAACGTTATACCACGAAAGTGGTCACGTGAATCGAGGTGCCAAAATTCCAACTTACACCAACCGAAATATTTTTACACAATCGAAAAATTTACGTCACAATATAGGCTTTATTCTCAGTGGCATTGGAAATTCACAGCACGATTTTCTTGGCGATTTCTTAGGCATATTACATATTGTCATCCTCTTCTACATTGCTGAGGTAAACAGTGACGGCAGTGAAAATATAGAAGTAACATTAAGGAGGACATGGGATAGCAGACATACAAAGTTGATTTCTAAGAGGTGCTAAGAAGCCTTCGGTGCAAAGATACGGCCCTACTGTATGTACGATTCCAATCCCAGTGTACTGAGTTCTTTACGGTCGACAACGAAGTTCAAGTCGGAGTGTTTTTATTACGTCCACGCTCCCAAAGTGATAGTGGGTGTTATGTTTAGCTCGACAGGCGACGCGCGTAAGTGTGTGTGCATGTGTGCACAAAATAGCTTACAATTTTCATCTGACTGAGCAGGTAGATGGTCAGACAAAGAGCTGACAACAGTAAGTCAAAGGTCAGGGTTACAGGTTACAGTGCTAGGTAAAAGTCTGACCTGGCAAGGTCAACTAAAGTAGTTTTTAAACGATTTATATCAAACCTGAAGGAAGGGTTGAGGATAATACAAGAGCAAACAGGTGTGTGAACACTCAGTCAAGGGTCAACTCAGGGCATGGTCAAAGTCTGATCAGCGGGTCTGTATAAACAAAGAAGCTAAAGCAGTTTATATCTGATTTGGACCAAATTTCGTGGAAGGCTAAGGATAAGTCAGTAGGTTGACCTGCTATATTTTAGAACAATGGCTTAAAGGTTAAGGTCACATGGTAAGATCATCTTCAATAGTTTCCATCCAATAAACCTGGAACAATACATAAAGCCTGACAATTACAGCTATGCTTCTTTCAGGATTTCTCTTTTTATGGAATCTATCATACAGCAGGAAGGTTCAGTAATATTTGATGTATATTTCAGCGGAGCAAATTTGTGCTGAAAAGAGACAGGGAGAGAATATATTTTATTGTCTGTTATATTACTGCAAGTTGTCAGTAAATGTCGAATAATGACTGGTTAAAAATATACAACTGCGGTATGAATATGTCTGTCTAGCACGATGCAACAACTGTATAGCATCATAAGTAGCTTTCTCTCTCTCTCTCTCTCTCTCTCTCTCTCTCTCCTAATATATATATATATATATATATATATATATATATATATATATATATATATATATATATATATATACATAGTTGGAGTGTGTGTGTGTGTGTGTGTGTGTGTGTGTGTGTGTGTGTGTGTAAATGTTTAGTTCAAGCCGCGTGTTCCAGTGTGCTTTGTATACCTCTGATCCAAGTGTATTACCAATATCTCTTAGTTGGACGAGTCTGTACCATCACCGCCTGTTATCCGTCTGTCTGTCAGTCTGAACTCAAGCCCTTTGTATTATATTGGATGTAGGTTGGATCAGTTTGTATCAATCATGGGAGAAATCAATCAGAATAGTATATAGTGCAGCCATGAGCAAAAGTTCACCGACAGTTCCCTCCCGGCTGTAGAAGTGGAAGATGTCACATGAACTTTTTCTACAAGGTAGCAACATGAAGCAGACACCAAAAGAATATGAAAAAGGAGGGATACTCTGTCGTTTGGGAAGGGATGAGAAATATGGAAAGTAGGATACAGTGCCAGCAGAGGTGTGTCGACGAAAGTATGTTCCCGGCTGTAACTCATAACTTCATTTACCTCCCCAAGTATGCTGATAGCTCCACCAATAAGTGCTTAGCGTACAGAAGTTTTTGTCAGACAGTTACGGTATCTGCGGCTGAAGGAAACTCTCGCAGCCAAAGCGTGATGTGAATGTATTATACATAATCATTAGGAGCCAAAGACCAATGAGACGGATTAAGTTCAAGCTAGATTTTTACACTCGAGCGTGAGGTTCCATGGTGTGTGTGTGTGTGTGTGTGTGTGTGTGTGTGTGTGTGTGTGTGTGTGTGTGTGTGTGTGTGTGTGTGTGTGTGTGTGTGTGTTATCTGTGTGGGTAAAAAAAAGAAAAAAAAAAGGGGTAAGAATGGGTAAACTTAAAAGCCTGAGTTGTGGGTAAAGGAAATACGTGGGTGTTGATAGCGAAACGTTGCGTCTATATTTACACCAACACAGCGGCGTTCCCATCTCCTCATTATGCCCCTCACACAATACACTCCTGCTCTCTCTCTCTCTCTCTCTCTCTCTCTCTCTCTCTCTCTCTCTCTCTCTCTCTCTCTCTCTCTCTCTCCTGCACGTGCGCGTCCTCCCATTATCTCTGATTCCCTGTTATTCACCTCGCTAATCCATCTTTTTGAGTGCCCCGTTCTTCTTCCCTCTCCGTAATTCTCTCCCGCCCCGCCCCCTCTCCTGCACCTCCACCTCTCTCCTCCTTTCCTCTGCTTCTCTCTCTCTCCCTCTCTCTCTCTCTGTTTCTCTACTTTTCCTCGTTTTCTCTGTTATTGTACTTATTTCAGCCTATTTCTCACTTCACCATCTTTCTCGCTCTCTCTTCCTTTCAGTCTTTGTCCTTGTTTCTTTACTTCTCCTTTTCACCATTTATCCTCTCTCTCTCTCTCTCTCTCTCTCTCTCTCTCTCTCTCTCTCTCTCTCTCTCTCCAGCATTACACCCATCGTCAATTTAGATCCGAAATTCCGTCCACTTTGCCTCCTGAACCTCAAATTTTCGGTTTATCTTCGCTTTTGCCATCTTCTCTCTCTCTCTCTCTCTCTCTTTCTCTTCCTGTGCTTTCGATAGTGTCTTCATTTGCTTTGGGGCGAGATGATTAGCACAACTTACAATGATTTCACTCAATTTCAGACGCCTGGTGGTCTTGTTAGCTAAGGCGCTCCATGATGCTGTCCAGGGAAAAGTAACTGGTCACTCTTGCCTTAAATGCGTGAAATTCTTTGCTTAGTCCCACTAAGACATTTATTTTTGCATGAATATTTGGAGATATGGGAATATTTTCACGCTCCTCTCTTTTTCCCTTAAAGATCAGTATTAATAATGATAAAGAGTTGACCGAAAATCTGTTAGGAAGTCTTTGTCCATTTCTTCCTCTTTTTACTCCTTCCCTTCACTCTTTTATATTTTATCCACCTCCTCTTTTTCTCTTTTCTCCATTTTTTTCTTAACCATTCTTTCACTTTCTCTCTCTCGTTCTCCCTTCTTCTCTTTCTACCTCTTTCTCTCCTGCCCCTTCTCCTCTAATATTGGTGAATGTCTCGAGTTATACAAATTACAACACAAGGAAGAATTAAATATTGACTTACCATACCGAATTCACTATTATCACTAAGCTTCATTTCTTCCCTAACTGCTAAATTCTGAAGGTAGTCGGTAATAACAATGGCAAAATCAATGGAATGTCTCTAAACCTTGGCAAATTGGTCAAAAGCAGAAAATTACACTAAATGGACACAATACTCTTTTACTTTAAGTTAGTCTAAAATTGTCATCTTTCCATCTTGAATGCTGAGTTGAAGCCGTGGATCAACAATAAAGTTATGATACTAGTTACAAAAAGTACTTTGGAAAGGGTATAGAGCCGTAGCAGTTTTTTTTTCTTGTGTTATGACTTGCAAGGGGGCTATAATTTTGGCAAGTTTATGTGAAAGAAGTATAACATTTCAAGATCTAGACAAGAAATCATTTTACAATGGAAACTCTGGTGCTACATATACAGCTGTCCCCATTCGTCTTTTACACTGTCTCGAAACTCTGTGAAAACCTGAGAGATTTTGTTAAACTAATCAATAATGTCTACACATGCTGGAATGGGTGCTGTCTCGCTACGTTATATAAATATCCCAAACGTGTGGGAGGTTGGAGAATGAGAGACTAATCAGAAGAGTGTATGTGAATGAGGTGGAAGGCGGAGGGGGAGGGAAAGCCCGAGGATGAGATGGAGGGATGGGGTGAAGAGAATATGAAAGAAGGTGTGTGTGAGCTGGAGGGGGGAGGGTGAGTTGGTGGGAGGGTATTCAAGTGGGAGAAGACAGGGCGGCATGGAGGCGATCTAGTTGTGGCCATCCCTTCGAGATCAAGGCGTCTGGCTATAGATAGATAGAAAGACAGATAAAAAGACTGACTGATATATAGAAAATTGGTTACTGACTGCAACTGTACCCACATCCCTTCTATACAAGACGTCTCCATTAACCTGGGTGAAAGGGACTTCTTGCTTCCCTCAGATGAATTAACCTGGGATGATATTTCGTAGTGAGGAAGTTTGAAAATAATCGTCATAAATTGTTCCAGTTCGACGGTATAAATTTAACGTACAAAATCTGTCCCCGTACAGGTGTTCATGGACATGGCTTCTACCCCCTGAACTGCAGAAGGTAACTACTAAGATGGATCATATCAAAACGATGGGATGAATAAAATAAAATAAAAAAATTGGTGTCATGGAAATACTGGGGCCAAAGTTGCATCCACCTTTCTAAATATCCACTAACAAATATCTGTCTATGCTATTCTACCCTTTTTATCTGTCTATCTATCTATTTATCTATCACGAATTATAATCTCAATTCTTACACATAAATACTTATCGTGTCTATTGCAGTCTCTAGCGTCATTACAGACGTGACACAGCCTTGGTTAAACATCGATTTGTTACATGTATACAGTAAAAATATATACACATGAACATTATACACAAGACAAATAAATGGCTATACCAGAATATTTATTGACTGAACCAGTTACATAAAGTTCCAGACGACATTGATATTAGGGATCTCTCTCTCTCTCTCTCTCTCTCTCTCTCTCTCTCTCTCTCTCTCTCTCTCTCTCTCTCTCTCTCTCTCTCTCTCTCTCTCTCTCTCTGTATATATATACATATACACACATACATAAATACAGAATTTTATATCAGTGATTAAGCCAAGTAGTGATGGACACACCCATTTTTTTTTCTTTTTACATGGCATCCATCCCTCTGGCTATCGACATACTGTATATTCAGATTTCTATGATTATGTATATCGCAAAAGCACATACTCTTCGACAATATATACTGGTACATGCACATACAGGCTGTTATGCCGTTATTAGCGAGTTGTGGATGAGCCGCCTTAGCGTAATACTCTTCCTTCCGACTGATCCATCGCTCTTGCCTAATACCCTCCCCATTAGGTAATCTTCTTACCCACCTCCAGTCTTCTCTTACCTTAGCGTCTCCCTAATACGTACCTCCGTTGCCTTATGCCTCGTGCTTCGATCTTCCCTTCCCTACTCTCCCTCCCAAACACCTTATCCTAATTTCTCCAAAGCTTCCCTCTTCCTCATCTCCCCTTCCCTTCACCACTGGAGTCCTTCCTTTCATCCATTTCTCCTAGTTAAGCACTTTACCCATTTCCCCCCCAAAGCTCGTAAATCCATTCCCTTCTCTCCTCCTCCCTTCCCTTCTCCCATGTCAAGCACTTTCCTCCTGTTTCTCCAGAAGTTTTTCCCCTCCCCTATTTCCCTCTCCTTTGCCATTTGATTTTTTTCCTTTCATCACTCCCTCTTCTTGCCAAATACCCTTCCTGGATTTTCTGAAGTTTATTTCTCCTCTTACTTTTCCTTCACCTCTCTCTTCCTTTACCACACACTTTCTCCGCTTTCTACAGAGTTCAAGCTGTCTCTTCGTTTTTTATAGCGCTCACGCCGTCTCTCCATTTTCTACAGAGCTCATGCCGTCTCTCCGTTTTCTATAGAGCTCACGTTGTCTCTTCGTTTTCCATGAAGCTCACGTTGTCTCTTCTGTTCACCATTCCCTCTCCTTCACTTTTTCCTCATTAACTTATCGCACCTTCTTCACAGTTTGCTCTTCTCTCCTCTTCCCTCTACAATCCCCATCCATTCACCCATGCATTCTTTTTATCCCCTTCCATTTGGTGTTCCTTTCCTCTCATCACTCCATTCCTTTTCGTTAACTGTCCTATTTACATCTTCACTCCCTTCCAGTTCTTCACCAGCCAACCAACCTACCTACCAAACCCAACCATTCAATTACCAACCATCTCACTCACCATATCTAACCATTCACCAACCAGCCTACTTACCTACCCCCAACAATTCACCACCCAACCTACCTACCAATCCCAACCACTCACCAACCACCTTACCTACCTACCAACCTCAACCGCTCACTAACCAGCCAACCTACTTACCCCCAATCATTCGATAACGAGCCTACCTACTTACCCCTACGCATTCCATAACCGGCCTACCTACTTACCTACCAACCCCAACCATTTACCAACCAGTTTACCTTCATACCAACCCCAATCATTCACCAACCGGTCAACCTACCTACCTACTTACCTATCAACCCCCCAGTCACAAACCAACCAACCTACCTACCTACCCGGCCCGTATCATTCCTCATACAACTATTTAACTAACGCTGTCTAACCATTTACCAACAAACTAGCTACCTACATATTAACCTCAACCATTCACCAACCAGTCTACCTACCTACCTTCCTACCCATCCCAACCACACACCAGCCAACCATAACATCACCTAATCTAACCATTCATTAACTAACTCACTCGCCATGGCAAACCTTTCACCAACCACTCTATCTACCTACCTACCTACTTACTTACTCTACCTATCTACCTACCTACTTACAAGCCACAACCATTAACCGAGCAACCAGTCTACCTATTAACCCCAAATATTCAACAACTACTCCTTTCACATAACCATTCATCAACCAACCAATCTACTTACCAATATCATATTTTCGCCAGCAACCTGTTCTCCTTATTTACCAACTATCCAACTCCCCTTAACTAACCATACTACCTTCACTCTAAACGGGCCTAAAATTGCCATCTCTCCATCTTGAATGCTGAGATATAAAAATAGATAAACACCAAAATATGACACTAGGTATGAAGATGTGCTATGATGGTGTACAGCAGCGGTATTACCATGAACGTGAAATATGCTGCAAAAGGACATCAATCTGGGGTAGGTAAAGGTAGCCTAATAAGAGAATGGTCATCAACCAACAAGTCTTCAACCAACCATCTAACCAACCCCAACCATTCACCAACAAATCTACATACTTACCAACCCCAAACATTCATCAACATATCTACCTACCTGTCAACTCCAACTATTCACCAACCAGCCTACCTTACCAACCCTCTTCATTCACCCACCCACCCACCCATTTTTTGAAAGGCTAACTATGCAATTCACCGACTCATTAGTTCAGGAACCTACTTACCTACTAACCCCATGCTATCACCAAACTGTCATCTCACTCACCCCATCCATACATTCATCAACCTACCTTCCTAACTACGTGCCTCTTCCATTCACAAACCAGTTAACCTTGCATTTAACTCCAACCATTTCCCGATGGACTTGTCTACTGAACCCATCCCTCTACCAACCAACCAACCACCGTACTCACCTTATCCATCCATTCATCAACCTACCTACCTTCCTGCTTATGTTCCTATTTACCAACCTACCTAAGACTCCCTACCATTCACCAAGGCGCCTGTTCACCCATCCACCAAACCCCTTTCACATCAAAGCACTTCCCAATCCCCTTTGCCTCTTTCCTCCCCTGAGCCCCTTCTCAGCTTTATGGGGAAGGAGAGAGGACTGGGAGGTTGGGGGATGAGAGCTGAGGGGAGAGGAAAGGCAACGGGAGTGGGAGACTGGGGAGAGAGAGGAAGGGAGAGGAAAGGCAAGGGAATGAGTCGAGGAAAGAGGAAGGCAGGGGAGAGGAAGTAAGGGATGAAAGAAAGGGAGGGAACGGGAAAGAAGGAGGTGAAGGAAGAGGAGGGCAGGTGAGGGGAGAAGAACGATAGGCAAGAGAATTGAAGGGAAAGGATCGTGGGGGAAGAAAGGATAAGATGGGATGGGATGGGGTGAAATGGATCCGATGATATGAGGGTGGATTCGATGGGAGAGGAAAGGAGGGCATAGGATGTGGTCAGGTGAGAAAATAGGTAAAGCAAGAAGAGGGAGAAAGAGAATTAGAGGCTGAGAGAAGGGGAGATGAGAGGGGACGTGATGGAATGGGATGATGTGGGAGGGGATGAAATGAAATGATAATTATGTCGTGGGATGGGATGGGAGAGAAGGGGAGGGAAGGGAAGGGTGTAAGAGGATAGGGAAGGTGGGTAAGACGACGAGGGCTGGGAGTGGATGTTGAGAGAAATGAGGTAAACTGAACAAGAGACAGGAATAAGGAAGGGAAAGGAAAGCTGAACTGAGAGGGTGGAGAAGGTGAGGGAATGTATGGAGGAAGAAAAACTTTGGTAAATACTGTACAAGGAAACACGTGGTGGAAAAAAATTGTAGGGGGAAGTAGGGTTACGGAGGGGAGAAAAGTTAGGCTGGAGAAGGTGAGTTACGACGTGTGAGACGGTGAGGGATGTAAAAAGGTAGCGGGAAGATATATAGGCGAAGTATAAGGTGGGAGAAAAAATATTGAAAGAAGTAAGAGGGACTGAGGGTTGAGGGGAAGATAGGAATGGGAAGGTGAGGGAGGGAGGGGAAGGATGGTTACGGAGAAGAACGGACTGAAGGGAAGTGAGGGTGAAGGAGGCTAGATGATATGAGAGGCTGAGGAGAAATAAAGTGTTAAAATCTAAGATGGAAACGAAGCTTGCAGAAGTAGAGAAGAACCTGGTGAAGATGGAAAGTAGGTAGTCGGGACAGAAGAGGGGAGGGGACTAAATAAGGAAGAGATGAGGAAGGGACGAGGGTAGGGAAACGAGGAGAGGGGAGCAGGGTAGTTAGCAGAGAGAAGGGAATTGGGGAGGAGAGAAAAGAGGAGATGGGAAAGGAAAGGAGAAGTGGGGAGAAGAAAAGGGAAAGGAGAGGTGAGGCTGGTAAAGGCGAGCTGAGTTGAGGGACTGAATAGAAGTACAGCATAAGGTGGCAGAAATAGCTAGTGGAACGGGAAGATACCGTGGTTGGTGGGGAGGGCAAGATGATGGCTGTATATGGTGGCACAGAGGACAGGCCCCGTAATGCTGGTGGTGGCACTCTAGTCAGGCCGGATGATGCCAAGAGTGCCAAAGCCCTAAGAGGATTGATGGGGGGGGAAGGGGGTAGACTTACTAGGGACACTGAACGTAAGACACTTTCTCAAACACTTTTTCTTTCCTCTTATTTTCTTCGGTCTTTACTCCTTTGACTACGAGAGGTCTGCTTTAACCCCTTCACTGCAACGATGAAATTTTGCTTTCTCTTGCTGCTAGCTGACGATTTTCCTTCTTTCAGTTAACTTCACGAACTGAGGAGGTTGAATAGTCTTCATCAATCCTTTCACTGCGAGGGCGAGATCATCCTGAATGAGATCGTTCAGAGTTAAATGTTATAAACTAGCTTAAGTGGAACAAAAAAGATCCAATCGTTACGAAAGAGTATTTATTTATTTATATTTTTTTGCTCTCTTTTTATGAGTTTATTCAATGGATTTTTCTTTTGTAGTGGAGGAGTTGGAAATAGTTCTTGTCGCCCCGCTATAATTGATAATGTATTTCTTTTGATATTCTTGCTCTCTCCAGACGAATTTGTTCACGTGTTTCTCGTAGCTGAGGAGATGCGAATAATCTCTGTTAATCCGTTTAGTTCGATGACACTTTTTTCATGCTATCTTCTTCCAATCCACAGACGATTTAATTCAGGCGAGTTATTACGCAGGGGAGAAAGTCGAGGTAATCCCAGTTATCCCTTTCAGTTCGATGACGTCTTTCTCGGTATATTCTTGTTCCCACCTCCGGACGATTTATTGAACCTAGGGAAGACATGACAATGGTGGCGTAAGGATATGACTTCCTTAAACCACTTCACTCCGCTAACGCACACTTCATTTTAGTCTTGTTACCTCCACGCGACTTCGTATATCTCAGGAACAAATTATATCAGTGCAGGTGTTGATGAGGACTATATACCCCGTCGAGTTAGGATACAAAAATCCCCCTCAGCTGAGCAAAATCGTCTGAAAATATCAAGAATATAACGTAACTGACGTCCGCTGGGTAAAGGAGTTATTATTATTATTATTATTAATTATTATTATTATTATTATTTTGGTTAGATGCGCACGCGCAACACGTGAATATGACTGGGCTTTTACTTACAACGTGGAAAACTGACTGACTGGTAAGCTGGCGGCACTGTATATTCTAGCCTATTGGTTGGTGGCTGGATGGATGGCGGATGAATTGGTTGGCTGGTTGGATGGGGGATGAGTTGGTTGGTCGCTTGGATAGATACGAGATGGCTGGATGGGGGATGAATGGTTGGTTGGTTGGTTTGTCGGTGACTGGGTGAGTGGGTGGACTGGGTGGCTGGTTGGTTGGATGAATGGATGGATGGATGGATTGATGGATGGAGGATGGATGGATGGATGGATGGATGGTCGGCTGCTTAATGGGTTGGTTGGGGGCACAGTTCTTAATCTACTACTGGTTAACTTGCAAGTTGGAGAGACCATTAGCTCGGTAATTACTTTTGGTTGTCCTTGTTTGGAAGAATTAACAAGTTAGCTGACTTGAGTACTTCGTTAACTACCTAATTAACTGGGATATTGCTTTGCTGATTGGTTAGTGACTTCTCTGATTAGTTCTGCGGCAGAGTTGAGGATTGTGACGTAGTTGTGTTGCGCAAAATTATATGTATTTATAATATTTTGTCACTGTTTCCATGAATTTCCCAAAGTTACCCTTTTCGTTACCTCCTCGTTTTCTATGAAGTCTTCTTACAGTGTCACTCTCTCCATTTTCCTTACGTTTTTCCACCCTCCCTTAATTTTTCTTTATTACCTCAGTCTATATTACCTTTACCTCTCATTCGTCGTCTTTCCTTCTGCTTCCAACCCTTTTCTGTCCTCCTCCTTTGTTGCTAATCTGTTTTATAACATATATGTGACGAATTTTTGTTTGAAGTGTAGTATGTATGTTGTCTGGTATATTTTCGTCGTACTTTTTGCCATGCGACGGTAATGACCTTTGACGTTTCGCTGCCAGGATCGGATAATGAAACCAATCAGTCTGTCTTTTCCCTCCTACTCTCTTTCATGCTGCTTCCACCACTCTCTCCTCTTCTTCAACCTCTGACGTCTTCTTTGTCCTCCCTCATCTCTTTCCCTCTGCTTCTACTTCTTCTCCATCTTCCCTTTACCACTCTCACTTTCTTTTCACTAACCTCTTTTTCACCCAGTTCCCCCTTTCCTCTTGACGCTACCCATTCCCTTTCTTCTCCTCCTTATACCTCAAATCTCCTCCTCCTCTTCCTGCTCCTCACCTTCCTGCCTCTTCTTCTCCTCCTCCTCTTTCTCAACCTTCCTTCACCTAAATTATCCGCCTCCTTCTTCATCTTTTCTGCTTCCGCCCTTCCTCACTGTTCATTTCTTTTCTTCCTCTACTCCTCAAATCTTCTTCCTCATTTCCCCATATCCTCCATCTACCCCTTGTCACTCTTCCTTTCTCTTTTTCTACTACCCATAAGCGCTTTTTTGTTCTCCTTTCTTCCTTCCCCCCCTTTTCCCTGCCTCTGACTTCTTCCTTCCTTTGCCTCGTATTTTTTTCCCATAATCTCTCCTTCCTCCTGCTTTCTCCTTTCCACCTCTCTCTCTCTCTCTCTCTCTCTCTCATTTTTCATCAATTTCATCATCATCTTCTTCTTCTTCTACCCTTAGTTTCTCTTTCTCCTGCCTCCTCCTTTTCTCGGGTCCTACCTTCCTCTCCTTTTTGTTCTTCACATAATCTCCTGTCTAGTCTTCCCTCCTCTTTCTCCCTGATTTTTCCGCGTCTTACTCTCACCTTTCCGTATCCATTATTTTTACTTTTAACCTCTCCTTCCTCCCCCATTCTCCTCTATCCCCTTTCTCCCCTTTATCACTATTTCCTTCCCACCATCTTCTACCATTGATTATTCTTCCTCCTGCTTTCTCCCTTCTCTCCCTTTTCCCCATTCATCACTCTATTTTCTTTCTTCATCTACCTTTAAACTCTTTTCATATTCCTTTTCTTCCTTCTCCTTATCCACGCTTCATACTCTTCCCCTTCCCTACCTTTCTTCTTTACACCAAATCTCATCTTCCTCCTACCCCTCCTCTTCCTTTTCTCCTTTAGCCCATAATCTCATCTTTCTCCTTCCCTCCCTTCTTCCCTCTCTCTCTCCCCATTTCTACATCTTATCTCCCCCCTTCTCTCCTTCTACCCAAAATCTCATCTTTCTCCTCCCCTCCCTTCTCCCCTCTTCCCCTCACTTTTCAACATCTAATCTCCCCCCTACAACTCCCCCCTCCCCTCAGTTCACCTGCATCTTTCTCCTCCTCTCTCGCTTTTCTCCTCCTACCCTTAATCTCATTTTTCTCCTCCCCTCCCTTCTCTCCTCTTCCCCTCACTTCTTCTACACCTAATCTTCCCCCTACAACTCCCCCCTTCCCTCAATACACCTCTCCTCCTCTCTTCCTTCTCTCCTCCTACCCTTAATCTCATCTTTCTCCTCCCCTCCTTTCTCTCCTCTTCCCCTCACTGCTTCTACACCTCATCTCCCCCCTACAACTCCCCCTCCCCCAGTACACCTGCCATCACTATGACAACCACCGTGTCGGGCCATGACAGAACACCTCATTAGCGAACTCCGGGCGAATATTCCTCCCTCAAAAATGAAAGTCTCCCTTAAAAATCGAGAAATTCATACGACCGACTCCATGAAAAAAAAAAAAAAAAAAAAAAAGGAGAAAAAAAATAATATAGAGTCCATCAGTTTAAAAAGAGAGAAGAAATTATCCACAGTTCGTAAGATAAATAATGAACTCAATCTATAAGGCTTTTCATTAAGGTCGTGCTAAGGAAGTACAAGAGACAGGTTAAGTCTTAGTATGCGACTGGTGTGTGTGTGTGTGTGTGTGTGTGTGTGTGTGTGTGTGTGTGTGTGTGTGTGTGTGTGTGTGTGTGTGTGTGTGTGTGTGAGAGAGAGAGAGAGAGAGAGAGAGAGAGAGAGAGAGAGAGAGAGAATAATAATACTTTTATTTTCACCTTTATCCGTGAAATAACTGATCCCTTACAAACTCGGAACTGTAGCCTACTCAAAGGGATCATCTCACAAAAGTAATAATAATAATAATAATAATAATAATAATAATAACAACAATAATAATAATAATAATAATAATAATAATAGGGCATGCGTGATTCTGTGATAATCCGATTTAGTGTACCCTCCAGAAGACAATAGACCCAGGTTTCGATTTCGTTCTTATTACACGCGCTCGCGAAACATGAGTGGATGCTAAGATTTGATCGGCGTGTATGTGTGTGTGTGTGTGTGTGTGTGTGTGTGTGTGAAGGTCTAATGTCAGGGCCACAAAGCAAGGTCAACTTTCATAGCTTTATCTACACGAGAAGAAAATTTATGGAAAGATTGAGGATAAGGCAAGAAAAAAAGGATTTAATTTTGAGAACAAGTAGCCAATTGTCACGGTCACACGGAAAGTTCATAGTCAGATAGTGTGTAACAGTGTGATGCTTAATAGTGTGAAATGTAACAGTGTGCTATGTAATATTTTGATTCTGGTTAGTCTGATCTGTAATAGAGTGATGTGTAATATCCTACTGTGATCTGTAATAACATAATCACTATACTCCTTTCACATTAACCTGACCCAGATTTTCGTTCTTTTGTAGCTTATTTCCCTTAGCACAGTGGCAGGAGAATTCAATGCTAGGGGCTCTACTTCCTCTCCATACAACTTCTTCGTAACTAGCATCATATTCTAGTGTCAATCTACCGTTACAAATTAGCACTCAAGATGAAAAGATGGCAATTTTAGGCCAAGTTAAAGTAAAAGCAGTATAGTAAAGCATTCAGTTATAGGGGACTCATTATCTACGCTAATGTCTTTTTCATACTCTTTTTTTTTATTCACCAAACGATACAACTCTAGAATGACTTTATGAACCAGACGGATTAGGTATATATCTCATTTTCTTAAAGCAGGGCGTCTGACTAAGCTGAATAAAGTCGTCTGAAAATGGCAAATATATGGATTACACCCTTGGGCTGATGAGTTAAAAGGAAGAAAGATATGAACCCAGTCTGTAACCCTCCGATACACAATGATACAAGAGAAGCTTAAATAGGAATACAAGAGGAAACATTTAAGACGGAAATACAGCAGAAATATAATGGAAGAAGTACAAGAACATTAGCATGCAACAGAAAGATATTAAACTGAATTTAACAACAGGTAAAAGGAAGAGCTAAAACAGGAATAAAACACTCAAGTAACAGAAAGAATATCTGTCTGTCTGTCTGTCTATCTGTCTACCAATCCGGTGTATTATAAATAGCAATGGTAATGGATGGGAACTGGTCGATGGGGCGTAAAACAGGTACATCTACAACTGGAAGACAAAAGGAAGGCAATACTAATAGAATTATGCAACACTACAAGTATACGAAGGAATATCTGTAATAATAATAATTAATATTAATAATAATAATAATAATAATAATAATAATAATGAAAACGATGATAATGATCATGTAATTGTGAGGGCACACACCATTCACTCATTCGATATAGTGCTGCCTTTGGGTTACTCTAAACTGAGTGACAAGCCAAATGGTTTCCTGTAAATCAAGAAGCCATTTACTACGTTGGGTGGTAATCATACGAGTATAACCACATGACTCCTGGTGGTTCAGAGGGTTAAGCCGCTCCTACCTGACTGGGGCTCTAAAAGTCTGTATCCGAGAGATAGTATAGAGTTTCCAGCTCACAAAATGCCACTCAGGAGCGGGGGAGGCTGGTCATCTTGGCCTTAAATGTCGGGACCGAGTAGCCCATCCCCGGGCTCCTACGATCCAAATGAAGAAAAAAGGACCGAATGGAAGGATGGATAATGATGATGATGATGACCGAAGCTAGGCGTAAAGTGGGCAGTACAATGAGTGTAAAAATATTCTTAATAATGAGGTGTTAATCTGATGATAAAATATGTAATAAAAATCTACATTATGAATATTGTAAATCACGTCATAAAAATAGAGATAATAATGGGAGGTAATTGGGATGGGTTGGCGTGTGTTGTGTCTCCCAAGTGAACCCGTCGCTCTTCATTAGCGCGGCTTTCCCTCCCCATCACCACCCGTCCCTCACGCTTTCCTGTCCCCTTACCTCCAACACCTGCCCTGCCTACACTACCTCTCTCACCTTCCCTTTCCCGCCTTTAACTCCACCCAGCCTACCCTTCTTCTTCCCCTCCCTCCTCACCTGGTTCCATCTCCTCTTTTTTCCCTTTCCTGTCCCTTTTATATCTGCTCTCGTTCTTTTCCCTCTACCCCTGCCGCCCCCTCTCTTTCCCTTACTTTCCATTTCCCTCTAGCCTTCTCTCACCTCCCACCCCCCTCCCGTTTTTCCATTCTCCTCTCTCTGCCTCTCAACACCACCCGTCCCTCTTACTTTCATTGTTTCTTTGCTCTTCTCACTCTCCTCTTATTTCCCCTTTTCAATGCTTCTATCCCCACATTCTTTCCCCCCGTCTTACTCACACCTTTTGTTTCTCCAGACCCGTCTCTTTCACTCTGCCTACTTTCTTGTACTTTTTGCCACTCACATCTTTTCTTTGCCATATTTCGCTGTCTTTTCTCCCCCTCCTCTCATCTCCCAACCCCACTTCTTTCCTACCTCCTCTTTTTCTCCTCTTTCCTTCTTCCGCAGTTCTGCTCCTCGCCTCCCTCTTCCGTTCTTCCGACCATCGCTTCCTTCCCCCAAACCCCATGTCCCTGCTCCACCCTCACAAACCCCACTTCCGTCCTTCCTCCTCTCTCCTCCTGTCTCATATTCTTACGCCCCCTATCATTCGTTGCCCATTTTTCCATTCCCTGTCCCCCCGTCCTCTCAATTCCCTTACTCTCTCCACCCTTCTCTTTCTTACTTCCCTTCTTCTGCTTCACACTTCCCTCTAGGCTTCCCCCAAACCTGTTTTTATCCGCCTTTATTACCCTCTTTCAGTTTATTACAGTCTTCCTTTACTTATTTTTCGTTGTTCCTTGCCACCTGTCCTATCCCATTCTCCCACGTCCCTCTCCCTGGCCTTCCCCTCTCTCCTAATCCGTTCCTCCTAAGCCCATTTCACCTTTTTCTCTTTCCCTCCTTCCCTCCTCCCTCTTGTCTTTGTTTCCTTCTCTCTCTTATTTTTTCTACCATATTTCCCTCTCCCTTCCTCCTACCACTGCAGTCATAGCCTCCTCTCCCTGTCCACTTTCCCTGCTCTCCCCTCAACCCCTTTTCATTTGTCTCTCTCATCATGCTTCCCTTCTCCTTCCCCTTTGTCATTCTTACAATCTCCCTCAACTTATTTTTCGTTATTCGTTTCCCCTCTCTTCCTGCCCTCTACCTAATTCCACCCAACCTTCTCTTTCCCCACCCCCACCCTACTTCTCCTAAGTCAGTTTCTCATATATCTTTCACCTATTTCCTTCCTCCACCTTCGCCTTTGCCATCACACATATTCTTATACTCTTTCTCTACATATCTTAAGCTGTGCTTTTCCTCCTTCCCTACATGTATTTCTTGGTTTCTCGTCCCCCCCCCATCTCTCTCTCTCTCTCTCTTTCTCTTTCTCTCTCTCTCTCTCCCTCCATCATTCCTTTGTTTCCTCTCTTTACCTCTTATTGCATTATCTGAATTTTACACTCCCACACAAGCGCTTACACATATAAAAACAGCAAAGACATTAGTGAACAGAGATGGGCACACACACACACACACACACACACACACACACACACACACACACACACACACACACACACACACACACACACACACACGCACGCACGCACGCACGCACGCAAGCGCGCGCGCGCGCAGATGGAACCATGAGTTACAGACAATAATGTTGTGTTTCAGTAGAATGTTATTTTTTTGTCTGTGTTGATCCACTATTGACATGTAATTTTCATCTCTTTCAGTATGATAATCTTTCTACTGCCAGACGACTTCACTCTGCTTTGGGAAGACATATACAAGCAGTAATGGAAGAGCTAAAACAACAACACACATATGTGATCGACAAGATGAAACAAAGCATCGAGTTAGGCCCGAAGCAATATCTGAGTCCGAACGTCTGACGGACCCCTGAGCATCGTTTCCTCTTGTCGATCACATGACTGGAGCAAGTTCGGCCGTGACCTTATACTCTTACCTTATCTAGGCTATCCAACTTGTTCTCCGTCCTTCACTCATCCTTGCCAGGGTTCAGTGAATACCTGAAATTGAATAAAATCCTTAGCATATTAACATAACCTCAACACCCTTACCTTAACATGTATCGTTAGCAAGTTACTGATGTTGATTATGTCAGGAGATGATTTATGAGTGTTGCTTATGTCAGGAAATGATTTATGAAGTCAAATACATTTTAAATATTGATAAACTCGGAAGCAAAGTTCTATGTTAATTATTTTCATCTAGTTACAGTGTTATAACAAAGAGAATCATTAGCAGTAAAAGTGGTACTGTATTTTAGTGGCGTTAAGAATCTAAGATGGTGGAGGTACAAAGCTTGGACCACCAGAACCAGTGTGGACCATCCCAGTAGTGTCCATCTGGCCTTGTGACACTGACCACGACACTTGGGTGGCGTATATGATAGCATGGTTCAAATACACTCAATATCTCTTGCGCTCTTTTGACCCCAGAAAGAAAAAAAAGACCTTACGATTAAAGAACTTTTGAAGTGGATACAGAAGCAACTCAAAACTTGGCAACACGTATTTTTTAAAAGAACTCATACACATTTTTTGCTTCTACCTCTTAACCTGTGCCGTACAAACAATGCCTTATGCTTTCACGAGTCAGCATTTATCACCTGAAGGCACCTTGCTCTACACTGCACAGTCTCCTGCAACATTCAGACCGAGCTCTGTAACTTTGAAGTCTCTTCTCTGAACTTATACTAAGTTTTTCTTAGTTTACATGCAGTAATTATAAGTAACCTAAAAGTACAAATTAATACTAATTATGCACTTAGTAATATGCGTCTACAGACTCTACACTCCCCTTTTTAAAAAGTTGGTAATAGACAAGTGAAGTCCTTTAAGCTCTGCCAAAATCATTTACAGGTGATATTTAGCCCATACTAAACATTTTCAAGGGAAAGATTACTGCCGGGAACTATTTTTCAGTGAATCACTGCACAAAGAGTACTTAGCAATTGTTCTGAAGTGTAATACTGCCTGGCCAATCTACCTTTGGTTGCCAATTTCAGTTGCATTATGGTCACTGTTACAGAGATCATGTTCCGTAGAGATATTCATAAAGAGTTGCTCGAGACTGCAAACATCCAATCACAGTTACCAATCACTTAGTTCTTTATCTCCTAATGCAAATCCAAAACCAAGCTGTTCTGATGTTTACACCTAGTCAACCCCTTCGACTGAAATAGATTTATCTTTTATTCTTGTTATCGCTGGACGATTTTATTTATCTGAGGGGAAGCATCTCGAATGGGAGGAGTTAGATGATCCTTTATTCACCCCTTCATTATCATAAATCTCACTATGGCTGAATAAAATCGTCTGGCAGTGACTTGATTAAAATGAAACAAAGGGAGTAATATAAGAGAGGTTCTTCCTAGCCTCAACAAATTATCTGGCAGTATCCGGAACGAAGTCCAGATTCGCTGTCATGGTCGGGAACGTAATGTAGACTTTCTAACCCTTTCACTTTGAGAGTTGTATATTGAAATGACTAACTTATGAACATTCTACTCTACGCTCGGCTTTACTTTGCTGAGGAAAAACGATAAGGAAAGAAATTACGATCCTCTCTCTCTCTCTCTCTCTCTCTCTCCGGCCCTTCTTTGTCTTTGTCATTCCCTTCGCTTCTCTCCTCTCTCATTATTCACTCCTCTCCTCCTTCCCCTGTCCTTCTTAATCTCCCCTTCGCTATACCACTTCATACCGTCGTTAATCGCCCAAGTTCATCAGTCTTTCTGCATTAACCATCTGTCTCCCTTCTGTCTCACACAATCTCTCTCTCCCCTTGTTTCTTCACCGCATTTATCTCATTTCTCTCCGAGTGTCTCTGCTTTACTAATATTTTCGTCATTTCTCCATTTTTCTCATTTCTTTCTGTGTCTCCAGCTTTACTGATCTCATTTCTCCCTTATATGTTCTCTAGTTTTCTTTTAATTTTATTTCAGAATTATTTTTGCCTCTTGTTTGTTTCATATTTTTACCTTATTTCTCCCTGTGTGTGTGTGTGTGTGTGTGTGTGTGTGTGTGTGTGTGTGTGTGTGTGTGTGTGTGTGTGTGTGTGTGTGTGTGTGTGTGTGTGTGTGTGTGTGCGTGCGTGCGTGCGTGCGTGCGTGCGTGCGTGCGTGCGTGCGTGCGTGCGTGCGTGTGTGTGTGTGTGTGTGTGTGTGTGTGTGTGTGTGTGTGTGTGTGTGTGTGTGTTTTACTAATCTTTTCGTTTCCCATAAGCAAAGTATATTCTCCATTTGTATTTTGCGCCTTTTTTTTAAATTACTTCCAGACTTGTTTTTTCCTCCTGTTTGTTTTCTGCATTTCTCTCATTTCTCTCTGCGTATACTAATCTTTTCTTCATTTCTCACAAATACATACTCTGATTGGCTTCCCTGTGTTTTCTACCCTTCACATGATTTCCCCAATCATTATTTCCCCCGTATTCATTATGTTTGCCTCTTTGTTTCGACAATCTTTTCTTTCTTTCACATACATTAACTACTTACGTGTAGGCTAGTCAATTACAGCTCTTCACCTGTAGTCTCTCTCTCTCTCTCTCTCTCTCTCTGCAGCACCTATCTCGTTTATACCTTAAGGAATATCTGCACGAGTTTCTACAAATATGTTTCTTAGCTGTACTTATTCCATTATTTCCTTTATCTACTTTCATTATACCATATTTCGCAATTCCCTGAAAACTTCTTAGTCACAATAACCTGTAATACAGGATTCTCTTCCCTAACCTGAATAAAATCGTCTGAGGGCAGCAAGGACAAGATAAACAAGTTACCTTTTTACTTACTGTATAGCCACAATAAGGAAACTTTGCCATAACTATTTATGGTATTGATTGTCTTTGTAAGCACGGGTACAGTTTACATTTGTTTCAGTAACTGGCTAACTGTATGCTTAACTGTAACCATATTCCTTTTAGATGATGAGACGGAATACAGTTATATTTCTGTAAAGTTACATCTTTACAGCTTTTGTGGTTTTCTCTAAACCGTGTTACAAAGAAAACACTGGGCAGATCCGAATTCAGTACTTTTCACTAAGCTAAACGGCAAAATATTCAGCCAAAAATCTCAGCAAACTATTTCTCCATACGATTTTCAACCAAATGGCTGCATCTCAATTAGTTTCTAAGATATTTCAATTTCACATAGGCAATTTTTGCACCAAAAATGAGTTAATGACCTTCAAAAATACGTCATGGTTATTTATATTTGTCACAAGTACTTGGGTTACCTTTGGGTACCTTCATGTATAATATCAATATATACGGAAAAAAAAGCGCAAGTAAAAATTCTAATATATATATATTGCGAAGCTTAATAACACATCCTGGAACTAAAGGGGTTGACTCGAGATAAAGTATAGCGACGAAAAATCACCGCCCAATCTGTCTGGACAATAACACACCCGTAATATGCTGTAGGTCAAAGTCACCTAATCTGTGGCGAGTTTGCATAATATGACCCTTATAATGCCGGCAGGAGATACTGTCGCAGGAACCGACCTATAAAAGCTTTGTTCACCTCTTCTGCTTTTTACTTTCCTCTGCAGGTTAATATTTCCAAGCTAAGAGAGGACTGGTGTGATTCTCTGCGTCTAGGTTGTTCTCTTTGATACGGTGCGTCAGTGAGGGAAGTGATGGCCAACTAAGTGTGAAGAAGAGCAGTGGGAAAGCAGGCGGACCTTTATCCCTGACTATACTGTTGAAATGACAGGGAACGGAGGAGGAGGGGATACTGAGGAGAGCAATTTGTATCACTACATTATCATTGCTCGCTCATCGCATTTTTATGGTCTCCACACTATGCTGGGAACCATATTATACTAGACCAGTTTTCTTTTACATCTTCTTTTTCTCCTTGTCTTTCTTTCTTCCAAACACATTTTACTTTGGTGTCTCATCTTCACTTCATCACCAATTCACTTCAAATTTTGTAATCGTTTTCCTCGGAGAAATTCCCCAGACAACTTTATATTTGTATTTTATTTAGGCGATTTAAAGGACTATGTGGGCCTATGTGGGGTTAAAATATAAACCTTACATACACACTTTATTTTTAAACCCTGTGTCGTTTCACCTTCATTAATCATTACACCAATTTGCACCTAAGCCTCACCTTTTCCATAAGTAGGTGAACTGCTGCTGTGTGGAGACCATTCTGCATTCCCTTTTTAAGTTTGGCATTCTTTTAACTATGTATGATCCATCACTCTTGTCTTTTTTCCCGTTTATTCTGTAATCCCTCACTTTTCTATATTTATCAATTTCTCTCTTATAATCTCTTACGTGTTGCTGTGTGGGTAATTATTATATCGATTTTCTTTAATTATTAGTTTTACTACCTTGGTGCTGCCATTTTAGCCCCCCCCCCTCTCTCTCTCTCATCTAATTACAGTAATGGAGTAGCTACTTTTGGCAGTCTGGTCCAGTATAAGCGCTACTTCCCAAGCGGCAACACGCGCACACACACACACACACACACACACACACACACACACACACACGAGAAATACCACATGGAGAAAAAGAGATCTGTAAAATTAATAACGATGTAGAAGAGAAATAAACCTGTGTGGCAAGAATATCTCACAGAAAATCAACTGAACTTTCACGATGAAATACTTATATGGGTTTTTGCAAGTGAAAGAATTACTGAAGGAAGGAATCCGGTCAAGAAATTCAATGTTCCAGGAAATTACGGTAAATCCTGAGAGTGAGTTAAGATCCGAGAAGAGACAAGAAAGGGGGAAAAGAGAAACAGGAAAAGAGGAAAGGAGGAACAATAAATGAAGAAAGAAGAAACAAGAACAGAGGAAAGGAGAAAAATGAAAGAGGGAAAGGAGAAACCAGAAAAGAGGAAAGGAGAATCAAGAAGGAATGGAGAAATATATAAGTAGGAAAGGAGAAACAAGAAAGGAAGAAAGGAGAAACAAGAAAGGAAGAAAAGAGAAACAAGAAAGGAAAGGAGAAACAAGAAAAGAAAGGAGAAACACGAAAAGAGAAACAAGAATGGAAGAAAGGAGAAACAAGAAAGGAAAGGAGAAACAAGAAAGGAAAGGAAAAAAAAAAGAAAGGAGGAAAGGAGAAACAGGAAAGGAGGAAAGAGGAAACAAGAACACAGGAAAGGAGAAACAAGAAAGGAAAGGAGAATTAAGAAAGAAGAGGAATGGAGAAACAAGAAAGGAGGCAAGTAGAACCAAGAACGGAAAGGAGAAGCAGAATGGGAGGAAAGGAGAAACAAGAAAGGAGGCAAGTAGAACCAAGAACGGAAAGGAGAAACAGAATGGGAGGAAAGGAGAAACAAGAAAGGAGGAATGGAAGAAAAAGAAAAAGAAAGGAGAAACAAGAAAATGTGAAAGGGGAAACAAAAAAGCAGGAGACACAAGCATAGTGAAAGAGATATACCAAGAAAGATGGAAAGATGAAAGAAAGGAGGATAAAGAAAAAATTTAAAAGAACAATAATATAAACTCTCGCAGGAATGGAATACACCAGTGACCTGACAAAACAAAAAATCCAGGAAGAAGGAACCCGACAGTGGAAAACCAATAAAAGTTGTTCTTACCAGAGAAATTTGAATAAGAAAAAAAAAATATGGGTAAAATTATTTCGAGATGCCAGGATGCATTGCCCTTCAAAGACTGAAGGTTGTATGCAACTGGAAATGAACAATTATTGCTTTTTCCGAATCGTTGGCTTTGATATATACAAAATATTCAACTGAGATAGCGTATATTATAGTTATGACCCTACTTCGATGTTTTTATGGTATGGTTATATCTGAGTTATACTGGAATTATACCTGTCTCTGATTTTCAGTACAGAGACGGCTGACTTTCCAAGCATAACGTGGACGTAGACCTTAACCTTTTAGTCCGTGCGAATTTTCATAAGCAGAGGAAATACTGTTTAGGGATAATTATATATAGGCCTATATTATTAAAAAAAACAAAGAAAAAAACATTATCACAGTGGATGGATGGATGGCTCTGATTTCTAGCCTCCTAATCTAGACGGGACTTTTGAAATCTGATTATAGCAAGTTTAGACAGAATAAATTGAAGAGGATGTCACCGAAGAGAGGGGGATGATGATAAGAATTCATCAAGATATTTCAGTTTCCAGCTTCCGTTCTCATGGTTTTGTGCACATAATCCACGCAGTTCCACATTCTCTCTCTCTCTCTCTCTCTCTCTTCCGTTCTTATGGTTTTGTTCAAATAATCCATGCAGTTCCACATTCTCTCTCTCTCTCTCTCTCTCTCTCTCTCTCTCTCTCTCTCTCTCTCTCATACAGTTTATAATTCAGCCAATAATCCAGTACATTCAATAACTCTCTTAGAAGTGCTGCTCATTTGGAGCTACTTCTCTTTGCCGCTGGATATATTTCACAACACCACTTACAGTACATTCTCCGCGATTTAAGTTGCACGTATCACAGAAGTATCTTTTAGGGAGTAACTGAAGCAAACAATATCTAAAATAAGAATAAGCAAAACACAAGAAAATACGAAAGCGGAATGTGTAAAATAAACTGCAAAAGAACAAGTGCTACGGAGTCACCAATGTCTGAGGGAATTGGGTTCAGTATATTCTAAAACAGCATCACCAACAGCACATAGGAATGCAAGGTAGTTTCAATCCCCTCAGTCTGATGACGATTTTTATTTCTTATTTCTCCTCACACCAGACGATTTTCTTCAAGTTAGGGAAAACCTGTTGCAGTGAAGAAACTACTGAAGACTACATCTAATTCCTCCACTGCGAAAAGTCTCCACAATGCTGAAGAAAGTCGTGTGGTGGCAGGAAAAACAGAATATATGTCACTAGAGAGAAAGGGATAATTTCTTCAGTCTGAGGGCGTCAGTTTTAATAATTCTTGCTGTCACCGATTTACAATTTCACTTTTGTAGATGTCCAGTTATAGTAATGGATAATAAAGGCTATATGATATCTAACCATTATAACACGGAAAATTCTTCCAGAGCTGAATAAAGTCGTCTTTAGTTAATATAAATAAAAGAGAATCTTGTCCTCGTTGTGAATGGCTTAAAAATATAAACAGCATACTATCTATCTACCTACAGTATCTATATATAGCCAAGCGCCTTAATCCCGTAAGGGGTGGCCACAAACAAATCGCCTCCATGTCGCCCTGTCCCCTTCCATCGTGCTACTTTCCCCCTCTCTACGATAAAAAAAACTATAATATGATAAATTATACGGCAGTCTCGAATTCCAGCAAGAAAATGGCCTGCTATGCTGGAGAATATCATCACCAAACAAGAGTGCAGGGGAGACTTAACAAGACGAACACTCTGGGTCCACCGTGCTGCCAGGCGTTCTAATGTCCTCCTTGAGTCTAGTCTTTATATCCTAATAAGGCCAAGAACGACCTTACCTGAAATCTACCCGCTCTTCACGACAGTCATTACTAGGGCTACCCGTGAATCGATCTGACATAACTGGAGAAACTTGCTCTCAACCCTTTCACTACAATGACTTTTCTTCCAACTTCCACATGACTCAGCTCATAAGATCTCCTACTGATGGCGACATATGAACCCTCCAACTTCAGAAAAAATAATCTCATGGATGGTAAAATCGTCTGGAAGAAACAAGAAGGTGAAAAAAGACGTCGCCGTAGTGAAGGGGTTAAAGATGCCGTAAAGGCTATAAAAGAAAATTACCATCCAAAGAAATGCTATAAAAAGTGCTGAAAATAACTTACAATATCACAAAAAAAAGAACTAAAATCCCTTAAATATAGCTAGAAAAGTGTTGATATATGCAAAATGGCTTTGTCTAGAAAATATGCTCAAAAATCTTAAAAATTGCTGAAAGGGTAAAATATCTAGAGTGTCAAGAACAGTGTTAGGAAAAAGTTCTGAAATCTCTAGTTCGATATTTTTTATTATTATGACGAATATAATGTAATGCTTGTTTGGAATTTCGGTGATGGGAAGATCTTAAAAGCTGTAGTTTTACCTACCAATTCATTAAATAAGAAAAAAAAAGCTAATAATTACACCATCCTCTCCAAAACACACACACACACACACACACACACACACACACACACACACCAGCTCTTCCACCCCTACACACACATTCCCACACCACACCTCCACACATACCCCACCCCCACACTCCCACACCCTACCCTACTGCCACACCACTTCCTTAACGACAAAGGCTTGAGATAATCAGAGGAAATATAGTGCGGTATGATTGGTCCTTAAGCGTAGTGAGGCAGGCCAATACCCGCCTTATTACCTCTATTCTCCAGGGCTGCGTTCAATAGAAATTTTAGAGTAAATGCCGTGTTATCGACCTGCAGCGTGCCTTTATACCGTGCCTTTTCTTTTCTTTTTCTTGATTTTCTTATTCTCTCTCTCTCTCTTTCTCGACCTACTGCCTGCTTCTGTACCATGTGTTTTCTTTTCCTCTTGTTCTTGTTTTTATCTTTTTCTCGATCCACTGTCTGCTTCTGTACCAAGTCTTTCCTTTTCATTTTAATTTTTTTTTTTATCTTTTTTTCTCTCTCGATATGCTGCCTGCTTCTATACCAAATTTTTTCATTACCTGTTTTTATTATTTTTCTAATGTCTTCTCTTCTCGATCCGCTGCATTTATCTATACCAGATTTTTTCTTCTCTGATTCAGTGTTTTTCATCCCTCCACTTTCTTTTTTCTCAGTTTAATTTTCTCTTTCTGTCTCTGTCTGCCCATCTTGCTGTCCCTGTCTTTCTGTCTGCCAATCTGTCTGCCTATTTATCATCTAGTTATCTACCTATCCATCCATGTGTCTATCTATCCATCTACAGTTATCTCCAACACTTCTACCCTCCCTCTGACAATCCCTTACGCTTAGCTACCCCCAGCATTCCCCATCCCACTCCCCTTCCCTCATTGCTATCATTTTTTTCCGTCTTTCCTGCGGTATTTTTGGCTAAAGGGGTGGAAACAGTGGATAATGATGTCTGATAGAGATGTATGCGTGGGGCCAATAGCCGTGCCCTGCCCAGTTCTCTTATTTATGGCACCCTTCCACAGGTTTGCTCCACTTACTGAGGGAAGAGAGCGGAAAAAATAAAGAAGAGAAAAAATAAAGGAAGTTAGGGGGATCTGGGGCAACCTCCAAGGAAAGAGGAAGAAGGTAGGGGGTATGGGGAGAATTAGTGGCCTGACCTTAACCTTATCAGTACAGTTTGACGTTAAATTTATTACATCATATATAAATACTTTCTACATTATATTCTAACTATAACCAAACATTTACTAGCTTAGGAGGGTGCTCTACTAGTGGAGTGATTCAAGAAAAATGAAACAAACTCCCCCCGTCTAAAAAAAGAAATAAATATAATCTCCTGAGATTAATAAAATCGAGTCAGTTAGAATATTGTAAAAATGGCGTTCTCGACTGAAAGAAATTAAAATATGAGGAGCAAAATGGGATATGAACTGAGTATATGGCGTACTCCCTAAGGGGAATTGCTGGATTGGAGAGTGCATAGGTAGGCCCTTATGAAAGAACAGAAAATGATGCAGTATGGTCAGACAACACGGATAGCCCCAAAATAAGAAAAAAAGTGCGTGTGTGTGGAACATTAGTAACCAGCCACGAAGAAAAGAAGAAAAAAGTGAGATAGGGTGAAAATAAATGGCCACCCCCCCCCACAAAAAAAAAAAGGAAAACTGGGATGGGGAGGGGATACAGCAAGTGAGGCAAGGGAAATTATAAGGCTGGCTCCCTAAGATAAAGAAGAAAAAGATGGGTTGGGATAAAAATAAATGGCTACGTCTCTAGGAAAAGAGAGAAAATAAGATAAAGGAAAATACCTGGCAAGCTCTCAAAGAATAAAGAAGAAAGGGGTACAGTGCGAGCAGGCAAGACCTTCAAGAAAAAGGTGGAATAGTGTAAAAGTATTTGGCTGTCTAACTAAGTGTGAAAAAAAAAGTATAGGGTGATAAAATACAGTTTATAGCTGGACTCTAAGAAAAATAAATATTAGATGGGATATACAGAGACAGCACATGGCTAGCTCCTTAGGGAAAAGAAAGGGGGAAGGGGGAGGGCGCAAACATATAGCCAGTCTCTACATACAGGGAGAAAGTGATGGGATAGAAGGAGAGTGAATAGCCAGCTCCCTAGGAAAACCATGGGAATTTACGTGCAAAGCAGGGAAAGGATGACATATTTTTTCCCTTAAGTCTTGGAACCACCTGATCATTTCCTTCAACTCACAATTACTTCATTTTGAGAGGAAGTTAATTTTGGCAACATGTCTAACCCTTGAGGCTCGAAAAGTCTCTCCCAAGCTGAATATTATACTCAAGAGGTAACAGCAATAATTTTTAAACGGCGTCCTCTGATACCAGTGGTTAATATAAAGAATAAAAAGGTGGGGAAAGGGGAGGGAGTGTATGACCATTAAACAAGAAAATGGTGGGGTACGGAGCAAAGGTGTACAGTATATTGGACAACACCTAGGAAAAAAAATAGAGTGTAGGAGAGAGGAGGGGTGAAAGACGTCTAGTTATTGTGTACTGTACAAGATGAAAACGTGAAGAGAGGAGGAAGAGGAGAAAAATTTTGTTTACTCTCTCTCTCTCTCTCTCATCACTGTGCCGTAACCTACAATGAAAATCTTGCAACTCATCATTTCACTTCTTCTTCCTTAATTTGCCTCATGCCCATATATGGTCTCATTTTCTTACATTTCTCCGACATTCCTTCTTTCTAACAGCCCTACATTTCCTCTGCCTAACTTTTTTTTCTTTGCTTATGCCTTTTTCACATTATTCTTTATGAAATATTGATACTTTCTTGACAACCGTATCTTTAATTATCGTTCACTACTATTTTTCTTTGTTTCTCCTTTTTTCCACTACGTCTGTTTCCGGTCAAGTATTTCGATTATTTGCTCTCTCTCTCTCTCTCTCTCTCTCTCTCTCTCTGTAGCGTACCTTATTAATCCATGCATCGTATCTTTTTTTTTTTTTTCCCTTCGCCTTCCTTTTTCCCCTCAGCACATTCCCCTTAATGCATTTTTTACCTGACCCAAAACTTGTTATACCCTAATACACTTTTCATGTTCTTTATTTTTTTTATTTTTCTTATTTATTTTATTTTATTTTATTTTTTTGATAACCGCGCCTTACACTGGTACACTTCGGGGATTCCTAGCACTTACCCACGAGTGTTGTGTGTGGGTGTAGCGAGCCTATGTTCTGTTATTCTACCCACGCTGAATGGAGATATGAAAGAAGGTAAGGGAAAAGTGTAGATAGAAGTTACCCTCTCATGATCCAGGCAACTCTATTATTCCATTATAGTTAACTCAAGACGAGAGAGAGAGAGAGAGAGAGAGAGAGAGAGAGAGAGAGAGAGAGAGAGAGAAAGAGAGAGAGGGTGCTAACTTAGTGACGCCTAACACCCTCATGGTCCGAACAAGTCTAGTTTTCCATTCCAGGTAATGCCAAACAATTGCATTTACCTAGAAATGAATTAGCCTACAGGAGTCACCACAACCTCTCTCACATTAATAACTTGAGAATTTTTTTTTTCCATTTAACGTTTAGGCTTTTATTCAGCTGAGACAAACATAGGCGCCTGAGAGGATTGAGAGGATTCACTATCACCACTAACCTTCTCATGGTCCATACAACTCTAGCTTTCTCTTCCAGTTAACGTCAGATGGTTCAGCTAAGAGTGAGGTACAGGATACGAGAAGAATTTGAAGGGTTTAGAGGGATACTTGATACAGGTATGTAGGAGGACTGCTGGGCCTTGAGAGCAGGCTGTGAAGCCTATGCCCAGAGTCGGACACATAAAAAAAAAAAAAAAAAAAAAAAGGTGCCTTTGTACACTCACATGGTTCTATATTTATAAACTTTCTCCAGTGTGTCGACATTCCAAACTGCCGTGAACAGGTCAGAATGGAGACATATGCCTACACTGGGAACTACAGCGATGTATTGTATTTATAAACTTTCTTGCTCTTCATCTGCGAGTAAAATGGCTTGTTTATTCTTTTGTCTTTACTAATGTGGCTACGAAACATTCCATCGTCATGGCATGGTTGATAAATGGAAAGATATGACACAAGGAGCATTTCTGATATTAGGTAACTTCTGTCACACTCGTTTATCGTAGATAGTAGCCAAGATCCTTTATGAATACGGCCGTAGGAATCAATTTTTTTTTTTCTTAATAACCTTTTTTTCACATGTAGGTGTAATTCTTTTCAATTTTCTTAAATAGTACATGATATTACCTGTTACGTCTTCACACATCCATCTACCGCATACTTGACGGCTGTACTTAACTACTGTAGTGTGGTTACTTATATGAAAAACTACGAAAATCAAAACAGCTTATAATAATAATAATAATAATAATAATAATAATAATAAGAAGAACAACAACAACAACAACAACAACAATATTAATAATAATAATAATAGTAATAATAATGAACTGCAACGAAGACTTGTGTACCCTATAAATTTGTTAAATAAGATCCTATGTAAAGACGGACCGTTCTGTTGTCGTGCAGTGTAAGTGGAAATAATCACGTATTATTTCTGTACCAATCTTCTAAGGAAACCCGCCACCTGGAAGCCATGTATCTTTCTTAACCCCTCCAGTCCGGTGACATATTATATACATTTTTCCTTGCCCCCTTCAAAAGGTTAATTCTCCTGAGGATACATTTTTAGAACTGAAGGGAGTAGATGTAGCCTTCATTAGCCCCTTTAATGACTTCGGTGCTCTATTAAGCTAAGGGAAATCGTCTGAAGAGAGCAAGAAGAAGAAAATTAAATATCCTCTGGCTGAAGGGATGAAATATGTACGTGGTAGGTAAAAAAAAGAAAATGTTAATTAACCCTTTGTGAAGGTAAGGATCCCTTCAGTACCTTCCATCTGATGATCATTTGTTTTATTCTTGCTACCACCAGACGATTTTCTTCAGGAGGGGAATTTTTTGTTGTGAAGGGTCAGCAACTATCTCCACTATACTCGTTTTACTCTAACCAGTCCTAGATTTTCGTCCTTTCCAGTCTATTTCATGCAGGTCTGTGGCAGAAAATGACTATACTATCACTGTTTTTTTCCACAACACTTCTTCATGACTAGCCTCATATTCCAGGGTTAATCTACTGATAGGGTATTGTATTCAAGATGGGGAGGAGGCAAATTTAGGCCAAGTTAGAGTAAAGGGAGTATAGTCCTCTAGCAACCTGACATCTCACCCCAATCTGAATGAAACACTTTAGGTGCAGGGAGAATGAAATGTATATCACGTCACCAGACTGAAAGGATCAAGTATGTTTGAAAGTTGAGTAGACTGTACGGACCCTACTTTCTTGTCTACAACGTTGTCTAATTAAACCTGCAGGTAGGTAAAATTGCTTAGTACAGGGAAAGACATAAGTAGAGGGAACAGATGGCAGCCTTAATAATCTCCCTAAGTACCAAAGGCCCCTGCCAAGATGAAGGAAAACTTATGGAGGAAGATGAATAAAAGACGACGTTTTATTAGTTAGGGGTTAATTAGCTATGACACTTAAAGCCAAGCGGAGCATGAAAGCTTATAGAGAAAGAAGTATAACAAAGAAAAATTACTCGTGAGAAAAACATTATAGTATACCCAGAATTCTTGGTACAGGGTAAGTCGGGATGAGGAGCAAGGGAGGAGAGGGGAGGGAATGAAGGAGAGGCAGAGGGAAGGGGAGGGGTTGGGAGGAGGGAGAGAGGGGAAGGGAGTACGGGGGTGGGTGTGGGGTAACAGTATGTTTTGATTTAGGTTCCCTTCAATAAGACGCTATAAGAAAAGGTCCGGGTACCCACTTTCTACCCTAATCGTACCCTCATCGGACCCGCCAAGCGTCAGACCGCATCACACACACACACACACACACACACACACACACACTAGGGCTTCTAGCTTGAAACTGTCTGATCATTCCCCGTTTCTCGCTGGCACACGATAACTTGTAGCACTTCTTCCTTTGAGCGACTGATTCAGCGTATTACACATATGATCTTTTTCGATACAGCGACTTCTTATTTAATTCTTGCTGCCTCCAGACGATTATATTTAGAAAAGATCCGTGTTATTTCCAGTGAGTAGTGGAGTTATACCTGGACCTCCATTTTAAAATATTTCTCCTGATCTGCATAAGAGTAGCCTAAAGATAGAAAGAAAAAAGTCATCGTATTGAAAAGATTAATATATTCTTATTTTACCACATGTACATTTTTCATATCGACCTCGTCTGCATCAGTGATAAAAACAAAGGGGGGGGGGACATTTAGGAGCAACAGGCAGACTAACTCGAGGAAAATGGCGTTGCGAAAATCCCCTAAACCAACAAGAATAAGTGTGTGTGTATCGTGGCTTCCGTGGCGTGACAGTGTGAGGCTTGGGGTGGCACGTGGCATAAATTATTAAGATAACGTGGCCTGAACGACAGCGTGACGTGTCAGATACCGCTGCATGGTTTAGATAGCTGGACAGATAACCCCGGCTTTTCGGTGGGACTAAGGGTGATTGATGATGATGATGATGATGATGATGATGATGATGATGATGATGATGATGATGATGATGAAGATGATGATGGACCTTATTTTGATGTGTATATAACCTAGAGAAGACATCGAGACAAGACAGATACAGTGATATGAGAGTTAGCGTGATAAAATAGTGTGACGTAGGTGAAGATAGTGATGTGAATTCCACAGGCCTCGACGCTGTGGCATGAAGCGAAAGAAGACAGTTCAGTATGATATGACAAGCAATATGACAAGACTACCTAACGTTACATGGCAGACAACGCGACATGACAATCGAAAATGACTGATGACGTGACATGAGTAATAACTTGACGTGATGTATAAGGTGATTTCATGGACAGAGTGACGATGGCTTCCAAAATCCTGAGAAAAAGAAGTGTCCGTCTACAACAGAAGCCATAGAGCAAACAGAAAGTAAACCTGAGAGAGAGAGAGAGAGAGAGAGAGAGAGAGAGAGAGAGAGAGAGAGAGAGAGAGAGCTGTCTGAAGGATTCAAATTTTGCCCCAGGCTTGACGGACGGCCATTGCAGTGCTTAATGAAGTAGTAAACGCTTCACTGAAATCTTACAAAAATGACGATCTATAGTCTGTATGGAATTTCAGACACTCGACAGTGGATTGCTCCCAGACAGAAACCATACTGACGGTCAGCAATAAGGATCTGAAAAGAAAGGTGCTTCAAACTCGCCTCGCTGAAGACAGACTTTAGATACCCGTTTCTGCATCTGTACTAGCCCTTCTTCGCGGAGGGAGAATGATGGCCAAATGAGCACTTCCCCATGCTGACAAAGTACGAATGGGGTAGTATTGTCTGTTGGGAGAGTGATGCTTGTGAAAGTAAACGTGTTGTACTGACTATATTCCCGTGTGTCACAATCTGCACAGTACATGTATATGCCATCGGTAAAATGACACGGTTCGAGCATACGCTGGCCTACTACAAGCAGCCACTTTATTGTCTGCCATCGTGTGAGCTCCAAGCCCAGACTCGGGGTAGATGTCTCACATGATCATTTAAAAATACAAGAAATTAAAGCACTAAGGCAATAGTTAGGTGGTTGGGAATGGATACCCGACTTTTCGACAGGCTGAGTGACATCATTCTTCCAGCAGGAAGGAAAGATCTAGGTTTACCGAAACAGAGTTGGCCTTGGCATTTTGTCAGCAATGCACAACAGTTTTTGAGAATAACATCAGGGATCCCACCAGAACCGGACTCCTTATTAGTACAGAGACCAAAGGGGCAGAAAGCATAATCTTCAATATATTTTTAATATCAGGATTAGAAAGTACAAATAGGAAACAGATGGAGAAGCATCCTTCATAATCGTCTAGGGTATAGTTGGTGGCGAAAGTCTTTGTAAACAGTTAAGTTTTATCTGATGTAGAAACAGGGACAGATCCATCTAAGTGAACCAGATGGAAGAACGAGAAAATAAATCTGCTGGTCAAGTTTTTCACGTGACAGAAGGTGTGAGGCATGTTTATACTGAAAGTTTCATTGCACTTGGAAAGGTTTAAGTTATTTTTTGGGAAAAGACGAAGAACAGATTTATCACGACTCTGGGAAGAAAGATAAAGTCAACAAAATTTTGTACCATTTCAAGCTTACCTCTCGTGTTACGGAAGGATTAGAACGTAGTTTTTAGCATTAATCTACGGGAGGGAAAAAGAACATTAACCTGGAAAACGCATAAAGTAACATGGCAAGCGGATACATAAGGCGACATGAGATATATAATCATGTGCCACAGTAGATAGTAAAACTCGAATTATACAACGTGATATGGCACAGTATGACGACGTGATTTCGATAATATGACAGCATAAAGAAGCCATAGGCTTTAGCTAACGTGGCACTACAGATATTATTACACGACAGCACACGTGACAGCACACCAACAAAGCAGTAAACCATCAGTTCAGCATAGCATGGCCAAAGTGAGCTCAGAATGGCAGTAATAAGGTGAGTATTCCATTGGCCTGAGAGTACCCGAAGTGAGCTGAACATGCCAGAGAGCTGAGAAGCAAGTGAGCTAAGTAAGGTAGTAATAAAGTGAGCATTCCGTTGAGGCCAACATACCAGCTGAGTGCCGAACATACCTAAGAGCTGAAGGCAAGTGAGCACAGTTTGATAGTAATGTGGTAAGCATGCCAAAGAGCTCAGTATACCTAAAGTGAGATAAGCATACCACCGAGCTTAGGATAAGTGAGCTCAATATGGCATTAATGAGGCGAGCACTGTAGTGAGCTCAGTATACCAGATCCAAGGATAAGAGAGAGCTGAGGGGTACTCTGCCAAAGTCCCCGCGGCTGGCGACTGTTTGCTCTCAATTATGTGTCGCTACTCCGTTTGCCCGTCAGTCCAGCTCCAGTCAGGTCGTCTGTCTCTATGTCTGTCCCGTCTGTTTTTCTGTCTCTCTCTCTGTGTATGCATGTATGTGCTGCCTTTGGTAGATGTCAATCTGTGTGTGTGTGTGTGTGTGTGTGTGTGTGTGTGTGTGTGTGTGTGTGTGTGTGTGTGTGTGTGTGTGTGTGTGTGTGTGTGTTTCTGTTGACCTGTATGTGCCTACCTTTGATGGGCATCTCTCTCTCTCTCTCTCTCTACGTATTTTTTCCGTCTGTCTGTAATATTTTTCTGTGTTTCCGTCTAGGGGCGGTATTCTAGTACGGTTAGGAAGCTCACTAACACCTCTAGCTTACAGACTTATTCTTGATTCTGCTCTGTTACTATATCACTGTGTGTTATTCATGCAATTTAAGTCGATATCGAAAAAACATACGAAGCATAGCAGGGGATATTAATGAGTAGTTTGGAAAATAAATCGTTGAGGAAGAGGTGCTAGGGAATGTACTTACCCGACGATAATACGTGCCCAGGTGTTTTTCCGTCATATATTGTTTAGGTCATGCCCGTTCACCTGTCTCTTGGTGTGCACCTACCGATAGTGTCTTTTTTAATGTTTGTGGGTTTGCTTTTCTATTTTCTGTCTGCTGGTGCGCTTGGCTTTCCATGTGTCTGCCTGTTTATACGTTTGCTTTTCCGACTGTCTTTCCTTCTTAATCCTACTTTTAAGTCAGATCTGTTTGTCCACTCGTTCCTTTGTTGGTGTGAATGTACTCTTGCGGGCAATTTCAATCTACTTCCTTACGATAAATAATAAGACAGTGCGCAATAATTTTTGAAATTCAGCGATGTTATCTGTGGAACGCAACAAGCTTTCCTCAATATTGTGTAACCGTTTCGGAATACATCGACCAAAAAGTGGACTGAGATTCCTGACCGCAACTGGACGTGTGTGTGTTTGTACTGAGGCCTCTTCACATTCAGGGCCTGATCTCCCTGACACAATAATCTGACATTCTGTTGTGGATTATTCGATCGTGTAGGTACCGTAGCAAGACAAACTGGACAAAGAACACTAGGTAAAACTGGCTCACACTCTAGGCCTTCCGTTTCTGGCAGGATCTTCATTATGTCTGTGAGTGAGATCGATGTCTGTGAATGGTAGAAGACTTGTCCAGAACGTGAGCCTAAGAACACGAGACAATTTTCTTCCCGCTTTTTCCCAGCCAACTTGCGTTAGAATCATTAAAATTCGTCATCACTGTGAGTAGGGCCTACGGTCGGAATAGGACATATTTTGATGTACACCCTCTTACCGTGAAGGTCAGCGTCAACGTTGGAAAAACACTCATTTCACTGGGACAGGTTCGCGTCATTCCGTTTTTCATTATCAGCTGTAGTATGTCAGTCAATGAGAAAAATTTATTCATGCCTGCAGGCCGGATTTGTGTGTTCGAATATGTACGACTCCGAACTCTGTGTGACGAACCTTTATTGTGTATGGGGTCTGTCTGTTTGGGTCTGAATTTGACCGTATGAGTCTCTCTGTCTGTTTGGGCTTCTGTCTTTTCTTTGTCTCCGTCTGGGCGTCTGTCTTTCCACGTCTCTTATGTCGGCGTCTATTTATCTATCGCATTTTTCTCTAAGCCTCTGTCAGTCCTCTTTTTTCAGATCGCTATCATTTTTGGTCTGCTCGCTCTCGTAAGAATTTTTCCTCGATTTTTCGTGAGGTTCACCTAATTACCTCAGAATATTTTTTTCACTTACGACTGACGCTCCACTCATACAGTTGGTTTTTTTCTGTGTATTCAGCGCTTTAATGGTCTGGTACTATTTTCGTCCCACAGTTATTCCTTGCATTGTTTGTTCCTTTCACTTCCCTGCTACACCTTAAAGAACACTCAGAAAAGACCTATATTTTCTCAAGCTTAAGGTCCACATTTAGGGATTTGTTCCATCTGAGAATGAAAACAAGAAGAATGAGGATCAGCAAAATTATGTCAGAAAAGTATAACACGAAAAAAGAGGAGACAAAAAGATGAGTTAAGCTAAGCACACTTGACACATAAGATTAAGTGTAAGGCTGTCACAATTTTTTCCACCCTCCTGTTTTCCTTCTCATCTTTGTCCTTTGTTTCTCGTTTCATTATTAAATATGTGAAGTGTGGTATATAAAAATGATTTTTATATTATATCTTCTGCAACCTTTCCATTCTTTAATTTTTCCCTATCTTCTTCTATATGGAAGATAATTAGATCGATTTCTTTCATCATTTGTTCTCTGCTAGTCTCTATCATATTTACACACACATACACACACACACACACACACACACACACACACACACACACACACAAAATAATCGCAATTTTACTTCATCCACATCATATCCACTTCCCCCCCCGCCCCCCGTTTCTCTCCCAGTTTTTCCTTCCTGTCTTTCCTATTTGTCTTGTGTGTCCTTTTTTTCATCTCTAATATATTTAAGCACCTTTTTTCCCCTTTTCCTCTTCTTTTTCCTCTTGTCTTTGTCTTCTGCTATTCTTCTCTCTAACCCACCACTTTGTTTTCGCTTCTCTCTCCTACTTCTTGTGCCCACCCAATTTCTCTTCTTTCAGATTTTTTTTTTTTTTTGGGTGTATTTCACTATTTTTCCCTGTTCGTTATTATTCATCTTTTTCCACACCTGTCAAGTTTTTTATTTTTCATTATACTGACACCATTTTTTTCCTTTCTTATGATCCTTCTGGCGTCTCTTATTTCCCCTTCCCCCCTTCCTTTCCTCCCTTTTTCTTCTGACTCCAATCTTTCTTCACTCTGGTGCCCGTTCCTTCCTCCCTTTTATAACCCTCTCCACATCTTGTCCTTACTCTCCCCACCCTCATTCTTCCTGATTTACATTTCTTTTCCCTTTCGCGTGCCCCTTTCTTTCTCTCGTTTCTCCCCCCTTCTCTTTCTCACTCCCACTTGACTGTACTTCGTTTTCTCCTTCGTCATGCACCTTTCTGTTGTATTGCATTTCCCCACTTCGTTCTCTCTTCTGGCCCTTTTCCTTCTTTCGTCTTTTACTTCTTTTTTTTCCTTTTTTCTTCTCTCACTTTCTCCATCCCATTCTTACTTTTTTTCCCCACCCCCAATCCTTATCCTGCCCTGTGTAAATTCTTGTACCAGCTTGATGTCTCCCTCCTTCCCTCCCTCACCACCCCGAGGGAAAAATTGACGCGAGCCTGTGGGAAATCTTCAAATGCCGTGCCATCATGAGACGACCCGCAAAAACTGGGCCTCGCACTCAGCTAATGAGCCCGACGATAAAACAGATGGCGCTGTAGGCTGGCATGGCGGTCGCAGGTGAGGGGCAGGTTTTAAGTCGTCCCCAGGGAGATTTTAAGACCTCCCCGGATAGGTTGATCTGGGGAGGTTGGAGGGTTTGAAGCACCCCAGAGAACTTTTGCTGGGGGAGCTCTGGTAGTGTTTAAAGCACCTTCAGGAACTGGGAGGTTTATCGTGAAGGTCAGGTTTTAAGTCGTCCTCCCTCAAAATATTTAAGGCATCCCTGGAGAAGTTTATCTTGGGGTCTTAGGAGGTGAAAGTTTCCATGAAGTTTATCTTGGCGTGTCAGAGGTTTGAGGATCCCTGATGAGGCTTATAATGGGATGTTGAAAGGATCATCTTGAAGAGGATGTTTTAAGACGTTCCCGGAAAGGTTTATCGAGGAGGTTGGGGATCATGACTATCCTGGAGTGGGATTGCAAAGGAAGTTGTGACATTCTTAGCTCTGTCTATGATGGTGGGAGTTTAAAGCTTTTCCTTAACGGTTTGCTTGGGAGGTTTGGGGATGCTTTACCACTTCCCCGAGAGGATCATTTGGCGGGTCAGAGGTATATATTTTCCCTGACGAGACATGTCTGGGGAAACTGGAGGATTTATCTTGGAAATAGAGATTCAAGGTTTCCCCACACAAGTGTATGAAGAGAAACTTTAACAAAAGTAGCAGAATTTGTCCAATCTCTGTTTCTAATTGTAACTCTAGCGGAAGAGGCAGAGTGTGGGAATCCGAGTGCAAAGGAAGAGATATGGTGCTTCAGTAACTTTTTTGATGTGCAACTGTATGGAAAAGGGGTTGTGGGAAGAGTAAGGTCTACGGTTTTGCGGATGCTGTTAGAAAGGCCTTTGTGCAGTAGCTGCTAATAAATGTTGCATCTGTGGTTTGACATATTGCCGTATCTCACCTCAAGATTAGATATTCAGGTGCTTTAAATCAAACACAAGATCACAAGGGCCAAGTGGATAACTGGGTAGCAGAAACACAACGGAGGCGGCAGTTGTTAAGTGCCTGTGTTTACTGTTGGGTCTCTCGTGGAGGGGTCAAGTAAGGGGAGCGGTGTGTTGGAGGGAATAATTACTGTATGACCTTGTACTAACTTCAGTGTTGTACAGTAGGGGAGGTAAAGGGAAGAGCGTAAGATCCATGGTTTTATACAGTGTGGTAGGTGGGAGCGTCCACCATCCAGTCACTTGATGTAGTGTTGCCTTCACATAAGTCTACACTGAGTGACAAGCCAAATATTTTCCTATATCCTAGAAAACCATTTACCATGTTGGGTGGTAACTGTATTACCAAATGATGCCTAGTGGTCCTGTGAGTTAAGGCGTTCTAGCCGGATGGAGCCAGTAAAGGTTTACATCCAATGGGTGTCTGGAGTTTATTTTTCATTTTAATGCTACTCAGGGAAGACCAAGGGTGGCCACCCACGCCTTAAATTCCGGAACTGAGTAGCCTATCCTGGGCAACTACGCCCTCCAAGGGGAAAAAAATTGGATGTTAGATAGTCAGAGAATCCTATATGCAGTAGAAACGATTGTTGTGTGTGTGTGTGTGTGTGTGTGTGTGTGTGTGTGTGTGTGTGTGTGTGTGTGTAACTCACAGGGTCGGTCAGGATCAAGTGATGGTTGTGATCATCAGCTTTCTACCCTTCCGGAATACAGCTGGGAGCTCATACAGCCTGATCTAAAGCCAAAGCCTTGACCTTGACACACGCACACACCCATCCCCTTGCTCAAGAGGGACAGTACCCACCCGCTTTGTCAGTGAAACTTTTTGCATCCCGAGCGATGCGCGAACCCCCGTCTTTGCAGATGCTAAGCAAGATACGTTACCACTGAGCCGGTGTGTGTGTGTGTGTGTGTGTGTGTGTGTGTGTGTGTGTGTGTGTGCCTTTATATTGTCCCAAACTTAGACATAAATGTGCATTAATCTAGGCACTGAGAGAAAAAAAAGACTAGTGTATTCATCGCATCAGTAACATACGCACCACAGCTGTCAAAGTTGCCCAATCTGTTTATTTTAAGGTCTTGAGAGGAGGGGGCAAGTGTAGGAAGAGGTGTGTGGTAACTTGTGTATTGTACAGTGGGGATGCTAAGGGAGTTGTCGAGGGAGTAGGAAGAATGGGATCTGTGCAGTTGGAGACGAGTGATTTGTCAGTGCGATGTGCTCTTGGGGTGTGGAAATTTAATGTAGACCTACGTATATCAGGTGTGGCAGTGTCAGGTTTGGGAAAAGGTGTACCATTTTGATGTGCGTGTGAGGTGTGGCAGTGTTAAGTATGTATGGTGTGGCAGTGTGACGTGCGTGTCAGATGTGACAGCGAGAGGTGTGAGTAAAGTGTGCCAGGGTGAGGTGTAAGTGAAGTGTGCCAGGGTGAGGTGTAAATGAAGGGTGGCAGTGTCGTGTATAATAGAATTATGTGCGTATAAGAAGAGGCAGTGTGATGTCTGGCAGTGTAAAGAGTGGGGATGTGATGTCTGGTAGCGTGAGATTTAGGTGAGATGCTGATGTGTGATATGCGCGCAAAACGTGGTCGTTTGAGGTGTGGTAGTGTGAAGTGTGATAATGTGAGGCGTGGTTGTGTCATCTACTACACGAGTGATTTTTATATCATCTTGATGTAGTCATCGTTACGAATGTAAGTATAATGTATATGATGTACTGAATATATGATTAAATGATTGATAAGGTGTATAACTCGCTGGACTGGGCTGAGAATGAGGTTGAGGTTGCGTGTGCCCAAATGCTCAGTCAGATCTAAGATCAATACTCTCTTATAAAGCACATTTTTACTTGCAGGAAGAACATGGAACATGGAAAGTTTTTGCACTCGGCTCCCCTTGCCCTCTCTGGAGAATTAAAAAAAAAAAAAAAAAAAAAAAAAAAAAAAGCTCTAGATATCCTCCGGCAACTAAGATTGGTTCTGGCATAAAGGCCAACAGACACATGAAGATTCAACATTCTCCTTGTCCTTCCAGCAAAAATAAATCATAACTACAAGAGGCAACTGGTATGAAGTTTGCTTGTACAGTAAGTCTGGACAATTGACGGGACCTGCAAACCTTGGCTAGGAATCAAGGAGGATGGAGCCTGCGTTAGGTGAATAAGGTCCCTATTCTCGTCGGCTAATGATATGGCAGCACCCCTCCTTTACCAATTCACTTCTCTTCCTGATGCATTAATATCTACATTTGCATCCTATTTATTTATTTATGTAACATATGTAAAAGATATAAAAACACACAAGAGAATGTCAAGTTGTTATATGCAAAATAAATTGGTCAAGAAGAGATGCAAGAAGGCCTCCTAAGTGATGAAAATGCAATCCTCAAGAGTAAGACAAGCGTAACTAGGTCATGGTTACTGCAAACGCTGTATATCCCTTACATGAAGCTTTGCCACTTTAATAGGATGACGTGCTTTATTATTTTATTTATGCAAACTTCCACACGATTTTCTTCAGATCGGACGGAACTTCTTAACTATGGAAACTAAATAAAACTATTTTTTTTTTTCATTAACTGTGATTCTAAGATAAACAAAGTTGTCTTACTGTAGCAACAAAAAATACAAATTGAGATCCCATGACTGAAGGGATTAATGAAATAGTACAGGTATACTTTTCAGACAGAAAATGTGAGGACCTGAAAAAATGAAATCAGTCCTCAGGAAAATCTGTACCTAAAGCGAAATATTATAACAAATTTGGAAAATGATCACTCGATTTCCATTGAAGTTTAACCTAGTGGCAAAGTGGATCAGATTTACTCCACTCCCTTTAGATACTGTGAGGATGCTACGACTTATTCACTATGCATTGTGTTTCAGTTAAATTCAGATGATTTTACTCTACATAGTGTATCAAAAATATCAAAATTATCACCAATAACGATTTGCCAGACGGAAAAGAGCTTCATATTTTTTTTTTACCCAGCTTCCGACGGATTATCATTTCATGTCAGACTAACTAACCTCAACCAAAAGAGTTACTGGTGTGGACATGATATAAACAAGACTGGTAGAGCAGAGTCCACATTAATCAGAAAAAAAACAAAAAAACAACAACACTGCTCCACAGAGAAAAATATAATTGGGTGTCAGTGAGAGGCGGGAAAGAATCAAAACAGAAAAACCTTTAATTCTGTCAGGTTTAGATGAACTGAGTGCGTTGATTACTTTTTCGAATACCGAGTTGGCGAAAAGATTTTGTATGGTACCGGTATATTTCTTTCCCCCCTCAGTAAGATAAATCATTTCTTATGTCATTATCGTTATGTCTATGTGTTGCAATTTAGAAAGAGAAATTTTGCGAAATGGAAATATTACTTACAGCTTTCCTTAATGTGGGCAATAGGAGAGGCCTTCCCTAATTTGAATATTAAAACATTGACGGTGGGAAAAAAAAAAAAAAAAAAAAAAACTTGGGCTGAAGGTTAAAAAATAGAAAGCTTAAAAGGAACGCTGAGAAAACCGTAAGCTGTGAATGACCAAAACTGTAAACCTAAGCTGAATAAAATCGTCTGCGAGTAGCCATAAATAACACATCACTGTACTAAAATGGTCGTTGGAGACATTTCTAACTATTCCATAAGAGGGCTTTCTGGAATCTACTATCTTGTTACTCCCAGTGTTTGTCTTCTTCTCTGAACACTATGCATGGCAGTAGTTTTGAAGCAACAGTCTCAAATACTTGAATGGGTATAGATATGACTCCAAGGAAGAAATCGAGCATCATATAGACAGTAAGTGGTGTTTGGGGAGAGGGCCATCACCAGCTCCGACTCCCTGCCAAAAATATACCAACAACTTGCAAGATTTAAAAAAAAAAAGTGTACTTTTTTATGATCTTAGAGAATGGTGAAAATAATTAACTGGTGCCATAGAAGTTATAACTGGTGGTTCTACGAAATGGACATTAACCCCAGCCTCCTGTCGCGACCTGGGAAAAATAATATCCACAGTTTTCAAGGTAAAGGAATGGAGTTTTGTGCGGGTATACTTAAGGGCTCAGTTGGGTTGTAGGTACCACAAGAACTGCATGTGGAGGTATGGGGAGGGGGAGCAGTTCTCATCTTGAACGCTAGGGTAATATCTACACTGGTCACGATAAGTACCGTACAATTTTGCCAATGCTGACGAAGTAATATCATTTGTCCTTAATCTGGTTACCCGTTCAATCCGATGGCGGCTTTTATAATTCATTAAGATTAGCAGACTACGGTCTTCACCTTAGAGGAGTTTCGAATTAGAGTTAGATATAGCCTTCATTAACCCTTTCACCGGTACAGATCCTTCCTACGCTGAATGAAATCGTCTGGTGGAAGCAGAAATAAAATAAATACGTCATCAGATTCAAGGGGTTAATCGGAGCAATGCCAAGTAACAGTGCTATTGCTGAATAAAATCGTCTTAGGCAAGCAAGGAAAAGATAGGGTGTCCACGTACATGTCTTTTGCTTCAGGATATATTTTGCTGTGTTCCGTGTTTTCTGTCTGTCTCACACATTTTTCCTCTTTGTATGCCTTTTCACGGACTCTCTCTGGCCTGTAGTCTGATATATGCCTTTCCGATGCAGCTGTCACTCTTACTTCCTCCACCACTCTGCCTGTCCGTCTCTTCCTCTCCCAAAACCCATCCTCACTCACGCCTTCATTTTTCTTCACTCTCACTGTCACTCATGCTTTCACCCAGATTCACTCATGCACTCCCATTCATCCTCATTCACATATAAATTCTATCTCCATTCATTTTCTCGCTGTGATTCCCTTTCATTTTTCTTCACTTTTTCATTCTTCTTCACTCTCACTGTCACTCACAGCCCCATCCAGATTCATTTACGCATTTTCATTCATCCGTATTCCCACGTTAGCTCACTCTTGACTCCTACTGTAGTCTGGAGTTAGCTGGAATGGAACACGCGAGCTGTCCTGATCATGAGAAAGTGAAACGTTGGCAGTATTTATTTTACTGGGTTCTTCTACTTACTCTCAGCTCAGTAAAATCGCAGTGTGACAGGTAGAACAGAATCGAAGAGTTATACCGATCATGAGAGTGTTAACTCACTTTTCTCACACACTTCCACCCTCATTTGCTTCTCTCCCACATACGCATACTCTCACCTAGCTTCACTCTCACACTTTGATTCATCTTTATTCATTCCTTAATTCATCCCCACTCGCTGTTTCGATGTTGTTCATGTAGTAAACACTGTCCCATGTCTCCCTTTCCGCTCTCACTCACTATATTTTTTCTATCACTATATCCGCATGATTCTATAAATCTTAAGATGTCCTCCTCCATACTGAAGGAGTTAAAGTGGTCTATATCTAACCCACAAAATCCCATGCAAGTCTCGCCAAAGTCTCAAGGAAGGTAGCAAGTAAGAGTAAGAATAGCGTTATTGTCTTCAGGGGATCACAGTCTCCCACTCTCTTCCATCTCCCATTCAGCCTTTCCCCATCCCCCCTTTTAAACCCTTTTAGCCCAAGGACGTATTTTTAAAATCACATTCTGACTGCTATCAAACGGTGTTATTCAGGAAGGGAGGGCTCACTATTTCAGATGGGGTTAATATACTGTACCTTCACTCTCATGTCCACTCTTACCTAATCTTATTTTAACCTCCACTCTTCCCCATTCTCACTCCCATTTTTTCAGTTATCCTCACTCTCATCCTGAATCACTTTCCATTCCGATATTCCCTCCTTTTCACTCTTACCTTTTTCTCTTTTCACCGCCACTCTTCCTCATTTTCACTTCCACCCTCTCAATTTCGCTTCCATGGTCCTTCATTTTCACTTCCATCTTTCCACATGAAGACTCCTACTCTCCCTAAGTTTCACATTTTTAACCATCCTCGTGCCCCTTCCGATCTTCTTTCATTTTCACTCACACACTTCCTCACTTCCACTCGAACCCTTCCTCACTTTCACTCCCTTTCTCCCTCACCTTCACTCCTACTCTCCCTCACTTTTCACCCTCATTTTCAGCCATTTTCGCTCTCACCTTCCCTAATATTCAGACATCCTAACCCACACAACACATTGCCCGTTCACTCACACCCACACTCATTTCCTTCACTCATTTTTCGTACAGTTTCCCCCACTAACTTCCTGATTTCTTTTCCTCCAACCCCTTCCCTCTTCTTTACGCGTTACTACTGTACTTCGCGTTTCTCCTTCACTGTTTCTCTCTCCTTTGATATTATTCTTCTTTCATTCTTCCATCCATCCTTCCCTCTTTTACGCCTTCCTTCTTTATGTCTCGCTGCTTCCCTCTTTTCTGCACTCGTTCCATTCCTCCTTTCCCCTGCCTCACATCTTCACTCTCTCCTTATCTCCTTCCAACTGTCTCCTATTTCTTTCTCTTTCCCGAACTTTCTCCTTTCCCTCAACCGCCCCTCTTTCCTGCACCTTTCTTTTCTCTGCATCCCTTCCTAGACTCCCTCATTCATTCCTCTTTCCCATCTCCCTGATTCTCTCCTTATCACTCTGACTCCTTCCTTTCTCCTTTACTTTCCTCCCAAACCCATTTACCTACGGAAAAGAAGAATCAGCAAGTACTGTTTCTTCAATATTTTTTAGATCCTACATCTCACCTCCTCATATTAGCCTCTTCAGCCTGAGTGGTGGTACGTCATTTTTAGATGAGGGAGCATCTCTCGGAGCAGATCAGTCAGTCACTCACTGAAGATATTCGGACACACGATGCATCACTCCCGCAAACTTCAAGAGCGCTCCATAATACGGTCCTCACTGCTCCACATCTATCTGATATATTTTTCCCTTGCTATATTATTCTCACTAGCAAATTATTCTCTTCAGCCCAGGAAAGATCTTACAAACTAAGTGAGTTAGATATGGAGATCATTAACCCCTGTCATTGAAAGACGTGTGGTGAAAGATAAAAGTTACAAGGCTTCACTGCAGTCAAATGGTTATCCTTCGGTCGTGCTTTCTCCTGTATAATTCTCTTTTATACAGTTAACTTAAGCCTAATAATGTCAATACTGTCGTCATTAACCCTTTCATGGACGTGACAACTTCATTTATCTCTTCTTAGCTCCTTTCATACGTATTTTATTCAGCTGAGAATGAGCCAAAAGAGCCAGAGAGAGTTATGAAGAAAATGGCACTTAATCCCGTCACTCTTCAGACCTCTCGTAATTCAGCATCTCTTTCTTTCTGTGTGTTGATACCCAAAATAATCCCCTACACCAATACTGAAAGTGTGATACTAAACCACGAAAGATACTGTGTGTGTGTGTGTGTGTGTGTGTGTGTTGAAATACCGTGAATAACACAGAATCTTTTTTGTTTCTCCACAGGAAATCTAAACCTGGGTCACTCAACTTCCCTATCCTGTCAGAAATCAGAGACAAAGCGATCAATTTTACATCCCTGCAAATGTGATAGGATAAAAGGATAGGAGCGGGCAAATTTTACAGAGGACAGACACAGTGATGGGATAGAGCTGACCCCTTACGCCCCAATACGCCATTTAGTATTGTGTCCATGCTAACTCCCGGTGATTCTACTTAAAGTAAAAAATGTGTTTATTTGCGAAGGGATAATCTAAGGTTCTGTCTAACCGATCCAGTTAGAAAGAGCTCTCCTAATCACAACATTAATATAGAAGGCGTCTTGTGGGATGTGCAGAATAAGATTTGCTTGGTTACTAAGCTGACCCCTAGAGAGTACACATGACTTTTCTAATTCATTCTTGCTTTCTCCAGACGATTTTATTCAGCTTAAATAAAGGTCTGGAGGAATGAAGGGATACATTAAGAAAAACTGATCCTTCCTGTTCGAATACTCCGGTAAGCTGAATAATGCTATCTGAAGGTAACAATGTAAACTTAATGGACGTCCTCTGAGGGGCTTAAGTTGAGAGGGCTGTGCTGTATGAGATTTACGTGATTACAAATGATGCTGGATGCCGGGCGGACTGGAGGCAGGAATGTTAATATACAGGATTACCTCGCCGCATTGACCTCGGAAACTGCATGTAAGATTTGCCAGTGGGAGAGAGAAATGGGTGAAACAGAGGCAGAGATGAAATGTGGAAATGGTGCTAGAGGAAGTACCATAATTCTAAAGGTTTGACCAGAGGGTAAATTAAACATAGGCATATTTACGCTTCGTGCCCATATGATACATTCCTTCCCATGTGCTTTCCTTTGTGCGTGTTTTTTTTTTTAAGACCTACTTAATTTAATTGCTGGAAAGAGTATTATTATTATTATTATTATTATTATTATTATTATTATTATTATTGTTGTTGTTGTTGTTCTTCCTCTTGCGTCAGTGTGTGTGTGTGTGTGTGTGTGTGTGTGTGTGTGTGTGTGTGTGTGTGTGTGTGTGTGTGTGTGTGTGTGTGTGTGTGTGTGTGTGTGTGTGTGTGTGTGCACGCGCGCGCCACAGGCCTGTCCACGTGAAATTGAAACCACCGTGCCAAATAGTGCAGGAAACTAGTGTCCATCTATTTTTGCCTGGTTTCTTTTTTTCCCCTGCTGAGAGCTGGCGTTTTCCCGCGTCTGTGAACCACCCACACGACATACCGGGAAACGGGGGAAAGGTGAATGTAACAGCCGGAATAAAGGTGGTGGCGTGTGAAGAAGTCATAGGAGCTGGTTGCACTCGCTGGTGATGCTATTCTGAAGTCTGCACAGTACATCTTAGGGGTGGCCTTTAGTAGTGAAGGAGTTTCTGAAAGCTGTGCCTAATCCTTCCAAAAAAAAAAAAAGAAAAAAAAAAAAAAAACGACTTACACTGAAAATAGTCGATTAAAATCTTCAAGTCTGATAATAAAGTTTGCGACCTGGTACCGAAAGGGTTAACGACGACACCTTCAATTTTGGCTACCTAGACGCAATCTTACTCATCTAGGAAAAGACTCGTGCAACTAAAGGAATTACTAACAGCAGCTCCTGATATACAGAAACAGAGGATGACTAAGAAACATGGAGAGTGTAAAAGCCATTGGAGTATTAAACTGCCTCTGGCCATTTGTATCAGCGAGATTACTTGGAGCTGGAAGTGGTGATCTAAGCGTGGGTGTAAAATGTTTTGTCCTTGTGTTCTTTGTTGTTTTTAACCTTGTCATGGTTGGGACAAGTCTTAATATTTCGTTTTAACCTGACGTCAGACGATTTTATTCAGCTGGTGAGTCACAGTAACCTGAGGGAATTAAAGCTTAACTTCATATACCTTGGTGTCGTTTTTACCCGTGTCATGGTTAGGAAAAGTCTTAATATTTCGTTTTAAGCTGATGTCAGACGATTTTATTCAGCTGGTGAGGCACAGGAACCTGAGAGAATTTATGCCTGTATCCTTAACCTATCATGGCTGGGATAACTCTAGTATTCTGTGCCACAATTTTGTCAGATGAGTGAGTTATTATATACGACGGACGAGACTACTAAAAATTTTCTTTATCATATTAATAACATTTCCTTTAAAACATTTTCTTTCCTGGCATTTTTCTTCTCCCTCCTTCGCTTACCTTTCATTTCTCATTTTTCCTTCTCCCACCGCCTGTATGTCATCTGCTAGTACTTTCTCCTGTATTTCTTCTTTCTTAAGCTTTACATTTCCTACAGTTTACTTTCCTTTCTTTTTTTCACTTCCTCTCTCTCTCTCTCTCTCTCTCTCTCTCTCTCTCTCTCTCTCTCGTTTTCCACTTCTTGCATTCCTTCCTCCCACCCTTTCTCTTGCCACCACAACAGTCTCTCTCCACTTTCCACTTATTCTTTCTTCACTTCCCCAAATTTTTGTCACTCATAATTTTCTTTACATCCACCCAATACCACTTTTTTACTCTGTCTACCACTACATTTTTTTTTTTACGCTACCCACCACCCTTTTTCTCTATCTCCGCTCATTTTCTGTCCTCTTCTCTCTTTTCCTTCTCCCTTATTTTCCTTTTCTTCCTACCTGCTTCTCTCTTTCCTTTCTCCATCATTTTCTTTCCACGAATCAGTTTCCTTGTCCTGCAAATCTCCCCTTTCTTCCTTTTCCTTCATCATCTCTTTCCTATCTGACCCTCCTTTCTCTCTTTTCCTCACCCATTTCTCTCCACCTTCCACACACACACTCTTCTCACCACCAATTTTCTCCCCATCCACCACGTTCTCCCACTATCAACAAATCTCTCCCTCTCTATCTTCCACTTTTCTTTCCATCCATAACATTTTCTTTCCACCCTCCACTATTTCCCACAATCCACCACTTTTTCCATCCACTTTCAGCTCTTTTCCTCTACATCCACTTCTTTCTCCCTCCACTCTCCGTAATTTCCCATCCACCCTTCACTTTTTCTCTCCACTCTTCACCGTTCACCCTTTCTCTACGTCTCTACCCTCACCCCTCCACCTTTTCCCTCCACCTTGATATTATTTCAATCCAGCACTTTTTTCGTCTCAATAATCGCTTCTCTCTCACAACTCCATTTTTCTCTCTCCTTCCTTCACCTTCTCTCTCCCCTCTCCACACACAGCTCTCCACTTTCATCCACCCACCATTTTCTCTTTTCACCAGCCTCTTTTTCTTTCCACTTTTCTCCAACTCGTTCTCTCTTCTTTCTCTCCTTTCCTCCTCCACTTGCTCGCTCCCCTACTTTCCTCCCTCTCTCTCTCTCAGACGGAATTTGGCGAGTGTCTTCCTGGAAATTTGCATGTGTATGTGTTTGTGTAGGTACGTCTGTGTGCAGGTGTGTGTGTGTGTGTGTGTGTGTGTGTGTGTGTGTGTGTGTGTGTGTGTGTGTGTGTGTGTGTGTGTGTGTGTGTGTGTGTGTGTGTGTCTTTACCTGTAGGTGAACAGTTTATGCAAATGTCCAGTATGTATGTGTTTTAATGCACAGTATATATGCATGCATGTATGTACTATATGTCTGTCTGTATGTATGTATGTAATAAGAAGAAGACTAAGAATAGCAGTAACAATAAAAACAATAACAGCAATAATAATAATAATAATAATAATAATAATAATAATAACTAATAATAATAACAATAATAAAACACAAGTTTGGTTTAAAGACAGTGATAATAATAATAATAATAATAATAATAATAATAATAATAATAATAATAATAAAACAAGTTTGGCTGAAAGACAGTGATGCACCAATATACCTAAGTAAATGCCAAAATTTTGTATGTACAGTATATGTCTTTATGCAAAACAGAAGAAAACGATGGCTGACGGCAAACAAAATCTTAATGAAAAAATGGTCAAAAATAATAATGGCGAGAGAAAATCGTGACAATTTCAGTTTGAGAGAATCCTGGACAAACTGATTCCAGAAACGCGAGGTCGGAGTTAGGAAAATAGATAAGGCTGAGAAAGGCCCATCCAGATATGACTCATGTATTATAAGGCTGAAGAGAAGCGACAGTGTTAGTATAGACGGGTCCTGCGTGGCCGACACAATTTAGAAGACAAGAAGGTAGGGTTCAGAAAAATTATGCCTTCTTTAGCGAAAGTAAAGGGAAACTGATGCAACATTGCGTCAGAAAGAGAGAGAGAGAGAGAGAGAGAGAGAGAGAGAGTTACAAATAGCCTTTGCCGCCAGCCATTTTAAAAAGCTGAATTTAATAACAACCCCATCCCCCTCTCCTTCCCACATAAATATCTGCTGTTCAGAGGACTTTCTCCACACTTTTGCTTATGTCGGTGTACGTAAGTTAAATGTATAGATTTCATTGTGTGTGTGTGTGTATATATATATATATATATATATATATATATATATATATATATATATATATATATCTTTATATATATATATATAATTCATTCTTTCATTCATCATCCAATCCTACATTGCCCCATGAGGAGCGTAGGAACCCGGGGTTAGGCAAGTTGGTCAAGACATTTAAGATGAGAGTGACCAGCCTCACTCATTCCTGAGTGACATTACGTGAGCAATAAACCCCAACCACCCCTCTGATAAAAACCTTCACCGGCTCAATCCGAGTGGAGCGCCATAATTACTCACTAAACCACCAGGCGCAAAAATTTGGTTATATGGTTACTACCCAGCGTAGTAAATAGTTTCCTGGTGTTAAGGAAACCATTTGGCTTGTCACTCAGTGCAGAATCACCCACAGGCAGCAGGAAGAAGACAGAAGGAAAGAAAGACGGAAGAGGAAGTGTAAAGCAACCCGTAGGCAGAAGAACGAGGAAAAAATGAAGGAAAAAAAGACAGAAGAGAATGGAAGGAAAGAAGGATGGAGGAGAGGAAAGGGTAGACACCCGAGAGCAGCACTACATCGAATGAGTGAATGGTGAGCGCCCCCACCTACCATATCTCTACCTATCTATAGCCAGACGCCATAATCCCGTAAGGGGTGGCCATTTGACTTTGAGTTACGGGGAGGGGCACTAACCCTCCACCAACCCACTTGCTGACACGTAGGAAGCACGTATGGTTTAGTTATATGGTTACCACCCAGAGTTGTAAATGGTTTCTTGGGTTGCAGGAAACCATTTGGCTTGTCACTCAATGTAAAGCCACCTGTAAAGGAAAGAAAAGCAATAAGAACTGACAGGAAAGATGGGAGAAGTAGGAAGAGAGGAGGGCAGGCACAGAACAAGAATGATAAAGGCTAAGGAAGAAGTAGGCAGCACTACATCAAGTGAGTGGATGATGGTCGCCAACACCTACCACATCATATATATATATATATATATATATATAGGCCTCTCTCTCTCTCTCTCTCTCTCTCTCTCTCTCTCTCTATATATATATATATATATATATATATATATATATACTTATATTAAAGTGCCTTGTACATCCAGATGCTGTACTTACTGTACATAGTTTTGTATGGGCAGATGGACGTAAACTTTATATACATAATTAATTTTAGTTATACACTTTACACTGCGTGTTCGTGAGTATATATGTGCACGTGTGTGTGTGTGTGTGTGTGTGTGTGTGTGTGTGTGTGTGTGTGTGTGTGTGTGTGTGTGTGTGTGTGTGTGTGTGTGTAGGTTTTCCGTCCATATGTAGGTATGTGTGTGTATGTGTGTGTGTGCGTGAGTGCCTCCCCGGCGTGCACAGTGAAATATGGGAGAGGTTGCCACACTCCCACAGTAAACAGGATTCAGGGCACAACTGCTGAGGAGGAAGGAGGGGGGGTAGGAAGGCTGGGAGGAAACCTGGCTGTGGAGAGAGAGAGAGAGAGAGAGAGAGAGAGAGACCGAAGAACCTCACTATCTCATTATATAAGGAATACTATAAACTGCTAATAAAAAAATAAAAATAGCGGGGTAAGCAGAAGCCAGCCATTTAGGATCGGATTTAAGGCGCAAAGAAAAAAGTGAAAATGAAGCAAAATGTAAATCAGGAAGGAACTCTTAATGAAGGAAGTTAACCAATTCACTACGATGACGTAATTTTCCTTGTGTTCAGACTTTCACCAGATTATATTATTTAACATCAAAATTTTTAAGCGTTTTACTCTGACTCGGCCTAAAATTGCCTCCTCTCCATCTTGAATACCGAGTCGTAACGGGAAATTAACGCTAGAATATGATGCAAGTCACGAAGAAGTGCGGTGGAAAGGATGTAGAGCCACAGTTCTGTCTTTTTCTGCAACTGGGCTTCGTAAGTACTCGTAAGGTGCAGAATGGCAAAAAATCTGAGCTATGTTCAGGTAAAAGGACTAGAGTTATAGGGAATAATGAAGGGTATACTGTATTAAACAACTCCAGTTCCGAATGTCTATCCTCAGCTAAATATCACTGTATGAAGGCAGGAAGAATAATACTAACGCTACGTCCTCAGGCTGAAGTGGTTCGGAAAAGCACATTTACCCATTCCGACATAACTCTCACAAAATGAAAACAAACCTGAGATTTGAGCAAAGCTGAACAACATCATTTTATATTATCCTGACTAATATACGTGTTTCCTTAGGGACGAAAGAGTTAATCGAGTTTGTATTTACTTATTGATGTTTTTTTATTATGAAAGATGTCATCAACTAAATGTATGAATAAAACACGTAAGAGCTTTCACAACAGACGAACATTTACAAGGTTCCAACGAGTTATCAGAAAAAAACTTCAGTAAGGGGTGATCCATTCACTGTGCATTCCAGCTGTGTTGCGGAAACAACTCTGTTTTTGCAAAGGGCGAGGAAATTTTAGCTTCCTCATGACGTTACTAATCAACTATGCAGTCAATGGGTGTAAAAGCGTAGACACAGCAAAACATGAAAGGGTTATGGGAAGTAGAAAGCCAATCAAATACAAGCTGGTAATGATAAATGGGGAGTCCCCGCAACACACGAAGAAATGAGATGTTTAGTATAGAGACCATCCCATATTTCACTTTATACTTTGGTACTCGGCAACAGAGGAGAGAAAATACATGGTAAAGAGGGAAGGCACAGAGGCATGAAAAGTGTAAAAGAGAGAAGTTTGATATAGAGACGAAGGAAAATGTTTATACGAAAAAATAAATGACAACCGAGCAAACACTGAGCTAGATAAAAGGGAAGACAGAGATAAGACGAAAAGGAATAAGCTACAGAAGAAAAGGTTGACTTGGAAACATGTATACAGTAAACCAGAGAAAAACAAGAAAGAAAAATAACTGAAGAAAATCTGAGCTGAAAGTATAGTATAGGCACAGATAAAAAGAAAAAAGAATTATTTACTGAAGAAAAGACTGAGCTGAAAAGTTAAGGAAGGCAAAGAGACAATGAGAACTGAAATAATGAAGAAAAGACTTATTTCCAAAGACAGTACATTTAGTTGCGACAAGCAAGTAGAGGTAAAAAGCAGGTGATGTGAAGAAAAGGCTGAGGATAGATTTTAAAACAAGGAAGAAGATCCTGGCAAGAATGCAGGGAATAAGACTGAACTGAAAAAAAATAAAAATAAAGAAAGAAGAGGATTTAAAAAAGACGGAGAGACAGAATTGCAGAACAGATGATACGTAAAAAGTAGGAGGAAAACAAATTACATAACTTAGACCAAACAGACCAAAAACTGTATATAAAGACGAGATACCTAACCAAATAATTATGAATGCTAATGGAGAGGAATAAATGCTTTCTCTCCCTACTCCTTTCCCTCCTCCTCCTCCTCCTCCTCCTCCTCCTCCTAGCATGGCTCCATTTCTACGCACCATTTACATTCTGTCTGCTCTGCTCTTTCGTGTGTATCCGTGTGCGTGCGTTTATGCGTTTGTGAATGTATGTATGTATGCATGCATGCATGTATGTATGTATGTAAGTATGAATGTGTGCGTATGAGTATGCTTGTGCGTGTTTTCATTTTTCACCCACCTTGTCTTTTCTTCCCCTGATTTTCTGCCACTTCTTCTGTTTACTGTTTTGTTTTTCCTCTTTCCTCCTTTTCTTCAAGCCTCATTTCTCGCCATTTCCCTCTCCTCTCCTCTACCACTCTCCTCCTTCCTCCAACTTCGATCTTCAACCCCTCCTTCATGACGAAAGATTTGTCATTAGCTGAATAAAATGAAGTGCCAGCAAAAACAGAATACAGATGAGTTTAACCCCCTTCAGTCCAATAAGGTGTTCGTATTTTGTGTTGTCTTCGTGTTACAACCTGACAATTATATGCAACTTTAGACAATCCTTTAGAAGTGAAGAGGTTGATGGAGGCTCTCTCTAATCCAGTTACTTCAAAATCTCTCTCATACTAGTCGTAGTAGTTGCAACTCCAGGCTCATCTCCATGTGAACCCCGTGGACTGCAGGCTTAGGTTCCTCATCCCTGCAGTCCACCATCCTCTTTTCGGGGGATAGGGAAATAGTCATCAGCAAAAGTCCGCCGACGGTCCTTTGTTAGCGCTGTGTCCTGCCTTCCACGTTATTCATTCCTCCCCAAACAATGGAGTAATATTCCTTCTCATACTCTTTTGTTGTGTGCTTCATATTGCTATCACGTAAGAAAAGTTCATGTAATGTCTTTCACTGCCACAACGGGTGGCAATGGTTATACGCCTGATACCAGGTGTATAACTTGGTACATGTGCCTCCTTATTATATTAGTACCACAGCATAAAGACATCCTCACCACCAACTCTCTCATGCTAAGTATAATTATCTGAATATAGCCAGAATAAACTAGAATATTCAACATCGGAGTGATGTGGCTAACAGAAATTGCTCTTAATCCCCTGAGTATGAGATTTTCCATGACCTCTTCCACTTCAGTCAAAGAACGCAATATTTCAGTTTGTTCTTATTACCCCATCAAGATTTTATCCAACACAGGGGACAGCTCTTTTAGCGAAGGTGTTTATCAAGATTTTATATATATCTAATCTCTCCAGCTCGAAAAAAGTGTCTACTCAGCTAAATGAAACGCGTAGTATGTCCATTTTACCTTCACTTGGTCCAGAGTTTCGTCCTTGCGGCTTATATAATTCATTTCGGTGAGTGGCTAAGACAGTGCTATGGCTCCACATCTTTCCCATAACACTTCTTCATGACTAGCATTATATACTAGCGATAATCTGTTGCTCCAGCTATATAATCAAGATGAGGAGATATCAGTTTTGGGCCAAGTTAGAGTAACAGGAGTATAACTTTAAGAACACTACAAAAATAACTAAATAAAAAAAAGATTTCGACATAAATATTAGTGTTTTGCTACTACTGATCTTTTTTTACAGCCTACTTATGTCAAGGATTATGGGATGAATGTGTCTGTGTATGTCAGTATGTTCGTATAATACGCAGGACATCACTGAACACTAACGTGAAGTGAAGCCATCAATATCTTAACATAATTGCTAACTGTTAACACCAGTCCCTTGTATACTGAATCAGTCAAAATCATATTATTTACAGCCTTTCGTCCCTCCCTGCATCTCTCTCTTTCTCTCTCTCTATCTCTCCCCCTTACCTCCGTTTCCCATTTTTTTCTTCTCATTGACATTTCCTCTCCTTTTCTTTCTTCATCCTTTCTCATTCATCTTGCTCTCTTTTCCTGTTTACCGAACTATCGTTCCTCCAAACTATTCTTTTCTGCATGTGTTTTTCCTCTGCCGCACCCCCAGGGACGCGGCCAAATTTAGTGTTTGTTCCTAACAGTGCTACTCCCTCCCGCACGCACTCACTCACTCACTATGATACTGTACGTTTTGGAAAGTGAGGTCCAGGTCTTATGGAATGCGCGTTATCAAAACGAAATATTGTATAATGGTTGAGATCCCACGGGACACGTGTCATGCACGATGGGAATCCCGAGGGCCGTCCCCAGGTTGTCTTACGTGCAACATAAATTTTGGTGTACAACGGTAGAGCTTCACTTGCGCCAGATAAAAAGCATTGCAGGACCCCCAAAGGCCGCCCGCACGGGAGAGGCGGCCCACGATGATCTAGGCCAGAGTCATTATGCACAGCCGAAGTTTTTAATCGATGCACATGAAGTTTTGCATATTGATAGATGTTCACCCAGGCCACGCTTGGGGAAAGATGGGACCACCGAGGATTGCCCTTTACGTGGAGGGGTGGGGAGGGGCAAGTTCCTTCCGTGCCTCTCTTTCTTCGTTCCTTTCCTCCATGGTCCCTGTTCTCCTTTTGCTGCCTTCTCTCTCCACTTCCCTCCTCATCTTCCTTCATTTCCTTGTCTTTCCTTTCTATCACACATACACTCATTTCTCTCTTTTCCTATCCCCCTTTTTTCGTCCTCTCTCTCTCTCTCTCTCTCTCTTCATAGTCGCTTTTGTTCCTCTCGACCCTGCTTTCTTCCTCTTCACCTCCCTCTCTTCCTTTTCATATTCCCATCCCTTCCCTCCTTTTCCTCTTCATTCTTCAACATTTCTCTCTCTCCCTCCCTTCCCTACCTATTTTTACCTATTCTTTCCTTCCTCCTCCTTTCCCCTCCCACTCTTTTCTTTTTCCTTCCATCGTACTCTCTTTCTTTTCCTCTCCCTCATCCTCTTTCCTCCTCTCCTTCCCCAGCCTCAATGCCTATTTCTTCCTCCCTCTTCTCTTTTTTCCTCCTCTTTCGCCTCTTTCCTTCCTTACTTCTCCTTTTTCCTTACTTATTTTCCCTTTATGTAAACCACAAAGAAAAAAAGCAAGTGCTATACAGTTAAAAAAAAAAAAATATTACATTTTCCTTTCGTATAAAGAGATCACAGAATATAGATTTTTCCTTGTAATCTTTCCTATGATATCTCCATGACTTTGTGTGTGTGTGTGTGTGTGTGTGTGTGTGTGTGTGTGTGTGTGTGTGTGTGTGTGTGTGTGTGTGTGTGTGTGTGTGTGTGTGTGTGTGTGCTGGTCTTGCTCACTTTTTCCTGCCGGCTTCGGTTGAGGGGTTTGGTGGGTGACAGGGAAGCTTCTTGCTTTACCATCCTTATTTTGAACTTACTGAATTTAAGGAAATCACAGTAATATTGTAGTCTTAACAGCTTCGAGAGAACCATTAGATCCCTCCCCTCCTCCTCTTCCCTCCTCCTTCTCTTTCCTCGATACCCTCCTTTTCTAGCTTCCTCCTCCTCCTCTTGCTTCGTCCCCCTATTCCACTTCTTTTCTCTTTCTCCACATTCTCTCTGTCTTCCCTACTCCTTTTCTCTCCTTTCCGCCCTCTTCTTTCCCACATTGCTCCCTCCTTTCCTCTCTACCGTCCTCGTTTCTTCCTTAACCTCTTCTATTTCTCTCCTTCCCTTTCCTTCCCTTTTTCTCTCTCTGCTCTTCACCCGTCCCTCCTTCCTCCCTCTCCCTCTCATCCCCTTTTCTCCTTTCCTTCCCGACTCCTCTCTCATTTCCTCTTCTCCTTTCCTTCCCTCCTTCTCTCTCTTATCCCCTCTGCCCTCTCTCTCCTTCCCTCCTCTCTCTCATCCCCTCTTCACCCTTCCCTCTCTCTTCCCCTCTCTCGTCCCCTCTTTTACATTCCTTCCCTCCTGCCCTCTCTCTCTCTTTCCCTCATCCACTTCCTCTCTCTCCTTCCCTCCTCCTCTCTCCTTCCCCAGTAAGTTTCCTGTTTAGGTCTGCGTCAGGTTAAGTGTAAAGGAAGGTTCCTATTTTCCTTCCGCTAATGTAATGAATTTTACGAGGTGGAGGGAAGGAGGGAGGGAGAAGAAGAAAGAAGGGAGGGAAGAGTGTGGAGTTACGAAGAAAATGGATAAATAGAGAGGAAAGGAAAGGAGCAGTAAGAATGCAGAGGTAAGAGGAAACTGATTAAATGCTAATGAAAGGATAAAAGATGAAAGTGGGAGTTAAGAGGAAAATAGATAAATAAAAGGGAAAGGAAGAGTGAGAGATGAGTGTGAAGGTAAGAGAAATATGATTAATTCATAGGAGAATCTAATGAAGCGAGGTGATAAAGAAAGTGGGAGATGGGATGAGAAAAACTGAAAATTAATGAAGAGGTTAAACGCAGAGAACCAACAGGCCATAAAAGGTGGTTCTCCTCACCAAATATAAGCCATGATTTTAACAATATGAAATTACAAGGAGGCATAAGACTCTCCCCCCTACCCTCACCCTAATCCCCTTTTACCCCTCAGGTGAATCGGTCAAGTGAAGGTGTGACGGTGCGGAAACAGGAAGCTCTTGCAACTCGAGTAAATCCTGTAGGGAGAATGAATGGTTATAATCAGGTATTTACATGAAACCAAAATCTTTCAGGATATTTCCCCACAATGTTTACAAGATTAAGAAAAAAGAGATTAGTCAAGGTACAAAGTGGGGAGGGGGGGAAGGGGAAGAGGAAGAATGAGAATGAAGAGAATGAATTACTGGGGATATGGATAGTAGAAAATGAAAAGGAAGACGCATCCGAACACAATAAAATGGAAACTAATGAATTTTGCGAACTGGAAAAAGGACAGAAAAGGAAACTAAGCTCATTGTTACTGTAATATCTACGTTTGTGTGCTTGTTCGTGGTACAATATGAGAGAGAGAGAGAGAGAGAGAGAGAGAGAGAGAGAGAAACGAATCTGTTGACATTACTGGAGGGGAAAAAAAAATAGCCGAACCTATATCGACATACACCGGGAAATTTGAGAACTTGGTAAACGGGCCACAAGTGTATGTCCAGGGGCAGGGCCTTAGGAGTAAAGGACCTCACGTATCACAATAACTTTACCCACGACCCGTATCCCCTTCCCCTTCCTCCCTCCCTTTCTACCCTCCCCTTCTCTTCTCTCTAATCCTCCTCCTCCCTTGCATTTACCTCTCCTCCCCTTCTCTCCTCGTCTCCCTGCATCCCTTCTTCTCTTTCCCTCTACCCCTCTTCCCCTTAGCTCCATCTCTTTTTCTCTTCCAGGTGCCTCCTCCCCCTTCCATTTATCCCTCCTCCATGTCCATCTACACTTCCTCACTTTCCCTCTGTCTCCCCTCTTCCCTCCCTCTCTCTCTCTCTCTCTCTCTCTCTCTCTCTCTCTCTCCATCCATCCATTTCTTACCTCTCTCTCCCTCACCATTCTGATCATTCAACTTGTGGATCCCCCCATAACCCTTCGCTTCCCTTACCCCTGCTCAGTTGGTTAAAGCGCTCCGCTCTGACCGAAGGGTCGGAGGATCGAATCCACCCAAGAGTCATTGGTAGACATCAGGAAGGGCATCCGGTCATAAAATGCTACACGCTCCAAACCAAAGTCCTCTACCCAGGGGCAACGCCTTAGCCCTTATCCAAAAAATGGGGGACGGCGTTAAAAAAAAAAAAAAAAAAAAAAAAAAAAAAAAAAATCCTCTACTCTCAACCCCCCTTCTCAGCTTTTCCCTTACACTCCTTCCTTCTTGATCCTCCTCTACTTTCCTCCTCTTCTCCTCTCTACCCTCTCTCTTTCCTCCTCTTCCCCCGTCTCTTCTCTTTCCTTCCACTCCTTCCCTTTCTTCTCACCCTTGACCTCTCCCTCCCCCTTCACACCACACAACCAACTCTACCTTGTATTTCTCGTCCCCTTTCCCTCTACCTCTCCTCTTCCCCCCCCCTCCCTTCCCCCTCCCCTGTCCTTTATAACTTTCCATTTCCCCCCTCTTCCTCCCTCTCGCCTTACCCCTCCCCATTACACCATACGGTACGGCCTCCACTTCCCTAAGGACCTCCCACTGTAAACACTAACCCCCTCCCAATCCATTCCTTTCCTTCCCCTCAACCCCTGACTTCCAACCTTTCCTCCCCCGCCTTCTCCTTTCTTCCCCTCATTTCTACTGTTCCTCTTCTTCCTCTTACAAATCATACAACCTTCCCTTTTCTTTTAAATATAGGCCCCCTCCTTTTCCTCCTTTCTATCCCTCCTCCCTTCTCTTTTTAACCCTCCTCCTTCTCCCTCCTCCCTCCCATTTTTATCCCCTCCTCTCTCTCCCTTCTCTTTCTCCCCTTCCCCCTCCTTTTCTACCCCTGCCCCCCCCTTCCACCCCCTCCCACCTTCAAGCCTTACATCTTCCCCTCCCTGTGGCACTCCCCTTCTGAACACGCCCCCCTCTGAGGCTACTCCAAGTTTATACTGTACATTAAGACTGCCTTCTGACTTTCAACTCGGGGTGGGGAAGGGTGGAAGGGGAGGGGAGGAGGGTGAAGGAGAGGGACGGAGGAAGGTTGGAGGGAGCAGGGGAGTGGGAGGCAAGGGAGGAGAAGAGGATGAAAGGTACAATGAAGGGAGGGGAAGAGGAAGGAGGAAGGTCGGAAAATAACGAGCAGAGGGAGAGATAGCAGTCGGGGAGTGAAAGGGTGACAGAGAAAAGGGGGGAAGTATAGGGGAAGGAGAGAGATTTGATAGGGAAAGGGAGACAGAAGTGGAGGGAGTAAGAAGGATGAGGGAACGGAGGGAAGATGATGGGAGGCAATGTGAAGGAAAGAGATACGAAAAACTAACCCATGCAGAGAAAGGAAGGAAGGAGAAGGTTGATGCAGGAGGGAAGAACAGGAACTGGAAGGGGAAAAGGGAAGGGACAGTAAGTGCTGGGACGGAATCGAAGAGGGATGGAGAATGGAATGGTGCAGGGGCTGAAGAAGGGAAGCTGAAGAAGGGGAAAGGGAAAGAGACAGTGGTGAGGTGGAAGGGAAGGAGAGGAAGGTAGAAGGAGGGAGCGAGAGACTGATGGAGAATTGGAGACAGATTGAGGAAAGAGGGAGAGGGTGGACTGAGGAGGAAGAAAGGAAGAGGAGGAAAAGAGGAAGAAGAAATGTGTTGGAGTGAGGGATGAAATGGAGGGAGAGGGTGGAGACAGGAAGGGACAAAACAGGAAGAGGTGGGAGATAAGAAACGAGGAGTGGAGAAAGTGAGCAAGGTAAAGATACAGAAAAGAGAGGGAGGGAGGGAAAGAGGGAGAAAAGGGAGGAGGAGAGAACCGAAAGAGGATGGAGGTAACATACTGGTGAGCAAAACGGAAGACACTAAGTAGATATGAAGAGAATGAGAGAAAAAAAAGAGATTGGAGGGACGAGGCCGAGAGGGAGGGGAGGTAGAAGAAGCAGAGTCGCTGGGAGGGATGGAACGTGGAAAGAGGGAGTGGGCTTCTGGAGGAGGAGGAGGAGAGAGAGAGAGAGAGAGAGAGAGAGAGAGAGAGAGAGAGAGAGAGAGAGAGAGGGATGCTGGAGGGGTGGAGGGAGGAAAATAAAGGAGGGATAAACGCTAGAAGGGAGGTGGGGGGGGAAAGAGAAGGGAGGCTAGGAAGAAATAGGAGGGAGGGAGGGAGGGTAAGAAAGAACGGAGGAAACCTGGAGGAACATGGGGGGAGGAAAGAGAAGAGGAGGAGGAGGAGGAAGAAGAAGTAAGGGGAGAAGGGGAACCAGCGCAGGGAGGTAATGGTGTTGGGGGAGGGGGGGGGGGCAGAATCTCTCACAGGAATCAGGTTGAAGAGGAGGTATAAATCTTCAAGCGGAGGGGGGACAGGGGGGTGGGATGGGGGGAGGGAAAGTAGGGGGGAAGACGGTGGGAAGGGAGGGGAGGGGGATGGTGGTGGGGAAGGGGTCTGGGAGGGGGTAAAGGTATAAAACACTCGGGGCCAAGTTAAAATGGTTTCCGACCTTACCTGGCGATGGTGGTACTCTCATGTGTGGTTGGTGGTGAGAGAGAGAGAGAGAGAGAGAGAGAGAGAGAGAGAGACTTCATGTTCTATATATAAAGTATACATATATATATATATATATATATATATATATATATATATATATATATATATATATATATATATATATATATATATATATATGTATTTATACTTAACCCATAAAACACACGTCGGAATTTCACTTTCAGTTTTGTCTCCTTTAGTTCCTTTCTTCCCTTAGCCTTTGTGTTCATCCTCGTGTTATCAGTTCCCCTTCTCATTTTCCGTATCCTTTTTCCTAATTCATATCTCTCTATTGGCCTCTTTCCACGTGTTTCCTTTGTGTCTTCAGCTCTTTCCTTTCTTATTTTCTTCGTTTATTAATTATCCTTTTCCTTGGTTCTCTCACGTTCATTCTTTCCATTCACAAACCTCTTACTACAGTGCTGTATTTTTTTTTTTCATGATAATTCCAGAAGAAACTTCATTACGGTCTGCCTCTCACAGTTATGTAATTAAAAACAGCCTCCGTTAAACCTCTCCATAAGGCATGGGTTTCTTATATCGTGGTCTGATTAGAAGGAGAACATCATTTGAGTGAAGGTGTTATTTTTTCTTCCATTCTTTCCATCGTCATTCCTCAGTCTCCTTAAGGTATACTTCCCTCTCTTCTGTCCTTCCCTTTTCTTGTGGTTCATCTCATCCCCCCCCCCTCTAAGTAACGTCTTCTAGTCTTGCAACCTTCTGAAGGTTTTATGCACCTTAGGAAAAATCGCTTGCAGAAAAGGATTTAATAAAGGCAGCATCTAAATCCCTGTTCGTAATACTCACTCAGCCAGATATACTCGCCTGGTCACAGAAGTCGTTAAGCCTCTCTCTAAATCAAATAAATCGTCTAAAAAGCGCAACGCTAGAATGAAAAACCACGCCATTATAGCGAAAGGGTTAAATCTTCCAGTTGTATCCCCCCTATCCCTCCTCTCTCTCTATTTCTCTCTCTCTCTCTCTCTCTCTCTCTCTCTGTATTTCGCCTTTGCTCTCCCTTATCTACTTCCCTTCGTCTTACTCCAGCGCCTTCAGTAAGATGACGTATATCTGTGGCTTAGTATTGCTCCTCCTATCAGACATTTTTCTTTTCCAGCTTAGGAGGGTCCCCTGTCGTGGCGGGGTTTTTAAAGGCCTTATCTAACCCCACCAGTTCACAGTGTCTCCACTCTAAAGAAACTAATCCGGAGCTAGCATCGGTGAAATCAGCGTCCTCGGCCTGAACGGAATAATTCTCATCCTTTCATTAAGGAGACGTGTTTTATTCTTTAGGATCTTCAGTTCGATGGCGTTTCGTATTTTATCCTTGCTTTATCCATTTTTTTTTTTTTCTATTGAGCTGGAGAGGTCAGATGTAGCCTTCATTAACCCTTTCACTGGAGACGCCTACCCAAAGCTTAAGAAAATCGTCCATCGCCAGTAAGTCTAAAAGAAAAATGCTAACTCTATAGTGGACTAGTTTTCTTAGCAGCCATACCTTCCATTACCCCTTTTCCAAAATAAATCTCCTTTGTGATGAGTGAAACCGTCTGACAGAAGCAGAATATACATTAAAGTCTTCGTACTGAAAGGATTATTTTTCACTTCTATTTTTCATCTCGTCTCTCTCACTGACTTTTTTCTTAAACCGTATCTCCCCCTTTCTCCCATTTACCTCCCTCCCTCTTACTTACATTTTTTTCCTCTTATTTCTTCGCTTTCTTTGTGCTTTTCTTTCTCTCTCCCTCCCCTTCTTTTTTCTTCTCATTCTGCTTCTGCTTTTTCCTTCCTACTTCTGGATACATTTTTCCTCTTCTGCTTTTAAGTCCTGTAGTCTACCTCTTCTTCCCCTTCTTTTCTTTGTTTTAAATCTCTCTTTCCTTCCCTGACTTATTTTCTCTCAGCCTCTCTTCATCCATACTTCCCTGTCCCACTTCTGCCTTCATCTCTCTACCCATCCCTCTTCTATCTCTAAATTTTCTTCCTTCTTCCTCTTTCTCCCTCCCTTGTTTCGCTTCTCTTTCTTTCCCCAACTTCCCCAAAGCCTTCTTCGTCCCTACTCTTTTTCACCCCCCCCCTCTCTCTTCTCCCCTTCTCCACCTCCACTCTTTCTTTCCCCTTCTACCCAGTCCTGCCTCTCTTTTTACCCCCTCTCACGCAATTTTCTAAAACGTTTTTCTTTCCCCTCATCGTTCCCTCTCGTATTCTTTTCTTTAGTCTCCATTGCTGGCTCTTTTTCCATTTTTCCTAATCCATCCTCTTTTCTTATTCTGTTTTTCTTACTCTCTCTCTTCGACTTCCTTCCCGTTTGATTTCTTTTACTTTTCTCTTTTCATTCCCTGTCCTCTTTTCCTTTTACTTGTAATTCCCTATCGTTGTTTTTCTCAGTTCTGTTTGATTTCTTTGACGTCTTTACTTTCTTCGTTTTCCAAGACTATGATCTTCCTCTTCCTTCATTTTCCTTTCATACCATCGTCTTTACTTCCTTACCTTTTTCTCTGTCCCTCTCTCCTTCCTTCCTTTCTTTCTTACTTACTTCCCTCTCACCCTCTCCTTCATTTCCTTCTTTGCTTCTATCTCTCCTCCCTTCCCTTTCTCCTTTCCCTATTCTTCATCTGTAGCTCAGTTTCCCCTAAATTCATCTTTCTCTTTCCTTCATTCTTCCTCTTCCTACTTCCTTCCTCCCCTCTGTGACCTCACTGTCGGAGCTCCTCCTCTTCCTCCTCTCTTCCCCCTTCGTTCTCCATCTCTCTCTTCTCAATCTCCTTTTCTTCTACTATCTTCCAATCCTCCCGCCACGTCCCTCTCTTTCCCTCTCCTACCCTATTCTTTCCACCTTCCCATCCTCCTCCTCCTCCTCCTCCTTCATCTCTCCATTCTTCTCCCTCCTCCTTCATCTCTCTCTTCCACTTCCTCCTCTTCTTACTGCTTCTCCTTGAGCTCTACCCCTCTCCTCCTCTTCCCAGTCAATCCTTCCCTCCCTCTCTGGCCCTCCCTCCCTTCCTCCGTCTCTCCCTCCTACCGTCCCTCCCTCCCTCCCTTCCTTCCTATCCTTCCCTTCCTCTCTCTGTCCCCCCCTCCCTCCGTCTCTCCCTCCCTCCCTCCCTCCCAATCTCTCCCTCCCTCACTCTATCTACGGCCATAGAGCCTGCAGCCCTCCGGATCGAGCCCTTAGAATAACAACCTCCATGGCTTCCCTTCCCCTCAAGCGGTGAGAGAGAGAGAGAGAGAGAGAGAGAGAGAGAGAGAGAGAGAGAGAGAGAGAGAGAGTCGCGTAGTAGCAGCAAAAAGATCATGAAAAGAAAGAAAGAGAGGGTAAAAAGAGAGAGAGAGAGGGAGGGGGAAGGCGAATAGGAAGAGGTTTGTAAGATAAAATAAAAGATAAAAATAGTGGAAGCTGTGCCTATCAAAAACAGTAAAAAGAAATAACAATCGGTAGTACTGGAGAGGTTGACCTGGGTGAACTCTGGGACTGGGCATGGAATAGATAGATAGATAAACAGAGATGGATAGATGGACTGAGAGACTGACTGACTGACTGACCAACTGAAAGACAGACAAATATTTAGATAGGCAGGTTGGTAGGTAACTATTACTATTAATGGGATGCGTACAAAGATAGGTAGGCAGGTAGGTAAGGAGGTTGGTAGGCAGGCAGGCAAGTAGGTAGGTAGGTAGGCAGGTAGGTAAATATTATAGGTACGTAGATACCTGGATTAGCAGACAGGTAAATAGGCATATGGGTAATTATGATACTTAAATGACTGATATATATAGACAGGCTTACGGATAGGTAGGTAGGTAGGTAGGTGGGTGTGTGGGTAGGTACTCTGACAGACAAAACAACAAATAGGTCAGTATGTCGGGGGATGGATGGGTGAACAGATTTATTGAGTGATGGGTAGGAAGCTTAATAGTGATGGACTGAAGGAGAAAAATACTGACACACAGATGGCTAGATAGATAGATATGTTGACAGACAGATAGACAGACACACTTATAGATAGATAAAGATAGGTATAGATAGATAAATATACAATGACAGACACAAATATCGACAGGCAGAAAAATAGACAGATAGACAGATTTACAGGCACAGGAAGAGAGATGGACAGACAGACAGACAGACAGATAGACAGGCAGACATACAGTACAGACTGACAGATAGACAGACAGGCAGATAGACAATGACAGAAAGGCAGATAAATAGATATACAGTAGCTTTAAACAGTCGTATATTGGTAGACAGACAGACAAATATAGACACAGAGATTGCTAGATAGACAGACAGATCTTTAGATAGATATGCGGGTGATAGATACAAACGGAGTGATTGATAGAACTGTGCCCTGGAGTAGCAATGAAAGGAAATGGAGATAAAAGCTGTTGGTGCGTGGAAAAATGCCGAAGTGGAAAAAAATATTTCTTTCCCCGGTTCAGCAGAAAAACAATATAAAAAAAGAAAGTAAGCGAGGGGTTAAGAGGAAAAAAATAATACAGCTCTTACCCTAACTTACCCCATTCCCCTCCCTCTCCCTCCTTACCTCCCTCCCTCTTCCCTTTTTCCCTCTCTCCCTCCTCCTTCCCCTTTCCTCCCTCCTCTCTCCTTTCTCTCCCTCCCAACCTCTTCCTCCACTCTTGTCTTCCCTTCCCCTCGTCTCTCATCCTCCTCCCCTTCTCTCTCTCTCTCTCTCCTCTTCCCCTCATCTTCTCCCGTACCATCACTTCCTCTCCTTCTTCGCCCCTATGTCTCATACGACTTCCCTCTTCTTCTCCCCACCCCCATCCCCTCCCCGACCCTCCTTGATTCCTCCCACCCTTTCTTCTATCCCCGCATCCTCTCCCCGACCCCTCTTCGTTTCCTCCCACCCTCTCTCCTCTCCCCTCCACTTTTCTTTTTTCCAGCAATATGACTTTTTCCACCCTCCTCCTACCTTGCTTAAATCTCTTCTCCACATCTCTATTTTTCTGTGTCTCTCCCCTCCCTTCCTTTTTTCTCGCCTCTCTCTCTCTCTCTCTCTCTCTCTCTCTCTCTCTCTCTCTCTCTCAACTGAATAACAATCATCTGGCAGTAAGTAGGTGGAACGATGTAAACACTTCTTCATTTTCGGCCAAATGCCCAGAGAGAATTTTGTAACCTTTGCTGCTTTACTGTGTTGCTTTTGGCTGAATAAAATTGTTTAAAGAAAAATGGAATACGATAACAAAGCTATCACATCTCTTAACAGGGGTTAAAGTGCTTATGGGAAGTTACTGTTATTTTTATTACTATTATTACCATTATTACTATTTTCATCCATCCATCCATCATCCAATCCTGCACTGCCCCATGAGGAGCGTAGGAGCCCGGGTCTATGCAGTTGGGCCCGACATTTAAGATAAGAGTGACCAGCCTCACTCATCCCTGAGTGGCATTACATGAGCAATCAACCCCAACCACACCTTGGATATAAACCTTCACCGGTTCAATCCGACTGGAGCGCAATAATTACCCTTTAAACCACCAGGCGCCAAATTTGGTTATATGGTTATCACCCAGCGTAGTAAATGGTTTCCTGGTGTACAGGAAACCATTTGGCTTGTCACTCAGTGTAGAGTCACCCACAGGCTGAAGGAAGTGGAAAGAATGAAGGAAAGAAAGACAGAAGAGGGAGTGTAAAGTCACCCGTAGGCAGAAGGACAAGGAAAGAATGAAGGAAAGAAGGATGGAGAGGAAAGGGCAGACACCCGATAGCAGCACTACATCGAGTGAGTGGATGGTGAGCGCCTTCACCTACCACATATTATTACTATTATTATTATTATTATTATTATTATTGTTGTTGTTGTTACTGTTGTCGTTATTATTATTATTATTATTATTATTATTATTATTATTATGCTACTACTGCTATTACTATCAGTTTTATAGTTGGTGCTATCATCGGTATTCCTTTTCATTAATCCATTCTGCTAGATTCACTTTGTGTATCTTTTATGCTTCTTCATTTAATTCGTTTTTCTTTATTTCTTTTTCCGAATCATGATGTCAGATTTCTCCAGCAAGTTCCTTTTTCCTTCAGTCGTAACCCTTTATCACTCTTCTAACCGACTCCACAGTTTTCTCTCCTTCTCGATTTCTTTTTCCTAACAGAGCTATTTAATTCCTTCATTTTTCCCGATAGAGCTCTTGATTTCCTTCATTTTTCCCGACAGAGCTCTTGATTTCCTTCATATTTCCCGATAGAGCTCTTTATTTTCTACTTTTTTCCCGAAAGAGCTCTTTATTTCCTTCCTTTTTCCTTAATGGAGCTCTTTATTTTCTTCATTTTTCCCGATGTAGCTCTTTATTTCCTTCCTTTTTCCTAACAGAGCTCTTTATTACCTTCCTTTTTCCTAAGAGCTCTTTATTTCCTTCTTGCTATTAAAGCTCTTTATTTATTTATTTTCTAATAAAGCTTCCTTTCCTTCATTATATTTGGGATGCTTTTTCTCCTTTTCTACTGTTACATTTTTTTGAATTCTTCTTTTCATTCCCATTCAAAGCTTCATTATCTCGCTTTTTCACCTCTTTTCTTTTTATTCTTTTTCATGCCTCTTTTCTCTGCTCTTAATTTTTCCTATATTTTCACTTTGACATTCATCTCCATTTCTTTTTTCCTGTTTCTCTTATTAATTTTATACTTTACTGACCTTTTACCTTTGTTTTTTTAGTGTTCTTTTCCCCAGTCTTTTTCTCTCACTTGATTTCGATGTCCGATTTCTTCACTGAGTTCCTTTTTCCAATACCCATAACCCTTATCGCTCCTCTCATGGACCCCGCCTCAGTTCTCTCTCTCTCTCTCTCTCTCTCTCTCTCTCTCTCTCTCGTTCCTCTAATCTTACTTTTCCCAGCATTTGAGCAGTTTTTTCTCTTCTTTTCCTGGTTTCTCTCTCCCCCTTTTATTCCACGCGTGTTTCCTGTGTTATCTTTCTTTTTCTCTCTCCCTTTCTTTAACTATTTTTTGTGTGTTTTTTCCTGGTCCTATTTTTCTGCTGCTTTGTCCTTTCCTTAGACAATTTTCCTGTCACTTATACTTTAATTTCTTCTGTTTTCCTGACCTTATTTTCTATCCTTCCTCACAGCTTTCTGCAGTTTTCGTTTTCTTTTTTTTTTTATTCTACGTTTTCCCCTATTTTCGATTATTATTTCTAGTTTTCTCGTTACTCCCAGCCTTCTCCTAATATAATCTTTCATTATTATTAATTATTATTATTATCATCAGTTCGTTGTTTAATTACTTTTTTTTTTTACTCATTACATATCGGTACAAGCTGGGGGGGGGGTCCTCGCTCCATCTCGATTTCTGATTTGCTCACTATTTTTCTCTTTTTCTCCTTTCAACACCCTAATCACTCTTTTTCTCTACCCAGCCACATTTATATCTCTTCCTCTCATTATCTCTAACCTTACCTTTCTCTCTTTATGATACGGATTTTGTCTTTCATTCGTATCTTCAATTTTCCCTTTTCTTTGTCTTTTATTATTCCTTGTATTCACTTTTTAATTGTCCTGCTTTTCAGTGTGTGAGAGAGGGGAATGTGAGCTGGGGGGAGGGCAGCGAAATTTCGGGGGACTGGGCAACACAAAGGCGATTTGTTTGTGGCCACCCCTTACGGGATATAGGCGTCTGGCAACAGATAGGTAGATTTTCAGTTTCTGTTCTTTGTCATTTTTTGCCGCTTTTGCTTATCTTTCTTTATCATTTGTTCTTATCATTCTTTTTTTCCCTTTCTTCTTGTTTCCCTGTACCTCTTTAATATCTTTTTCCTTTTTTATGTTTTTTCTTTTTTCTTTTTCATGTTTTTATCTTCCACAGCAGCAGGAAGGTTAGAAAATGCCTCTGTTATCGGTCTGACAAGAATTAAGAAATATTTATTTTATTCCAGTTAACATCTGCCGACTTACTCATCTCAGAGAAACCTAATGCAATAATGAATTACCTGTGTGTGTGTGTGTGTGTGTGTGTGTGTGTGTGTGTGTGTGTGTGTGTGTGTGTGTGTGTGTGTGTTCGTTTTTTCTTTCGGTCCTAGTCTTTTTCTCTCACATGATCCCAGTGTCTAAAACCTTCATTATTACTCCACGAATCCTATCTTCAATTATATCTTATTTTTTCTCTCTCCTCTTAATGTAATCGTACTTTTCCTGCATTTCTGACACTCTTTTTTCCTGGCCTTTTCCTGCTTTGCTCTTACTTTTAGGCCTCCTTTGTTTTCTCTGTTTTCTTGGTCTTTTTCTCTTACATTTTTTTTTATCTTTCTTTATGCCCTTTCATCCTTGCGCAATCTTATCCTCTTCCTCTTTGGTTTCCTCATCTTCTTCTTTGTAGTTTTTTTTTCTTCTTCGCCTAATTTCTTCCGTTAATATTTTCAGCTTCAAGTGTGTTATGTTCCCTCGGTCTTTTATTTTCTTAGCTCTTACTCTGTTTTTTTTTTTTTTTCGTGATTCCGTTTACCGTTTTGTTTTTCGTTTTATTTAGCACCTTCAAATCTTCGAATGTTTCCCTTCTCTTTCCATAACGTTCCTGACTCTCTCTCTCTCTCTCTCTCTCTCTCTCTCTCATTTTCTCAACCACTGATAGCTCCAACCAGATCCCATATTTCCACCCAACTATCCATCCCTCAATCCAGTCCTTTCAATATCTGTTTCGCTCAGATTCTGTTGTCTAGCCTCCCTTTTCACTCTGCCCAATAACACTGTCCCAATTTTTCCCAGTGCCTCTATTCTAACTTTCCCATTAACTCTCTCGTGGGTTGGAGAGTTCTAGTAGCATTTTCCAGCCAACGCCGAACGATTGCATTTTACTGGGTGAGTTATTTGAACCTGAGACTATTAATACTGGTACCATAAACCCTCTTGTGGTCGGGACAACTCTAGAACTATATTTCAGCTAACGCCAGACGATTTTCTTCATTTTACTGAGTGAGTTATTTGAACCTGAGCCTATTATTACTGCTACCAAAAACCCTCTTGTGGTCAAGACAACTCTAGAACTGTATTTCAGCTAACGCCAGACGATTTTCTTCAGTTTACAGTATCCTATTAAAGGCTGGGCGTGTTAACTTTCTCAAATTCCCCTCTACTATAGCGCTGATATGATACTTAAGCTGTTAATCCAGATTTGCGTTCAGATCCCAGCGTACCAGTGGGAAATGTTAAAAGAAAATGTATTCTTGTATCTACGAGTAAGTACAGTACTCTTCCAAACGCCCAATTTCGTGAGGTAAAAGCATCCATGTTCTTGTCCTCCTGCTTTGGTACCCTTATCCATGGATTAAACAATTGCCACCATAATCATAGTCACTCTCATAACAGCGTCGAAAAAATTATTAGGTCTGTTCCTGTTTACTCACCTCTGTACTCCCTTTGTAGATGCATTCATTCATTAATTCATGTATTCCTTTGACTCTGAATTTCTGTTACGGATCCTTCCCGTTTTGTTGGTTTCGATTCTGTCCTTGTTTCTGTTTTGATACCTTTGCTTCGGTCCCTCTTTCCGCTATTGGTTTTTTAGTTCTGGTTCGGTTCCTGTTTTTGTTTCACCTCTGCTCGCATCCGGCGCTCTCGGCATCACGTTTCACTATTATTTTTGCGCCAAATATTCCGACCCTTTTCTCGTAGGTACGGTAGGCTTCATTTGCATCCAGGTCCCAGCTCTCATTCCCTCCCCGTTCTTCGCTTTCCCCCACCTCCACTCAGTTTCATCGCATTCCTACTTATTCCTTCCCCTATTCAAACTCATTCTTTTTTTTCTCTTTACCCTCATTTCCATCCTACTTCCCATACAGTCCTAACCCAATTTCCTTCATTCATGTCTCATTCCTACTTCATTCTCATCCTATTCCTTCTTCATTCCTCTCCTATTCTCCACTCATCCTTATTCCACTTCCTCATCATTCTCGCCCCATTTCTTTCTCATTCCCGTCCTATTTCCCACTCACTCCTGTCCCATTTTCCACTTATTCACGTCCAATTTCCATAAATTCCTATCTCATTTCCCTCTCATTTTCGTTCAAGTTCCTATTTATTCCTGTCCTATTTTCCACCCATTCCTGTTCTATTTCCCACCCATTACTGTCCCGATTCTCACTTACTCCCATTTCTTACCCACTCCGATTCCATTTCTCACTCACTTCCCATCCTACATCCGTCTCATGCCCTTTCATTTCCCATCCCATTCACCACTTATCCTCATCGAACTCACCATATGCCCATCTCATTCCCACTAATTCCAATCACTTTCCCACTCATCTCTAACTCCCTCTCCACTCATTCCCTACTTATCCCTGTTCCATTCCCAATCATTCCCGTCCCATTCCCACTCCGTCACATCCCTCTCCATACTAATTTCCATCCAACTCCCTGATCATTCCCGTCTCATGCCCCACTCATGCTTATCCTGTTTCCACTTATCATTGTCCCATTCTGTTTTCGTTTTCGCTTTTGAAGGCTCCAATTTGCTTGCATGAGTCGGCCCTTCATGCTGCTCGATCTCTGGCAGCTTCCCTGTTTACTCCCAGTCATTCATATTTTCTTTCATTTACCCCAGTTTTCACCCGACGCCCACTCATTTTTCCCAGATGTTACTCATTATTCTCAAATTAATAATCATCGTCCCCTGATTCTTTTACACCAAAATTACCACTCACTACTACCGATTCCCACTCAGTCCTTCCCCAGTTTCCACTCATTCTTACTCATTCCCTCCTCAGATCCCATTCGCTCCCAGCCCAATATCAACTTTATCTCCAGCCACCAATCCTTTCCTTTCTAACTGTTACTCATTTCTTTCCAATTACCACTCATTTCCACCCCAATTCCCCACTCACTCCCATCCCAATTCCTACTCATTCCAAACACGATTCACGATCATTCCCACCCCAAATCCCACTCACTCCCACCCCAATTCCTATTCACTCCCACTCCAATTCCTACTCATTCCCACCACGATTCCCGATCATTCCCATCTCAATTCCCACTCATTCCCATTTTCAATTCCGAATTATTTTCAACAAGTTACATCTCATTTCTAAGGCCCAAACATTCCATTCTAATTCTTGCTCATTCCCACTCATTCCTATTCATTCCCACCCGATTCCAACTCATTACCACCCCTAGTCATTTATTCGTACATTTCTCATTAATTCCTAACCATATTCCCACTCCCATTCCCACTCATTCATATCCTAATTCCTACTCAGCTGCACTTCAATTCCCACCCATTCCAACTCTAATGCTCACTCACAAATGCCACAAATCCCTTTCATTCCCAGCCTAAATCCCACTCACTCCCATCCAAATGCCCACTCCCTCACATTCCTCCCCTCCTGTTCCGGTTTCCTGCTTCCACCTAAATAAATCGTCCATGAGGTAGGTCTGGCCAGGTGTGTAGCATCTTGGCTGGGCATTACTGGTACAGATATTGGCTTTACTATTCCCGGAACTACCACTGTTACTACCTCTATCACCACCATTACTATTAGTATTATTATCTTATGACCATCACTATCATCGTCACCACCTTCCGCGTTACTGTCATGACTCTGGCTTTACTACTTTCATAACTACCACTATTACTATCACCATTATCACTATTATCTTTATTACCACCACCACTGTCATCATTACCACCACCACCATTGTTACTGTCATTACTTACATCATCACCACCACCACATTTGGCACTACCACTATTAGCATTACATTCGATATTATCATCATCACAATTACCATTACCGCCACCACTATCACCATCACCATTACCACGGTTAATGGAATTATTTTTATTACCACCATCACTATTACCAGCATTACCATTATTGTCATTGACACTATTAATATTACTGTTATTATTACAATCACTACAATTTATCACTTATTATCACTATGACCATTATTTATCATTTACTAATATCACCATCACCACTATCTTGGGTACCCCCGGTGTTATTCTTCCCACCACTGCTATCACTTCCTCGACTACCACTACCACCATCAATACCCCTAGATAGACAGATAGATAGATAGATAGACAGATGGATAGACTGATGTTTACTTACCACAGAATTAAATTTGTGATTACACACCTTCACTACCACAACCTGCACTACCATTACCACCACAGTTATCACTCAATGCCCTTCCCTCCACTACTACCACCACCACCACAACCATCATCACCTCTCCCTACCCCCACCACATCCACTATTACGTTTACCACCACAACAATCACCACCAGAGTCCCAAGCAACTTCACCACAACGCAACTATACCGACCTGGTCTACAATTACCAACACCACCACACCTGCCTCCTCCACCACGAGCATCATCCTACCAATACCCCATTCCTCCACTATTAGTACCACCACATTAACCACAGTCCCACTACCACATCACCTACCACTGTAAGATTACCCCCTCCATTTCCAACACTGCCACTACCACAAATACCATCACCACTCCACCTACCACTACCATAATAACCACTTCCAGGCCCAACACCACCACTGGTATTGTACGGTACCTCTACTACCACCATTACTTCCATGGTTACCAACACCACTCCACCTACCACACCCAAGGTTTCCACTACCACATTAAATACCACCACCACCACTACTACCACTGTCATTAATACTGCCACCAACAATACCACTACCATTACCAACACTACCACCAACATTACATCTACCACTCCCACCACAAATGTCACTACCACCACCACCACCACCACCATCAATAGCAGTACCCATTATCACTACCATCAGTGCACTTGCCTCCACTACCACTAACACCACAATTCCTGCCACTACTCCACCCACTACTATCAGATGTTCACTCCCATCCCCAGCACTACCACCACTACCATTATCTCCTCTACCACCACTACCACAATTACCACCAGCACTCTACCTACCACTATCATGTTACCACTTCCCTCCCCACCACAACTACACTCGTACCTCAATTACTGATGTCATATCCGTTTCTCCCTGTATCACTGTACTCTATTTCCCCCTCATGTAATATTAACACACCTGCCCCGGTTCCCACTACTACAACTACTACTACTACTACTACCACCTTCATCACCACCAGCACTACTACTACTACAACTACAGCTGCTACTATTACTACTGTCACCACCACCACCACTATTACTACTACCAATACTATAACTACTACTACTACTATTACCACCACTACTATTACTACTACCACGGTACTACTACTATCACCTCCACCACCACCAGCAACACTACTACTATTACTACTACTACTACTACTACAACTGGCTGTACCATTAGAGCTGCTTCCCCGTGTACTATTACTGTACTTTCACCAATATTGCCGCTGTTATGACTGTTGCTATTGCGTGCATTGTCAGTTTTCTTTCAGCAATATTCCTCCAATTCTGTTATTACTTTTTTTTTCTGGTACTTCCACCGCTTTCCTTTTATTTTTTGCTCTGCTCTGATTTTTCCCGCTGCCTCTTGTAATTTTTGCAGAGAGAAAGCCTTCCTCTTTTTTCCTTCTTTTTAACATACACGCAGGTTTGATCTTTGTGTGAGTACTTTTCGCCGGCAAATAAGTTCGTTCTAAAATATTACCACCATAATATAAGTTTTAACATTATTTCCACCGCTCAGTAATTACCGGTATTATTATTATCACCACTTACTTTTTATCACTAATTCTTACATCATTTATTGCCACCACTTGCTTATTAACCCTAATTACCATCACTTCATTATTATCACTTAATGCTAACACCACTTTAGTATTATTATTCATTAGGCTATTATATGCATTTTCTATTACCAGCTCTTTGTTATTTTCCTCATGGCCTCCCGTTTTTTTGGATTTTGTTGCGACTAAAGCCAGACGAGGTGTTTCATTTGAGTCAGCATAGGTGCCTGGGAGTATCAGTACAGGAGCCAATAACCCCCCCCAGCCTCGGGACAACTCTATCACTCTCTTCCAGCTAACGCCAGACGGTTTTATTCTGGTGAGACTGAGTCACGGGCGTCCTGGCGTTAATACTACTCAGTATTACTATTTTCTGATGATCGTTGTTATCATTCATTACTCTCATTACATATTTTACCTACAGTCTCCTACTACTCTCATCATACACCTATTGCCACTTCCTTCTCCCCAGCCAGTCTCCCAAGATCCTGACTCTAAAAGGCCGTTTCTACATTTGATCTGCGTAAATTTTAAAGAAAAGTATGACCAACTTATTAAGCTTCAATGAGGAGGTATGGAACTCACAACAGATTCCATGGTAAGGGTTTTAATGAAGCTGACGTTAAGGGCTCGTGCGCTCGCTATCATCCTCGCCAAAGGTAACTGAGGAAGTGGGAACAAAATGAGGGTGTCTGGTGAGCATCGTAACAGAATCCAGAACTGTGGAAGCTGCCTTGCTCTCCCACCATCTTATCATTATCATTCCAGCGGCGGTAAGTACTGTCAGGGAATTAACTTCTTTACTCTGATAATGCATTTTCTGTTTTATTCTCGGGACCAACAGAGGATTCAGTTCCACATAGGAGGAAGCTGTACTAGTGGAAAGGTTAAAAGGGGAATCTCTAATTCTTCCAGTTCAGAAAACCTCCCATGGGCTAAGAAAGATAATTTGTAAGCATTGAAAATTACAAAAACAAAGTCATTAGCAGATTCAAGGGGTTAAGCATTGTTTGGGGACTCGACCCATCCAAGACACGAATTATCCTTGTTCAGATTTAGGTTAAGCATCGATAGTTTTAAATATGTTTTGAACGAAAATAGGAAGATACTTGATTCCCTGAACAATCCTCTTAGCTTCTCTTTTGTTCTCCCAGGTTCTTCTACCATCTTTATTTATTTATTATTATTATTATTATTTTTCTTTTTTTGCATTTCTCGTTCTCAGTTTTTTAGTACTACAAACTGAGGACGTCATTTACAGTATATTATATTCCTGCCGACGTCTTCTGCCATAACCATAACGAAGATCACCCACCATAATACCCTACACCACAAACACAACTACCACCACCACCACTATATTTTCCACCACTACCACTACCATATTCCCCCACCCCCACCACCACCACCGCATTCACCACAACTATCATCATCACCATCACCACCCCAGTCCAAACACATACCACCTTAATCCTCAACCTCATCACCAACGTCCTCAAGCTACCACCACAGTTCCCCACCACAGTTACCACCCTGCCACTACAGTCCCCACCACCATCACTACAACCAAAATCAGTATCACCACCACCATGTCTCATCACCACGACTCAATCACCACCACATCCACACATCCCTAATCACCACCACCATAACGACAACAGTCCCCCTTCCCCAGTACCCCCTCCAAAAAAATGAAAACACCTCAAAATGAAAAAATATATATATATCGCAAAAAAAACTTGTGATTCCTGTCCATTAATCCTCCCCTTGAAGATTGTGACTAACCGACCACAACAACTTTCCGTCACCATGGCAACGCTTCTCTTTCCCCTGTCGGAGCATTTACTGGGGGAGCATTTTGCCTCGAGGGGAAAACTGGCCTTTTTTTTTTTTTTAGCTGTGGATGGAAGAGAGAGAGAGAGAGAGAGAGAGAGAGAGAGAGAGAGAGAGAGAGAGAGACAGAGAGAGAGACAGACAGACAGACAGACAGACAGAGCGATATGTGTGTGTGTGTGTGTGTGTGTGAGAGAGAGAGAGAGAGAGAGAGAGAGAGATAACCTAGCCGCTGCATTGTTATTTGATTACCATGAATCGTGTAGGATTGTGAAGTCTCTGTGTTTGATCGCCTGGTGTCTGAGATAAACCCGGAAGTTGTGTATTTTCGCATTTACCAATCACCCGGAAGCTCTTTACGTTTCTGCACATCAATGGCCTCTTTGGTCAGGGGAGAGGAAGGTCGATTAAGGGGTGGTGAAATAAGCTAAGAGGAGATTGGAATCCTGTAAAGCATCAGGTTCTTGAGACGTCTTCATTATACAGTTCTTGGTAAAGTGAAGGGTGGTCCATAAATAGAGCTTGTCTGGAAACATCTAATCTTATGAGGTGGGGGGACGGCTCTCTCTGCTGGTGTGGGCGTACGTGTGGCAGTGGCTGTAGGAAATGAATACCTGACGCAGCGCAGACATAGATAATTCTGAGTGAGCCGGGGTGTGACAGTGGGTGTAGGAAATTAATGCTACACGAGATATCCCCCGGCGGAGGAGAGGAGCATTACATATGGATCACTCTGTATTTTGCATTTGAAGGAATTTTACCCACAAGAGGAAATCTTGACTGAGAGGATACAACGCTTCGATCTTATTTAAACTTCAGGTGTGAAGGGAGACGCAACATGTGCTATTTATTCGTGCATTTATTCCGTCTCTATTCATAGAGCTTTGATGGACTATGTGGTTGTGTCTAGGAATGTAATAGGAAGATTGTTGGATGTGAGAGTTCTGAGAGGGGAGGGTGGAGGTATGTCTGACCATTACCTGGTGGAGGGAAAGTTAAGAGTAGGTAAGAGATGGGTGAGAGCTAGGAGGGTTAGGTGTGGCAGGGAGGTTTTGAAAGTGAGTGAGTTGGATAAAAGAGAAAAAGATAGAGTATCAGGAGAAATTGAAAGATGAGTGGAACGCAGTGAAAGATCGGGAAAATGGCAGCGTGGAGGAGGAATGGCAGTTGTTTAAGAGTGCTGTGGTGGGGCATGCAGAAGAGGTGTGTGGTGTGAGACGTGTGGGTGGTGGTGTAAGAAAAGGAAGTGAATGGTGGTGCGAGGAAGTAAGTATGGCTGTGGCTGAGAAGAGACGTGCATATGAAGTGTGGCTGCAGAGGAAGGATGAGACGTCATATGAAAGGTATAAGGAAAAGAGGAATAGAGCGAGAAGGGCTGTGCGTGATGCTAAAGTGGCAGCAGATGAGACGTGGGGTAGGCGGCTGACAGAGAATTTTCAACAGAATAAGAAAATGTTTTGGAAGGAGGTGAAAAGGGTGCGAAAGGGAGAGTCTGGGAAGGAAGAACGAGTAAAAGCAGAGGATGGAAGGATGTTAATTGAGATGGATGCAGTAAGGAAGAGATGGGCAGAGTATTTTGAAAGATTATTAAATGTAGAGGAGGAAAGGGTGGCTGAGATTGTGGCGGATGGAAGGGTGCAGGGAATAAATGTGTTGGGAGAGTTGAATGATTCTTTGATCACGAAGGAGGAAGTGGACAAGGCAGTAAAGGAGATGAAAGCAGGGAAAGCTGCAGGTATGGATGGGTGTGCTGTGGAATGCCTGAAGGGTGATGGAGTGACGATTGTTGACTGGTTAGTAAGACTGTTAAATGTGTGCTTTGAGAAAGATATGGTGCCAATTGACTGGGCAAGTGCTTGTGTGGTCCCGTTGTATAAAGGCAAGGGTGATAAGTATGAATGTACTAGCTTTAGGGGTAAAAGTCTGTTGAATGTTGTAGGTAAGGTGTATGGTAGAGTGTTAATTATGAGAGTTAGAGAGGGTACAGAGGGAGTGATTGGTGATGAGCAGTGTGGCTTTAGGAGAGGGAGGGGATGCGTTGATCAGGTGTTTGCTGTGAGACAAGTGTGTGAAAAGTATTTAGCGAAAGGCAAGGATGTGTTTTGGGCATTTATGGATTTAGAGAAAGCTTATGATAGAATTGATAGGGAGGCTTTGTGGACTGTTTTAAGATTGTATGGACTTGATGGTAGGTTACTAAAAGGGGTGAAAAGTTTTTATGTAAATAGTAAAGCGTGTGTAAGAGTGGGAAATGATGTGAGTGATTGGTTTCCCGTGAGAGTGGGGCTGCGACAGGGATGTGTGATGTCGCCTTGGTTATTTAATACTTACATGGATGGTGTTGTAAGGGAGGTGAATGCAAGAGTTTTAGGTGGAGGTCTGAGTCTGGTGAATGTTGATGGTGGAGAGTGGAATCTGAAGCAGCTGCTGTTTGCAGATGATACTGCACTGGTGACTGATTCAGAGGAGAGATTGAGACAGTTGGTACAGGAGTTTGGAAGGGTGTGTGAAAGGAGGAAATTGAAAGTAAATGAGAATAAGAGTAAAGTGATGAAGTGTACGAGGTTGATAGATGGTAGGGGGATGAATATAGGTTTGAATGGTGAGTTGCTTGAGGAGGTATATTGTTTTAAATATCTAGGGTCACATGTTGCTGTGAATGGAAGAATAGATGCAGAAGTGAAGTTTAGAATAAATGAAGTAGGAAAGGTGCCGGGAGGAATGAAAAAAGTGTTTAAATGTCGTTCGCTTAGAATGGATGTAAAGAGAAGGCTGTATGAGGGTATTGTGGTACCGACTGCGTTATATGGGGCTGAAACCTGGAATATGGGTGTAGCAGAGAGGAAAAGTTTGAATGTAATGGAGATGAGGTGTCTGAGGAGTATGTGTGGAGTGACGCGTATGGATCGGGTGCGAAATGATGAAGTGCGAAGGAGAACTGGAGTTGTTCGGGAGATGGCTGGTAGAGTTGAGCAGAGGGTGTTGCGATGGTTTGGGCATATGGAGAGAATGGATAATGAGCGATTGGTGAAAAAGATAACTAGATCTGATGTGAGAGGTGTAAGGCTGAGAGGAAGACCACGAATAGGATGGATGGACAGTGTGAAGAGAGCGTTGGATGCGAGAGGGATGTCTGTTGAGCAAGGAAGAGTGGCTGTGCGTGACAGAAATAAATGGAGAGAAATTGTGAATGAATAAGTGATGACGCAGCCCTGAGGGGATATTCTCCCGCATTTGGTCTGATCAGCTAGTCAGGTCAGATGCGGGTAAGAGGATGGGTCTGTTATGATGTGGCAGGAGTAAACCAGCTCTGCTGTCGGGCCCTGCTGCGGATGTCACTGATTGCATTGCGCAGTTGACCCTTGTGCGGTGTGGTGCGGTGAGGATCTGTCCGTTCTCCCCTTTGGGGCTAAGATGCGAATGAATGTGTTTGAATGGATGAGTAAATGGGGAGTGTGTCGTCCTGTCTCGGCTACCTCCCTTTCCTTGGGGGAAGCAGCATAGGTATATAGATAGATCGATTCATATCTGAAGAGGGTTCAGGTCGGACAAGAACTGCTGTAACTTCTTAAGCAGCAAAACTACTGTACTGTATATGTGGTCACAGTTCTTCCATTTGATCCATCCTTTGCACTGTATAATGAAGAAACATTATATATATATATATATATATATATATATATATATATATATATATATATATATATATATATATATATATATATATATATATATATATAAAGAGAGACAGATAGGCAAACAGAGATAGATAGATAGAAAGGTAAACATACAGACAGATATACAGATATGTATATGGAAAGACAGATAGAATGATATGTATATAGATAGACAGATATATTCTCAGGAAATGACTGACTACGGAAAGTAAGTTTGGAAATATGCGGCAGATTTAGGTAAAGCAGCAACATACCTGCCCAAATTGGTGTCTTTACCTTGCATCAACGGCAGTGTTCCAGTTTGCAAAATATCACATGGTCTGACAAAAAAAAAAATGACCCAGATGATAATTAACTAAACCTATGACACCCTTCTTTGTAGGCTAAAGAATGATACGAGTGTTTTTATAGCGTCCATCGAGTCCATTACTTGATTAGCCCGACTTCAAAACCTGAAAGGATTATCTTTTTTTTTTTTTTAATGCAGGGAATTATATGTTACCTGAGCTGATGATACTGGTTGTTACATCAGTGTTACGTTACGGGACCTTGAAGGCAGATATTGCTGTGGTAGAGCTGCCAAATGTTGATCCACTCATGGCCACGTCTTGCCTCAAACTATATACTCAAACTATGTCTTTCAGGTGGGAGTGAATCCTCGGAGCCTGAATTTTAATACTGATTCCATTAACCTTTTACTTATGGGAAAACGCTAGAATTTTGCTCAAGGTAGTATTAGATGATTTTATTCACCTGATAGTCAGCCACAGGTCTGTGAGTTTGGTAAAAAAAAATATATATATATGTAGTTCAGGATCATCGTCTTACAAAAAAATAATAATAATAATAATAATAATAATAATAAAAACTGTGATGATGTAGGGAAAGCGTCCTCCCCAGCACCATTAAGCGGCTAACATGAAATTATCCCAAGTTGATCCGATGTCCAGGAAGGGAACCCCTATTTTCACTAGCAGTTTCTGAAGCTCTCTTCGTTGTGTCGTGTCTCTCCTTTGTTATCCTGAATCTAGGGTATATAACTTCTTCATTTAACAAGGGTCTCTGGGCACTTCTTTTTTTGGGATTTATTCAATGTTTTACTCCTTTAAATTCTCTTATAGTTAGTTATGTCTTTGGTATCGACAGAGATTGCACAAACAACATAAAATAAAGCATCAAATTGCCGAAGACAGAAATAAACTTCAGTGGGTTTGTTTTTTCTGACAAATATCACTAATCCGTTTCAGCTCCAGTAATGGCCAAGTGTAGTCAGACTGGAGGGTGGATCTGACTAGTAACCAAGGAGACTCATCCCTGCTTCTTCCTAAGACTTAGCCTACTGAAGTTCATGTAACAGCGACTTAATATTCACGATATGGGGGTGGCTCAGATATGTCGGAAGAAAATAAACTGCTGATAGGACGAGGAGCCTCAGGTGTTTGGGGCTTACAAACCTCACCAAAATACGGGCTTATTTCGTGTTTTAAGCCTTCCTTGAAAAGCCATGTAGTTCCTGGCTGGTCTGAAAGAGTCTGTATTTATATTATACCGTGACTTCTAGGAATATTATCTGATATTTCTTTGTTTATTTTTCCTCCATCATCCCCTCTTTTTATCTCTCTCTTCCTCGTTGACGTCGTTCTCTTCCCCCCAACTTTTTTTTTCACATTCCTCCCTCTGCTATTAAATTCCTTCCTTCTTCTTTAGCCTTTCTTTCCTTATCTTTTTATATTTACCCGCTCCTTTCATGTTTCTTTCTTCCTCACCCCTTCCTGCATCTTTTACATTCATTTTCTCTTTCACATTCCTCCTAGGTTAATAGTTCACAGTCCTTACTTTCTTATTCTTTCTTTCATTTTTAACATTCCTTTCTTCACGTTTTAAAGTCTTCTTTCCTCTTGCACACCTCTTATTTCGTCTTGCATTTCTTCATATATCTTTCATATTTGTTTTCCTCCAGTACCTCTTCAGTTTCTCTTTTCCCCTTCAGTCTCTCTCTCTCTCTCTCTCTGTCTCTCTCTGTCTCTCTCTCTCTTTCTCTCTCTCTCTCTCTCTGTCTCTCTCTCTCTCTCTCTCTCTCTCTCTCTCTCTCTCTCTCTCTGTCTCTCTCTCTTGTGCTAATGCTCTTACTGACCTACAACACTGCACGCAAGTTCCAGTTAGCCGTCAAGCCGAATTTCTCATCTTAGCAAAAACTCTCTCTCTCTCTCTCTCTCTCTCTCTCTCTCTCTCTCTCTCTCTTGTGCTAATGCTCTTACTGACCTACAACACTGCACGCAAGTTCCACTTAGCCGTCAAGCCGAATTTCTCATCTTAACAAAAACTCTCTCTTTCTCTCTCTCTCTCTCGAGAGAGAGAGAGAGAAAGAGAGAGAGAGAGAGAGGAGGAGGAGGAGGAGGAGAACAAAGGATTACAACAAGAGACCTTATGGTCCTTTCGATGCTGCATATTACAAAGTAGAAAATGTCTACACGATCTAACTCTGCATGCTGAAGGATAAGGACAGTAAAGCAAGAAGGTTCCCCCCACCCCCAAACCCTTCAGGAAAAAGTGAGAAAAACCACCATGCAGCATGGAAAAACTGACATGGAAATTTCACGGGAGAGACTGTAAAGGAAAAAGGAGGAGGAGGAGGAGGAAAAGGAGAAGGAGGAGGAGGATAAAAATAACAGCGACGGAAAGAAGGGAGTGTAGTGTAGAATGGGAAGTAGAGAAAGTGCAGTGTGAAGGAGAAAAAATAGCAATGAGATGAAGGATGTACTGAGAACTGGACGGAATAGGGAACACCGAGGGGGGAGGCAGGTCGTATCTGTGAAAAAGAGAGAGTGTTGGGGAAGGAGAACAGAGGAGAGGGCAGAAGAGGGGAAAAATGGACTGTGGAAGTGAATAAGGTGCGTAAAGCAGAAAGAACGAGCGGGATTTAAGACAGAGGGGAGCGGAAACTGAAAGGAATGAACTATAAGATGCAGAGAAGAAGAAATTTTGGAGAGGTAATGGAAATAAGCAAAAAAAAGACAAAAAAAATGAGAGAGAGAGAGAGAGAGAGAGAGAGAGAGATTTTGCACAATGAGTGAGCAGACAAAAAAAAAAAAAAAGCTAAATCCAAGAGGGTGAAGGGCAATCAGGCGAAGATAAGGGAAGGAGGGCACTGGTAATTAAGTCTTACAAGAAATATCAAAGAATGGAAGAGCAACAAAAGGAAGGGAGAGAAAGGAAAATCAAGATGCAGAAAGAGCGAGTAGAAGTATAAGGAAAAAATAATAAAGAAAAGGGAAGCAGCTGAGAATTAGAGAAGGAAGCGACCGATGAAAGCTGAAAAACCACGAAAGCAGAAACTAAAAGAGAGGCGATTGAAAGAGTTTCCAGAGAAGAAAATCAGAAATACAAGAACACGCATATAATTAATAAGGCAAAAATCCATACAGAATTGGCATTAACTCCGAATATGATAAAGACTGACGGTAAATGAAGAACAGATATTTAGACATACAGACAGACAGGTATGGTAAGCAAGAAACTGACAACACCACACAAATGGAGACAGACAGACAGATATACAAGGTACAAAGAGATAAGTAAGTTTAAAAGTACTAAGCGAAGGTTCAGAAAACAAGGTGGACTGGAAAGACAACGGGACAATATTCTATACTTGACTGAGACAATGTATGTTAAATTACGCATTTAAAATAATATAAAAACAATATTATTATACTGAGAGGCTTCTCAGAGAGACAGGCAAACAGACAGAAAGATAAATACTGACAGATCGAAAGATATGAGAAAAGGGGAAATAGTTTAGGTTCAGATAAGTGAATGATGAAACCGAATGAAAGGTCCAAGAGAGGAGCTAGTTAAGTATCAACAGACTGAGAAACAGTTAATCAGGCTAACAGACCGATAAAAAATATAATAGATAGCTAACAGTAAATTAACCGAATGAGCTTAAACGAATCTGAGATCTGTTGGAGAAGGAAATGACCGGTTTAACCACTTCTCACCGTCATCTTCACGTCTTACGCCAGGCGATTAATTCAGCAGACAGTGAGTCACAGGATCTGGAGACTGCTAACTAAGACGACGAATTTCCTACATCAGTGAAGGTATCATTAATCGGTTTCTTTCAATTTCATGATGACCTTCGGACTGAGACTTAGGAAGCTTCCATTATTACATCGTCCAACGAAGCTGAGTGAGGTTATGCATTCAGCCGTGTCTGTCTGTTTGAGTACAAAATACCTCGAAAAGTTGTTAACGGATTTCAATGAAATCTGCTGGACACGCAGGCAGTAAATCAAGGAAGCTTCGATATGATTTTGAGGAGGATCCGAATCCGGATCCGGATGCAGAAAATCATAAATTGTACTGAACAGTGTAACAGGACAGAATAAGATAGTAGAATTGACTAAGTACGTGAGACTGAAAAAGTATTCGTCTGACAGGAAAGAGGAGTTACAGCAGTAGTCTAAATAAAAAAAATTCATTGGCCTTGGAGGAGGTATGCTCTCTCCCAGAGTGTTTTCTTGTTTTCCTTTTTACCAATGCTAAACACCAAACAATTTAACATGATTACAGAGATATTTTTCAACGTCAGGGAGTACAAAACTGTCACCTGAAGCCTTCACAGTGAAATATCTTTAAAGACCACTTTAGGAGATGAAAATATAGCCTCTAGTTCCACATAGGATCATATAATTATTCATCTTCGGTCTTCGAGTCACCTGAAACTAAATGTTTTCCCTTCGTTATCGACGGTAAATGAAAATAAGTATATAACTCAGTAACTCGCATTCGGAAACCTATATCACCTGCATGACGTGAAATGAGCCAATCTCACATATTGTGACGCCTTGCCAAGACCTACATTAATTCTTGATGCAACACAGTACAGCATAATGTATCAGTGAACACCTCCGCTTCACTTCTGACTCATTTCCATTATTATATTGCTAACCTGCCTAAAAAAAAAAGAAAAAGAAAAAAGAAAAAGATTCAAGTGTCATATTCCTATTTTAAACAGTCTTGGTGCCAGACATCGGTTTTTGGACAATTTTAGGCATTTCATTACAAAGCTTTTAAAAAATATTGAAATATTATGCTTCAGTACGCGGTTTATATAGGTGTGTACTTGCCACTGAACAAAGAATTCCTTGCACGAATTCTTCTACGTAATACACGATTAAACTTCTTAAATCCCTAAGTGGTTGAACGAACAATATACAAAAAAGCCACCGTACTGAAGGGACTGATGAAGTTTGTCTCTAACCCCGTCACTACAAGAGATCTGCCATACACAAAATACACTCTCTGGTGGCTGCAGGTAAATAATAAAGGGGTCATCGCAGTGAATGGGTTTAATTGGGTTGTTCTGGGAGAAAAAAGTGACGCACAGAGGGTGAATATTAATTACGGGAGTACCTTCTTAACCCTGATGTATGCAGAGAGAGAGAGAGAGAGACAGAGACAGAGAGAGAGAGACAGACAGACAGACAGACACACACACACACACACACACACACACACACACACACACACACACACACACAGAAAGACAGACATAAACACACACAGACAGACAGACAGGTAGAAATCTATACCACGACAAATCAGCAAATGAAGATATTACACCTGCACTGTCGTTAATTAAGCCACTTAATGAGAACCACGCAGCTTGAATCAGCAGATCACTCCAGGTATTAAGCTGATGATAAGGTAATGTGTGTTATCTCATTACTAATAACTGTGTGAATAATTATCTGCTCTGACATCCTTCCTCACTTCTGCTGGAAACACCCACATGCATTTCCTTTTACCTAAACTCTGGTTAATTGGCCATGTCATGTTCACCTTGGCCATAGTGTTTCTCTTAGGCAATCAAGTTTGTGTAATGTTTGGTAAAGTTTAATGTGGTCTCTCTCTCTCTTACTCATTTGAGAGACAATTCATAATTAACTGAAGACATGGAACTTTCCCTAATAAGTTTGTTTGTATCATGTTTGGCCAGTTTAATGCGTTTTTTTTAATTATTATTATTTTCATTTATATATTTATTTTTTTGTCTTGCTATTGAGAGACGATTTATATCCAACCGAAGACATGGAACTTCCGTACTGATGAGGTTAGAATAAAACATTAGAAACCTCTCCCAGCCATTAAAAGTTTATTTCTGATACAAAAAAAATGTTACATCCAGCTTAGGAAAGACACCCCTGTTAGCGAGGAAAATTATGCGTTGTGTTATTCTCACGTCATCAATAATGCACTGTTCACTAAAATGCTCCCTGTGTGTGTGTGTGTGTGTGTGTGTGTGTGTGTGTGTGTGTGTGTGTGTGTGTGTGTGTGTGTGTGTGTGTGTGTGTGTGTGAGAGAGAGAGAGAGAGAGAGAGTCCTGGGAGCCTGAGAATGGTGTGGTGGATGAACTACTGTAATATGCATGTAATTTCTCAACTACAGTATACTGGACTGAAGGGTTTTCTGTAATGTATGGCCTTTACTGTATCCGGAATGACACACAAACGAAGACTGTAATATAATGATTTTACCCAAGATGACACATTCACTGCCAAAATGAAAATACAACACTATCATGCTTGTATCCTAAGAACAGAGCACGTTTTTGTATCCGTAATGTTTTTCTCGTAGCGGTAAAGAAACGTTTTTTTTAAAGATATAGGGTAATAGCGTAATTGTCACATCTGTAATGAAACGTTTGCTAAGACATAACGCCCATAATGAAGCGTTTACTTGATCTCTTTCATCATTTTCCAGCCCTCTCCCTTCCCCTTCCATCCCCTCTCCTTCCGACTGGAATTAAACGTTCAGTATGTAGATAATGTCTTCCTTGTATCCCTAAATTCACAGGAAATACCTATAAATCTTTCACTTTAACTTGGCCAAGGTTTTTGTCATCTTTTTGCTTATTTCACGAAGGTCGGGTACAAAACGTGCCTAAGATACGGCTCTGTTTCCCTTCCATGGAACTTCTTCTTGATTTGCACCATATTCAAGAGTTTATTTCCTGTTACAACTTTGCACTGAAGATGGATAGACGGCAATTTTTGGTCAAGTTAGAATGAAAAGAGTACAGTAGTGGATGCGCTGTCACCGTAATGGAAAGCCTGGTCAAGAACGTTATGCCAATGGAAATACGCGCAACGCTATGAAACGTTCAGTAGGTGTATAATGTCATCCCAATAGCCTAATTAAAACGTGACCCTAAGATCGCGGTGTCTGTAAGTTCTACATGAAAGCAGTCACAAAAACATCAGCAGTCGCCACTTTGCCCCCGTTATGAAACGATTGGCCAAGCTCGTATAATGAAATGGTGTAATAAGGCATTTGTCCAAGATCTTGCAATGAAATGTTTGGCCTCAGTTGTGTAATGAAACGTTGGTCAAGATCGTGCACTGAAACGTTTGGTCAGGATCGTGCAATGAAGCGTTTGGGAAAGACCATGTAGTGAAAAGTTTGGCTAAGAACCCCGTAATGAAACTTTTGCCAGTAGCCAGTATCGTGTAATGAACTTTTGGCAAGCTCGTGCAATGAAACGTTTGGCCAGAATCGTGTAATGAAACGTTTGGCCAGGAACGTTTTGCGCATGAAAACCTCCGCTACGCTGTGAAACCCTTGGCGTGCCTGGAAATCCTAAGTGGCCGATATTCCCGTTACCTCCGCGTCCGTAAAACTCGTAACAACATTTCGATAAACCCGTAATGGGGTCTCGATTCCGCGTTATTTCGGCTGTTCCCGTAATACGTCCTCTGTTCCCGATATGTGGATAATTTTCTTTCATTTCAGTTGTGTGTATCGCTTCTTCTTGCTCTAGGTGTAGTTAATTTGTTTACCTGTATTCCTAATTTCCGCTCTATGCATCGTTAATTCCCGATAAATGCATCTTTTATTCCCGCTATATGTATCGTTAATTTTATGTGTAGGTATCGTTTTTTCCGACTATATATATCGTTAATCCCAGCTGTGTAATCTATATCGTTGCCGCTCAAGATATACTCCCCGGACTCCCACAATATATATACTGTCCCACGATATATCCTCGGCCCTCACGGTATGTATCCTTAATTTCCACCACATGTATAATTAATTCCCTGTATGGTTTTGGTAGATTCATACCTTATACGTATATTTTTCTCCCGTATATAACAAAATTCCACAGCATATATAAATCATACATGTCGCCTATACTGACTCACTCACATGGCTAATTCCCGTGATGGCCCTCGTATTATTCTGCTATCATGCCGTTAAAACACTTGGTTAAACCCGTCATGTGATAGTAAACCCTTAATTGATGTATAATTCCCATAATGCAATGTTCGTATAACCAGCCGAAATTATTGGCTCTATCGCATTCCACGTCAGATTATCGCCCCTCTGTTGGCAATTATTGTAATGTGGAAAAAGGTGTGTGTGTGTGTGTGTGTGTGTGTGTGTGTGTGTGTGTGTGTGTGTGTGTGTGTGTGTGTGTGTGTGTGTGTGTGTGAGAGAGAGAGAGAGAGAGAGAATTATGACAGGAATAAAGTACAAAATAAAATCCGGTTGCAGTAAAGAAAGTAAACACAAGTAATCACTGTACGAAGTTGTTCTCAAATTTTATAGATAAATATTTAAAAATTTGTGTATCAAAGACGAAAAATTTTATCAGATTCTCTTAAGTATTTTCATCAAGGATTATCATTTTGATTAATCGACATTTAATTCTTAATATTAATTTTTCCGTTGCAGTACTTTTTCTCTTAATTTTCTCCCCACCTGGTTCTGTAGCAAAATTAGTCCCTACACTGCAACGATATCTTTTATATATATTATTCTTCCCTTCCCCTTTCATTTACAATCATCTCTCTTCATCTGAATGTCGCATCCTCCTCCTTCTTCCATTCTCACTTCATTTTCTTTTCCTCTTTACCTTCCCCATCTTTAACAACTCGCTCTCCTTCTGTATTCCCGTCTCCCCCCTCATCTCTCACTGCATATCTCCATTCCCATCTCATCCTTCTCTCTTCGCTCTTTCATGTACCCTCCTTAATTTGTAATTCTATGACTGGGAATTACCTTTTTCTGTCTGTGTGGTTTGTGTATCAGTGTAATTCTTTATAGTCTTGCCATCCTCTCCCCATTTCTCCATTCACCTTTAGTTTATCCTTCCTTCTCTATTTATCATTATACTCCTACCCTTCTCTCCTAATTTCTGTTTCCCTTCGTCCATTTCTCCTACATTCCTCCTCCGCCCCCACAATTCTTCCTTTCTTCTCAACCCCTCCTCTCCTCCCACATTCCTTCAATCTTCCTATCCTCATCTCTTCCTATTGTATTCCTCCCTTCCCCCCTACATTTATTCCTGTTCACTTTTGTCGTCCCTTCCCCCTATATTTTCCCCATCTCCCATTATACTCCCTTTGGTCTCTGATTCCTCCTTTCCTACTGTATTCTCCCTTCTTCTTCCTCCACCCCTTGCTTCCTCTGACACTTCTTCCTTCCTACTGTATTGCTTCCTTTTGCCCACATTCCTCCTTCCTCACTCCCTACCACATTTTTTCCTGTCTTTTTTCCTCTGCACAACCCCCGTCATGCCGTCTCTACTTCTACAACTTCCTTCCCTCCCATCCTTCCTTCCTTGCCTCACTCCTTCCCTGTACAACCCTGTCCTTCCCTGTCTTTCTCTCCAGCCACCCTCCCTCGGTCCCTCACTCTCTCTCTACAACTAACATTCACACGAGTGGAAAGTAGCAAACGAAACTCTTATTAAAAAAAAAAAAAAAAGTAACAATTCGAAATCAGAGAAATACTGTCCAATTACCTTAACATCTGTGGTTTTCAAGTTGTTGGAAGTTATTAGCGACAAGTTTGCCAGACGCTCAGAAGAAAAATTTGTTTCTACGTATCTGACAAAGTTCTCTCTGATAATTATTTCCAACAACTTGCAAAACTACAGAAGTTCAGTGGATGATAATTTTCTGGTAATATCATCAACGAGTGACGACAGGAACTAGAAAGCAATCAGAGGGTGCATACCTCAGTCAAGGTTAATAAAATTCTACATTTACTGCTGTAATTCCTCTAACTTACCAGACGAATATTTCAATTTCGACTAGTCAATCAATTAATTCTACGGCCTCAGTCTGTCCTGTTACTGAACCTCAGAGATTGCATGCCTCCGCCGACGCCAATGAAATTATTTTCTATATCCCCATCAGGATCAAAATCTAACAAAGTCTTCCATGACCCTATCCACCTATCCACTGGACTGCAATAAAATCTCATAGCATCTTTGTAAGCATCTTGCCCACAGACAGACACGGATGAAGACATAACCTCCTCCAGCTGCGTTGGCTGAGGTAATTATGTAATCAATGCTCGTGCCTTACGCTTCAATGCCTCCTACCTCCATCTACGACATCCCTCGCTCCCTCCCTCCCTTCCCTCTCTATCTCCACAATCCCTCCCTTCTTCCTTCCTCTACATTCATCTCTCCCAAAGAACACCCTAGGGCCTGAGAGAGAGAGAGAGAGAGAGAGAGAGAGAGAGAGAGAGAGAGAGTTGGTGGTCTCGCTGGCTTGATATTGACGAGCCGGCCTCCTTCGGGTAATTCTTACAGTGATACCTGGCCAAGGAGAAGAAGAAGGCGCCTCAGGTTCAGGGAGAAAAAATAGGCAGAGGAGACATGGTGTGGGTGGAGAAGAAAGGGATAGAGTGGGAAGAAGGAGGGGAGGAAATTATAAGTAGGGGGAGAAGAGGGAGTGGGAGAGGAGATGGGAGAAAAAGAACAGGACTGAGACTGAATGCAAGGAATGGGGAGGTTAGAGGAGGAGAAAAAGAAGCCTGATAAAGAAAGTGAGGAATGGAGAGGTGAGAGGAAAAAAAGACGACGCCAGATATAGAAAATGAAGATTCAGAAGAGGAACACATAGATGGAAGAAGAAGGAGAGGAAGAGCGAGAATGAACGTAAAATGGGAGAGAAAGAAGTCAGGTCTTCTCTGAAAGGCCATCGTAATAAGTTGCAGAAGACAAAGGAGAAGAGACGACTGTATTGATAATTATTAGTTCTGTTTTCTAGCTGGCGATTAATTTCACCTGTTGCTTGCGTGTAGGATGAAGAAAGAGGAATACAGGTGGGGCGAGAGCAGGGGGACCAAGAATGAAATGAAGAATGAAGAGATGGATCATTTGCGTGGAAACGAAATGGGGGATAAGGAGAAAAAACTATAGAAAATGAGAGGAAAATATTAGTGGGAGAAGAGACTTAGGGTGGGCAAAAGGAAAACAATAGGGAGATGAGAAGGAAAAAAAGGAGCTTGAAAGAGAGAGGGAGAGAGAGAGAGAGAGAGAGAGAGTAGGTCCCCAGAGTCTGATTGTAGCGGGGCCTGGACGAAATCACACTACAACAACCAATACAATAAGCGGAGTGGAGGAGGGGGGAGGAACGGAGGTGGAGGGGAATGGGAAAGAGATGGGCGGGCGAGGAGAAGGCTGAAGATGAGAGGGGATGGAGTGGAGGAAAGGAGGGGGTGGAAGTGGAAGAGAAGAGGTTAGAGGGCTGGATAAGTGGAGGACAGAAGTCGAGAAAAGGTCTACGTAGGGGATAGAGGATGGAAGAAGGTGAGTAAATGACATGAAGCTGGGGGGTTGGAGATGAACTGGAGGGAAGACAGAAGCAGATAGGGGATGGTATATAAGAAAAGGAGAGATGGGGGGGGGGACTGAAGTAGAAGGGAAGGGGTTGGGCCGGGCTGAATAAGTGGAGGAAGGAAGGTGTAATATCAACGAGGTCTGAAGACAAAGATGTGAAAGAAATAAATGAAGCTTGGGTACATTTTACAGATGTCTCAGTAACTGGTTAACTGTATGCTTAACTGTACCCACATTCCTTTCAGAGTGTAAGAGGGACCACAGCTATATTTTTGTAGTTACATCTTTACAGCTTTTGTGGTTTTCTCTAAAACGTGTTACAGAGAAAACACTGAGCGGTTTTGAATTCGGTACTTTCCACTAGGCTAAATGGCAAAATCTGAAGCCAAAATTCTCAGCAAACTTTTTTATCACAGAATTTTCAACCAACAGCTGTGTCTCAATCAGTTTCTGAGATATTTCAATTTCAAATATGCAAAATTTGTTCCAAAAATGAGTATATGACCTTCAAAAATAGGTCATGGACATTTATATTTGGCACAAGTACTTGGGTTACCTTAGGGTACCTTCCTGTATAATATCAAGATGTAAGAAAAAAAGTCCAAAGAAAAATAATAATGCTTACCAAAACAATAAGCATCGCCATATATAACGAAGCTTAATCAGAAGAAAATTGTACAACGAAAGAAGAAAAGGAGAAAAAAGGGATTATAAGGATGGAAGGAGGTATGGAGAGAAATGGAAGAGATTTAGGGGAGAGAAAGACAGAAAAGGATGTGGAGAAACAAAGAGAAGAAAGGAGGCATGGATGAGAGAGAGAGAGAGAGAGAGAGAGAGAGAGAATCACTTGGCTATAGTGAGAGAGTGTTAAAGAGAAATTAAAGAGAGTGCTGGATGTGGAAGCAGGACGGAGGGGAGGAGGGTGTGTGAGAGAGAGAGAGAGAGAGAGAGAGAGAGAGAGAGAGAGAGAGAGGGGGGGGGGCAACGGAAAATATGAGGGGAAGAAAGCAGCGTGAGGAAATAAAATTAAATATATACATGAGAAAGTGAAAAAGTGGATCTTAAATAATATAAGAGACAGAAAAAGAAAATGGGAAAATAAATCGCGCAAGATAAAGAAAGAAAACTGGATGCGGAAAAAAATATGAGAAGCAAACTAGGGAAAGAGAGAGAGAGAGAGAGAGAGATTCCTATATGTAAAGGTATGAGTGAGACGCAGACCGGAAGACAATAAAAAGAAATTACCGAGCCACGTGGGTAAAGAGGAGGAGGAGGAGGAGGAGGAGGAACAACCACACGAAAGGGGTGAGGGGAAAAGAGAGGTATGGAAGAGGGGTCAAGAGAGAGGGAGGGGGGAGGCAGAGGTAGAAAGGGATGGAAAAGAGGCGAATTGAAAGAAGAAGAGTAGGGATGAAATAGAGAGGGGAAAAAAGCAGAACAGAATAAGAAAAAAGAGAAGTAGGGAGATGGAAGAGAAAGATTTGGAGGAGACAGAGAAAAGAAAAGAAGATGAATTGATGAGAATGGTGAGTATAAGAGATGATGGAGAGAACAAAAGACAGGATGGTGAGAGGATAGATATCAAAGGAAGATAGGAAAAGGAGGTAAGGATGAGGAAATCAGGGCCTGCAAGGAATAGGTGGAGGAGTAAATTGGGATGATCGAGGTGAGGGAGATGGGAGAGGAAAGAGAAGAGAGGCTGGGGGTGCAGAAGAGGTGAGAAAATCGGAGGAGAGTAGCAAAAAGGGGAAAAACAGAGAAGATGAGAAAAAGATGGAAAAATGAGGAGGAAGGACAGGAGAGAGAGAAAATGAACAGGAGTAAAGAGAAAGAATGGAGGAAGGAGGAAGAAAGAGGGACAGCAAGGAAGGAGGAGGGTGAGAAGGGATGAGAGACGGTAGAAAAAAAAAAAAGATGAGAAACTTGGGAAGGGCTTGGGTGAGAGAGAGAGAGAAAAGGGAGAGGAGAAAGTGAGAAGAGAATTAGGGGTGATATAGGACGGGGGGAGGATGAGAGGGGCTTGAAAGTGAGAGGGGAGGAGAGGGGTTAATGGGATGGAAAATGAAGAAAAGAGGGAAAAAAGATAAGTATAAAATGAGAGGGAATAGGAAGAGGGAGAGAACAGGTCATGCAGTGGGAAGGGGGGAGGGTAAAATGGAGTAAGAAGAGGGGGGGAGGGACAAACGGGAGGAGGTGTGAGAAGGGGAAGGATGGTGAGAGGGTCGGGGGAGGGAGAGTGAGAGGGATGAAGATGAAAGACAGGCAGAAGGGAGAGAGGAAAGGTAGGTGGCACAGAGAGAGAGAGAGAGAGAGAGAGAGAGAGAGGGGGATGAGAAAAATGGGAACAACGAGAAGCAGTAACAGAAAGGGTGATTAGGAGGGAAAGAGAGGCAGGGCAAACTGTTCGAGAGGGGTGGGGAGGAGAGACAGCAGGAGAAAGAAAGGGTAAGAGAAACTGAAGGTAGGAGTAAGACAGGTTCGGGGGAACAGAGAAAGTAAGAGGGAAAGAGGGGCAGGGGTGAGAAAGAGGGGGTAAGAGAGGATGAACAAGGGTGAGACAGAGGAGAAGGGAGAAAGGAGGTAAGAGAGTGGGAAGGTAAGAGTGAGGGAGAAGGGGGGAAGAGAGAGAGGTGAGGGGGTTGAGGGAGGCGTGAGGTTGGGGGTTGGGTGAGAGGGCGGGTGGCTGTAAATAAACTACAAAGAAGTGTTCCTCTGCGCCTGACCGCTAAATTTTTCTCTCGGAGGGATGGAGTGGATTTCTAGACGCTCCACCTGGGAATGGTTGGTGGAGAAAGTGGTGGAGAGATGAAGAGGGTGGTGAGGAAGTGTTGGTAAGACGGAGAGGATTGTGAAGAAGGGGAGAGGATGGTGAGGTCGACAAGGTGGTGGTGGAGAAAGTGACAGGATGTGGACATTGTCGTGGAGAAGAGGAAGAACGATAAAAAAATAAAGGGTGAGTTATAAATCAGATTATATTTATATCTATCCAGCTATCTATTTATCTATCTATCTATCTATCTATATATATGGAGCCTCTGTGGTACTGTGGTAGAGTGTCTCGCACGCGGGTTCACCTCCCGCCAGAGTTGTAAAAATTTGGGAAGGGTTCACCGAGTCACTGACCGCTTTGGCGGATTAGGGGTGCTGCGGTTGAACCAGTGTCGCATACTATAGTCGGCCTTGCGCCCGTAAGCGCCTGTGGTGTGCCTCGCACCTGTTTACAATGGTGCCACGTTTCCTCAACTTGCGATGTGAAACGGAAGCTATTTATGTACAAGGCATCACAAATTCGATAAATTCAGATGAATAAAACTTACACTTGTGTATTTTGATGGATGAATCAACAGTAATCTAATTATGCATAAAATATTTATACAGTAACACAGAAACATGGCATACATATTGTACAGTGTTGCTAAAAGAAATAGCAGTCACTTTTAATGTTTTTTAGCGTAGTTTTAGGGTGGTTAATAATATTACAGTTATGGATATAATAGAATGAGCCTGAAAAAGAAGAAATATGCCAATATCCAAAGTAAAAGAAATAATTCATATAATTCTTGTGAGTGGCAGCACTGACAGATAGCTTCCCTACAGAGAGAGAGAGAGAGAGAGAGAGAGAGAGAGAGAGAGAGAGGCAGGAGAGGGGCATGCATTGAATGCATTGTCGGCATCACTAAATATAACAAAACCAAATTAACAAATGAAAGCACAATTATAAATAACTTATAAAAGAATCAAAAGTACTCAGGGTGGCTCACATTTCCCGCCATGTGGTAGGTGAATCCAGCCCCCCCTTCCCCTTCCCTCCCTTCTTAATCCCTCCTGGGTGTCTCAGGTCAAATCCCCCTTCACACTTCCCCTCCCCCCTCGACCACCACCCCAACAAACCCACATCCACACTCCCACCCACACCTACACCCACACCCCACTACGTCGGGGTGTATGAATCAGTAACGTAACAAACCTCTCAGCAGACAGTAACTTTGACACTCCATCTACTACTAAATATAACAAAACCAAATTAACAAATGAAAGCACAATTATAAATAACTTATAAAAGAATCAAAAGTACTCAGGGTGGCTCACATTTCCCGCCAGGAGAGAGAGAGAGAGAGAGATAACGGTATAGAAAACGTGGCAACACTGTACACAGGTGCGGACCACACCACAGCCGCAAACGTGCGCGAGTCCTACTATAGTATGCCTGCACCCAGTCGGCTTAAGGCGGACCGATTACAATTGGTTCACAGACTATGCACACATCCAAAGCCAATCCAACATTACAATTACACTCACAAGCACTTCTCACGCTACATACAGTCCCTACCAGACAGCCTAAGCCACTGGGTAGAGATACATTGGCTGTACCGTCCCTGCTTCGGTAGGGATAGGCCAGTCATCCAGTGGACCTCAACGGCTAATGATGACATATATATATATATATATATATATATATATATATATATATATATATATATATATATATATATATACACAGTATCTTTTATGTAAGGAAGAAGGAACCAAGGGCCAGGAGCCCGCAAACCATTCCTTCCAAGAAAAAAATAAAAACAATACAAAAGAGCCAAATTCAAGATCCTTTCATTTCGAGATGCCTGGACACACTGCGTTTGAAAGACTGGAGATTATAGGAAGTAGGAAATACTGAGGGAGACAGTTCCATACTTGACCTGTTTCATAAATGAAGGCCTGGAAGTAACGGTTAACTATTGAATTAGGGAGTTGGACAGAAATGGGATGAGAGTTTGTTGCTAGCGCCTGCCGTAGAGGTGGAGGGATGCATGCAGACAGTTCAGAGGAGCAGTGACCATTGAAGTAGCGACAGAAAAGAGATAAAGATGCAAAAGTGCGGGGAAGAGACACAGGTTGAAGGGAGCCAGTAAGAGGAGGGGAATTAATGAGACGAAAAGACTTTGACTCCACCGTACTGAGAAGAGCTGTATGTGCGGAGCCTCCCCACGCAGAGAGTTTTACTGTACAGTGTGTGTGTGTGTGTGTGTGTGTGTGTGTGTGTGTGTGTGTGTGTGTGTGTGTGTGTGTGTGTGTGTGTGTGTGTGTGTGTGTGTAGAGAGAGAGAGAGAGAGAGAGAGAGAGAGAGAGAGAGAGAGAGAGAGAGAGAGAGAGAGAGAGAGAGAGAGAGAGAGAGATGAAAGTATGTAGTGGATATCAGAGTGAAAAAAGTAGATTATGTTGGAATGGGAGAGATAAAAATTAAATCGGGCAGAGTATAGAAAAAATAAGTGTGATGGTGGAGTGGATGCGGCAGAGATGGAAGAGCAGAGTGTAGTGGAGCCGAGGGAAGTGCCGGTGAGGGCGTAATGCGATGGAGAGTGTGGTGGAGATGGGAAGTGTTCGTCCAAGGAAGAGTGAGTGATGGTGGGGAGAAGGTATTGAGTGGTGGAGAGAGGAAGAGCCGTGGTGGAGAGGGGGGGAGAGAGTGGTGATGGAGAATGGGAGAGGTGGAGTGAAAGAGATAGGACGGTGAGTGATGGAGAGATTAAAATGCAAAGCAGAAAGTAGTGCATAAGGGAGAAGAAAGTGGTGGAGAAAGGAAAGGTAACTGAGAGCAGGGTTAAGTAGTGGAAAAAGCGACAAGGAAGAAAATCATTGAAAGGAGGTAGTGACAGAAGAGCGAGTAAAATACCTGTAGAAAAAAAGATAAAAAAAAAAAACACGTGAGAAAAATATTAACACCAAAGACACGATGATGATGATGCCTCCAGATGAGCTTAGTCGGCTTAGGGAAGAGCAATTTATTCCTACTACCTCCAAACCATTTCCTTAACCTTAAAAGGAACTTTAATTTACTCTTACTATGACCAGATTAGTTTGTTCTGCGTAAAATACACTTAAACTTTATTCCTATTGCCTGATTTTACTCATACAACACCCCCTTTACTCTAACTTCGCCTAAAATTGCCATCTCTCCATCTTGACTACCTAGCTGTAATATGAGATCAACAACAGAATATGATGCAGGTCATGAAGAAGTGCTGTGGAAAGGATGTAGGGCCACAGTATTATCTGATTCTGCTAAAGGGCTACGTGAAATAAGACGCAAAAGGACAAAAATCTGGCCCAAGTTAAGGTGAAACGAGTGTAGCTTCAGATTATTTATTCGGGACAGAGGGTAAAGTTCAATCCTACTGTCTCCTTCCTGGCGATTTTGTTCAGCTTAGGAGAGGCTTTCTGAAGGAGTTAGATACAGTCTTCATTGTACCCATCCCCGTTATACGATAAATTATGTCTCCAATGGGTTGCACTAAATCGTATAGCGGTAACAAGCTAGAGACATAAGGCGACATCGCACGGAAAAGAGGGATACAAACATGAAGGGTTAAGGGGCCTTCGTGACTGATTGTAATTAGGTAATAAAATGACTGTGGTGGAAATTAGGGAAGAAGGGAACAAAGATATGAAGATGAAATGAAGGAGAGATGGGTAAAGGGTGGAGAGACAGGAAAAGTAAGCGCTAACGGCATGTAAAAGGAAAGCCAGGAGAGAGAGAGAGAGAGAGAGAGAGAGAGAGAGAGAGAGAGAGAGAGAGAGAGAGAGACAGAGAGAGAGAGACAGAGAGAGAGAGACAGAGAGAGACAGAGACAGAGACAGAGACAGACAGACAGACAGACAGACAGACAGAGGGGGGGGATGCATTATTTTTTTTATCTATTTATATAATATAATGAAAAATAATTTAGATTTCACCACATTAATCTTTCAAGGGGAGGCAGGGAAGGAGAGATAAAATTGAAGGAATGAGAATTCTGTTGACAGGCATGAAGAATGGAAGCAGATTAAAGAAGCCACATGAAGAGAGAGAGAGAGAGAGAGAGAGAGAGAGAGAGAGAGAGAGAGAGATGAATCCCGACAGAGGAATGACGAGAAGAAAGTTCCCTACAGAGGTGAAAAGAAAGAACAGGAGGATAAGGAGGGTGGAGAAAAAGACAGGAGGGATAGAAAGAGGAAGGGGGATGTGAAAAAGAAGAGTGGAGGAAAGAGAGAAGAGCAGAAACGTAAGAGGCATACTGAAGGGGTGGAGAGAGAAATACAGGAGACAGAGAGGAAGGGTGGAAGGAAGAGAGCAGGGGTAAAAAGGAAGAAAGAAGAGGTGAAAGTAGGAAAGAAACGGAAGATGAAACCAACTGTTGACACGAAGACAAGGAAAGAGAAACACGAAGAAAGGTGGGATAATGCAGAATATATGGAAGGAGGAGGAAGACAAGAGACGAGAGCAGGAAGGGTAGAGAGAAGTAGAGGGCCATAAGAGAAAAGGAAGAGGAAAAATGAAAGTAGAAGTTGTAGAATGGAAGATGGGAGGAATGAAAAAGAGAAAGAATGAAGAGAGGGAAGGAAAGGTAGACGAAAGACAAGTAAGACACAAGAGAGTTGCGAGTAAGAGAAATATATGGCAAGTAGGAAGGACGGGAGGAAGGAAGGAAGGAAATGAGGAACAGTCATTAACTAGGCGAGGGGGAGGAGTCTGAGGGAAAGATGAGTTGAAGGAGAGAGAGAGAGAGAGACGTGGTCCGGAATTAGTCTTACTCGTTTCACACGGTAGGTATAAAATAAAAGGACAGAACCCCAAAACGTTCTTCCTAACCCTCGAATCCTTCCTGCAGTAAAGCTGATGGAAGCAATGCAATGAAGAATGAAAGTACTTGAAGGAAATTTCATAGGACAGCAGAAATCAGTAATTAATGAAGTCTGCAATCATAAATTGTTAGAATATAAAGAACCTTATTCTAATTAGCAAGTCTTTTCTTTATATTTTTTTAATATTTATTTGGGCCTTAAATCTAGCAATATATTATGTAGTTCAAATTAGGTAAACAAAAACAAAAAAAAATCTGCTATCGTCTTGCACATGGATAATTTCTTGAGACAAAAACGATATGATGGTGGTATCATTATAATGCCAACAACTGACAAGTGGAGATTCAATTAGTTTCTGAATATATTAATGGTAGAATTAACAACACGTATTTTGGCAACCTGCATTGAGCGACCCACAACATTAGCGGAGAAAACCTTAGTGTCAAGATAACATGTAACCTTCTAGTTTATGGCCGTCTCGCCTGTGGGAAGATGAGGAGCTACACTGAAGGACTTTTTTATTATTAAGACTGTTGAATCCTTTGAAAAGTATCGATTTACCTCTTAACCTCCCCATCTGAAAAAAGGATAGGTTCAGTTCCTTCATCCTTCTTATGGCGTTTCTTACAAATCTTACTAATGGAATTAAATGAGCAACCCTTTTCTGAATAGTTCCCAGTCTGATTATGTTTTTCCAATTGCGAACCACAAACGATACGACAGATTCCAGAAGTCATTGGACTTTGTATACAGAAGTAAAATAATTTCCTTACAATTGTATGAAAAGCATTTGTTATGAAATTCAAGAATTATATTTCTCTTTCTTATTTTGCCTCTTTACGATGGAATGAAACTTTAGGCTGAGCCATAAATCCCAAGGTTGTTGATACAATGAGTTGCTTTTACATTTGTCCAAAAACTTCATATTTATTTTCTGTATTTAATTTCCAGCATGTTTCATTCATTCATTCACTGCCAGACGCCATGTATCCCAAACGGGGTGGCCAACGGCTTAGAGTTAATTGTTTTACAGGGAGGGGCACTAATCCTGGAAAATTATTTACTACCTTCACCAAGGAGGTTATCTGTTTCCCGGGAATGGTTTGTTTGTCTGTTGGCAGGATTACTCCAAAAGTTATGAACGGATTTTGTTGAAATTTTCTGGCAGGGTAGGGTATGGCCCAAGGAACAGTCCATCAGATTTTGGTTAGCAGTCTCGGATTGCTCTTGTATTAAACGGCACTTGTCATTTCACAGACCATTCACCAATTACATTTATATCTCTCGGTAGTAACAGCAGTGTTTTCGGATATGACTGTATTACCTATATTGGTGTCATAAGCAATTTTAATGGTGCACTGTTTGATCCTACGTCTCTGTCATTTACACTGAGAATAAACATTACAAGAAACACTACAGAGCCCCAACACTGAGCCCTTGGGAACAACAATTATGACAGATGTACAAAGTGAATATGAACCATCTCAAACTATTGGCAGAAATGAGAGAGAGAGAGAGAGAGAGAGAGAGAGAGAGAGAGAGAGAGAGAGAGAGAGAGAGAGAGAGAGAGACAGACAGACAGACAGACAGAGACAGACAGACAGACAGACAGACAGACACATGGGAGGATGGAAGAGATATGGGAAGGAGACAGGGGTTAAATAGCTAAAGGAAGGATGGACGGAAGAATAGAAAAGAGAAAAAAAATAGGGGAAAGGAAAGACAGAGAGGAAGCATGAAACAAGGTGGAGAGAGAGAGAGAGTAAGGGGCCGGGATCAAAGAAGAGGGAAGAGCGAGAGAAGGATAGGAAATGAGGAAGAGGGATAGAAAAAGGGATGAAGACGAGGTATGAAAGAAGGGAGTGCAAGAAGGATGGCGGCCGAGAGAGGGAGAAAGGAAGAGATGAAGGAGAAGAAGGGAGGGAGACAGGAAATAAAGGTGGGAGGGAAGGACAGTGGAAGGAAGAAAAGGAGGGAGGGAGGGAGGGAGGGAGGGAGGGAGGGACAGAGGAATGGAGAAAAGGAGAGGGAGGGAGGGAACGAGGGATGGGGGAAGAAGGGAGGGAGGAAGATAGGAAGTAAAGGAGGGAGGGAGGAAGGAAAGGATGGAGGGAGAGAGGAAGGGTCGGGACCACAGGTAAGATCAATGTTTAACGGAGGGGAGGAAGGGAGGGAGGGAGGGAGGGAGACAGGGAGAAGGAAAGAAGGTAGGAGGGAAGAAGGGTGGGAAACAACGAGGAGGAATGGGGGTAAGGAGAGGGGGAAGGAGACAGGAAGGCAGGGACGGAGGGAGACACTGAGAAACAGAAATCAGGGAGAGAGAAAGGGAGAAGAGGGAAGGAAAAGGGCAAGGGAGAAGTCGAGATGGAAGGGAGAGAGACAGGGAGAAGAAAATGAGTGCAAAGAAAATCAAACAGTAACATATCTTTTGGTCCTATCGAGGGTGTATGTTATTGGATAAGAGAGTAACTAATAAGACAAGTATAGCCATTTGAGGTGAAAGAGGGGAGGAAGGCAGGAAGGGAAAGCGGAAGGGAGACAGGTAGAAGGAGAGATGGGAGGAAGGAAGGAAGGAAGTGGGGAGGAAGGGAGGGAGACAGGTAGAAGGAGAGATGGGGGGGGAGGGAGGGAGGTAGTGACAAAGAAAGTGGAGATGTGGGAGAAGTAGTGATGAGAGAGAGAGAGAGAGAGAGAGAGAGAGAGAGAGAGAGAGAGAGAGAGAGAGAGAGAGAGAGAGAGAGAGAGAGAAATAAGGAGAGGAGAATCGGTAAGAGGGAGAAGGAGGAAGGAGGGAGGGGGGAGGAAAATAAGGAAAGGAGAGAGAAGGAAGGGGAAAGTGAGAAAGAGGGGAGGGGAGGGATATGAAGAAGAGAATGGAAGACAGAGAAATGAGAGGAAAGAGGAGGAAGGGTAAGTGGTGAGGACAGAGGGAGAGGGAAAAGGACAGTGGAAAAAGCAAGCTGTAAGGAGAGTTCAGGAAGAGAAAGATGGAAGGAGGAGTAATGGAGAGAGAGAAAGAGGGAGGAAGGGAGGATAAGGGTAAGGGGGGAGAGAGAGGGGGGAGGGAGAAAGGGAGACTGGGAGACAAAAAGAAGGGGAGGAAGGAGGGGAGAGGAAAGAGGGAAGTAAGGGTACGGGGTCAGGAGGGGGAGAGAGGAGGAGGAAGGAAGAGAGAGGGAGAATATAATAAAGCTGGGAAGAGAGAGAGAGAGAGAGAGAGAGAGAGGAAAAGTACAGAAGAAAACGAAAGAGGGAGAAGGTGAAGAGGAAGAGAAAAGGGGAGAGAATGGAAAGAAGGAACAGGGAAGGAAAGTAGGCAATAAGACAAAAGCATATGAAAGCAGAGTAGGGAAGACAGGGAACAAAATATAAGAGTAAAGGAAGAAGGGAGGGGAGGCACGGAGACAGAAATGGGAGGAGAGGAAAGAGAATGGAAAGGGCGGGAGGGAAGGGGGTGGGATGGTTAAAAGATCATTGGAAAGGTTACGAAGGTTGAGCAATAGAAAAAGCAGAGAATGAATGTGGAGAGCAAGGAAGAGAAGGAGGAAGAAAGGTTTGGGGATGAAGCAAAATATAAGGAAGAGGATGAAGAATACAAGGAAGAATGGAAGAGGAAAAAATGAGAAGTGCAGTTAGTAAAGAGGGTGGTAAAAAAAGATGAAAGGAAAGAAGAGAGTAGAGGAAGAGATGGAAAGGTATAAGGCAGAAGAGGGAGCAAGACTGACGCAAAAGAATTAAAAGAGGAGAAAGAATATAGGCAAAAAGACAGAGAAGTGTAAGCAGAACGATGGAAGGAAGGAAAAAGGAAGAAGGAAAGAAAGATGGAAAAGGAAGATGGAGAACTGAGGCACGAAAGGAAGGAAGAGGATGGGAAAGAAAGACGGAAAGTGGAAAACAGACACACAAGTAAAATGGAGAATAAAGGAGAAATATGTGAGAAAGGATGGCAGAAACAAAAGAGAGAGTTGAAGAGAGGAAAGAGGGAAATGATAACGAGCAGAGAAAAAGACATGCGCAACAGGAAGAAGAAAAAAGCAAGAAAAATGGGAAGAGAAAACAAAGAGGGGGAAAGAGATTCGGAAACACAGTGACAGTAAGAAAAAAAAAATGGATATAATGAAGGAAGGAGAGAAATAAAGAGAAAGTGTGAAAATGTAAGACAAATAGAGACAGACGAGAGGAAGGAGTAAAAGTGAGGAGTACAAAAAGAGAGGGAGAGAGAGAGAGAAAGAGGAGGGAGAGAGAGAAGAATAGCCGCGGCCTCAGGAGGAGAGGGAAGATTCTAATGAAGCAAACGGGAGGTAGGGAGGGAGGGGAGAAGGAGGAGGAGAATGAAGCCAGAGAAAGTGGGTGTGAGGAAGGCAATGAAAGAGAGAGAGAGAGAGAGAGAGAGAGAGAGAGAGAGAGAGAATGATCCAATTTCTCTAATTCTAAGAACAAACTTGGCTTGGCTTCTTTACTTTTTCGTTCACATAATGTCTCGAGGGAGAAATCAGAGATCACTGATGGGGAGAGAGAGAGAGAGAGAGAGAGAGAGAGAACGTGGGTAAATGAGTGGGAAATGGAGAGGAAGAGTGGGATAGAGGGAGTGAAAAGAGGGAGAGTGGGAGATGGGGAGAGGAAGAGGGTGAGTGAGCAAGGGAGAGAGGGAGAGGAGGTATGTGTTGAGAGGAGAATATGTGACTGAGTCTGTTAGGAAGAGTGTGGAAGGTGCTTGCTGAAGGAGGAGTACGTGAAGGAGAGTGTGGAAAGAGGAATGAGAGGAGCACTTTAGGAGACGGTGGGAAGCGTCACATATAAGGGAGAGTCTTTGAAGGAAAGTGTGCGGAAGCGTGACTAAAGGTGTAGAAGAGAAAGTGTACGAAACCGTTTACAATTTACCTACTCAGTGCGACGGCGTATTTATAATTTCTTTGTTGTTACCTTCAGATGATTTCTCTCGATTCGTAAGAGCTTTTCGACTTAGATGGTTAAATATATCAATCACGGACGAGCCTTCACAATACCCAATGAGAGGTGCTCTAGTATGGTCAGGAAGCTCACGGACATCTCTTCCTTACTGATTTATATCTAATTCTGCTCCGTTAAATATTCCTGTGTTGTTTATGCAATCTATGTCGATACTGATAAGACATAAGAAGCAAACCAGGGGATATTAATGGGTAGTGTGGAAAATAAATCGTTCAGGAAGAGGCGTTAGGGAGCCTCTTTACCCGACGAGAGTATGGGCCAATATCCTTGTACACAACCATTGCACACATTTCCATTTACACGCACACCCATGTACTGGTACACACTCCCCTGTACTCACACCCAGATACACAATACCACATACAGTAGGGCACATACTACGCTATGCAC